>NC_064283.1:25027588-25108447 GCF_019186545.1 Solanum stenotomum
AAAATTTAAATAAAACGGGAAAGAAAATTCAAGTTGTTAAGTCGGTTAAATCAGATCTCGCGGATCCGGGTCGGGTTTGGGTCAGAAAATATTAAATTAATTAATTAAATAAATAATTAATTAAAATAAATTTCGTTCAAAAAGAAACTCCACGAACGATTTCCAAAGCCAAAGCCAAAGCCAAAGCCGAGCCGAGCGAGCGACGACGACGACGGCGCGAGGGAGTCCCTCTTTACAACCCTTTAACAACTAATAGAAGTGCTACTATATTTAAGCACATCTATTTTTCTCTTCACCACCTATGTGGGACAAATGCCTTTTACAAAGGCATAAGGGACAAAGGAACTTTTCAAGTTCCCTCCCTTTTCGAACTTTTCAAGTTCCCTCCCTTTTTTCATTTTTCCCTCCATTTTCCATTAATCTTTCTATATACCCAACAAAACCTACGAGAAAAGTAGAATACAAGATAGAGCTACTATGAAAAGGTGGGTAAAAGTTGAAATATAATTATTAAATAATAAATAAAGACAAAATGAGAAGAAAATATTAAGATAGCAACGCGATCAAACCAAATCGATTGTTACATAAAATAGGTCTTTTAATCGTTACCTAACAATGGATTTAAACGATACAATATAATAGAATTTGAGTAACAATCAAACATACATTATATTTAAACTAATAATGCAATACCATATGACATGTAACAACCATCCAAACAAGGTATAATAAGTAATGAATTGAGTACCACTTCAAAACTCAGAAAATTAAGCAAAATAATGAGAATAAGAATGTTTCAGCAGCAATTGTCACCTTGCCCACCCAAAATTGAAGCTTCAGAGTATGATAAGCATTTCTCACCACAATATAATATAGCACAAGAGAAAGAGAGAGGAAATGCTTATATAATTCATCTGGGTTTATCAAATATAATAAACTATATTAAATAATATAAATTTATTTATTTGTATAATAAATCTAAATACAAATTTATGAACTTATTTTTTTTATTCTTTTTTTCTCATTCATTATATTTATGCAATTATCTTCTTTTATCAAAGTTTTAAATTGAAATATGAAAAGTTATTTGTTAATGAACATTAACTTGGCATGATAACTTACTTTAGCACTTAAACTACACGGGCATCTAAATATTCTTTCAATATTTTTGAAGTGAACTTTTTTCAACCCTCCGAACTCCAGCCTAGTTGAAGGTTGGATGTTGTTATGCACGCGCGTTTTCATTCATTCACGTCGCTAATGATTTTAAAAAATAACTTAATTAATTATGTATAACCCACACGTTCCTAAAATAAAATTCGACCCATTTCTAAACAAATACCCCTAAATCTCAGATACCATCGTCATTCTAAAATTAAACCTAATCTCATTTTATTGTGAAGGGATCTTCAACGCATATTGTAAAGGGATTTTTTGAATTTGTGGTGTTTCAAAGTTACCCAGTAATTTTCGTTTAGATGGTTGAGTTTAGGGTTTTGCCTAAAGATGAAGAATAAGTTTGAATTTTACCTTTTCTCGAAGAACAATTATTCCTTCAAAGATTCAACTTTTAGGTTTGAGAAGCTAAGATTTGAGATGAATCAAGAAAAAAAACAAGAAATTAGGTCGCCATTTTTGGATAATTGAGGTGGTGAAGGAGAAGAGGAAATTAGGGTTGTTCTTGAAGGTGAAAATTGCTCCTCAATTGGGTCGGATATTACCGTTAGAAGGACAAAATGGATTTAATATATATTTTTTTAAAAAAATTTAAAGGTAAATTATATGATTAATGCGCCGAAGAAAACTGTTTCAACACGCGCGTTGGGCTGGAGTTCAGAGGGTTGGAAAAAATTCACTTCAAAGATATTAAGGGAGTATTTAAACATCCGTGTAGTTTAAGTACTAAAATAAGTTATCCTGCCAAGTTCGAAGGGAGGGGTTATGTGTTTTCTCTTTTAATTTAGACAGTCACACATGTTTGAATATTTACCTTATAATATCAGTTATGTTTCTTTTGGTATCATAGTATCACTAAACTATTCTTATTTTCCCCCCAAAAAAAACTCCTCTCTCTAATGGAATATCATGCCACATTATTCTTTCTTTTCAACAATACAATAAAAGTTTGTTTAATATCTCTATAAACTATAAGCAACTCTTTTAAGTATTCAATTGAAGTATTTACCCCATTTTGAATTTTATAAAATGTAATCAAATTTTAAATTAAAATTAACTAATATTTATTATTTATTTGTCAATATTTTTAAAAATTAATTATCTTATTTAATTAAATACATTGAATTAATATTATTAATACACGACTTTTTTTGTCTTGATAATAGTCCGTTGAACTATTATCAAGGCAAATCTTTATTTTTAATTATTTTACCTGGGACACAAATCAAATACTTCATTTGATTCAACTTATTTTTCATTTTTTAATACATCTAAAAATATCTCTTTTTTCTTTTTTAACAATTTTTAAATTTCATTTTTTCACGTAACATGTTTAAGGCACAAAATTAAAAGATATTTTAGTAAACTTATGTTTGATTTATTTTTTTAAACTTCGTGCCAAATTAAAATAAGACAAATGAATTAAAATAAAAAAAAGTAATAAATAAATTATTATAAAATACAAATACGAACATAAAATTTAATTCATGATTAATCTATGCATTTCGTACTCGTGCAGTGCATGTATATTATAGAAGTTCATAAGGACAAATATATTGATTCGAATTCCAAATATATCTTTGTGTTTTATTTTGAATTCAAATTTTATGCTAATTCAAAAAAAATATCTTCTTATAAGTAACGGAAACTTAAGCAACCTAAACTGTGGGAGTGGCTCCAGTGCCGGCCAACCCACTCAAAAAAGCAAGTACCTACGAACAATCTCTTAGGGGGAATACCTGCTACCCTAATCTATGTCCTTACCTTAGGCTCAACCTTAGCCTTGATCTCAATTTCCACCTCTTTCTCAATAAGTGGATCCTGGGGTGGGGGTGGGTCGCTCCTATTGGTGTGCTCACATTCTGAGCTCTACCTCTAATGGGTGTTGTCCCTCTTCCACGTCCTTTCGTTGTGGGCTCAGTTGCTAGCTCTGTTGCTAGAGCTACCACTCTTGCTCCATTGCATCTAGTATTAACCATATGTGTACAAAAGTATGAACGAGATTCGATATCAATTTGAATCAGTAGATATCAATTGGAATCACGTCATAACACGAAGAAAGGAAGGAAATTTTCTAAAGTTTTGCAGCCTCTAGCAGAAAGTATAAATGTCTCTGTATCGTTCAACATGACTGTGCTAGACTAGTTTTGGTATGATGAGATCAATGAACCTAAGGCTCTAATACCATATTTGTCACGATCTAGACCATTGTGAGTGACACCCACCCTAAACAAACCGGCGGGAGAACCATCTAACCCAAACCAACCCACTACCATTTAAACAAATAAGTCTAATAATAATAATAATAATAAGGGAAATAGTTTAAATATAAAAGAATTGAGTTCCCATAAACTCAACCCAATAATCTAAAAACAACCATTGCGGAAATATCCATAAGAACTGAAAGTTACCATACCAAAACTTTAAACAAATCCAAAATGGGGGGGCAACCCCGAAATTAAACATAACTCAGTCAATAGTCCATGTCCGAGCAAAAGGACAAGAAAACATAGAGGAATCTTTGAAAGCCTGAAAGACAAAGCTCACCCTTGGACTTGAAATGAGATGTCTCTCAACTGAGGTCTCGGATTAGCTTCTAGAAGATTCACTACACTCAACAAGAAAAGAAATAAGTGCGGTATCAATACACAAAACACCATGTATTAGTAGGTTCACATACACACATAAGTAGTTCATAACCCAATAGAAATCATAAGGCAATATACAATATAGCGACAACCATCAATCACACTTAAACTCTCAATAACATGACATGAAAACCACAAACTAGAACTAACCAATGCATAACATGTCTTACATAATCATAATGCAAAACTGGCCCTCTCATGGAACCTCAAACACATATTTGGTCCTCTCATGGAACCCAACCCCAACTACAGTATCACACCAGACATGGTATCTAAGTCAACCGTCAATAATCATACCATACATGGTATCTGAGCCAACAAACAATGTCATGTATTGACGTGGTACCCGATCCAACCAACAAGCACACCAAGCATGCATAATCACATTACACTATAACATGCATCAACACATAGCACAATGAATAAGACTAAATGAACCTACAATTTACTATCACTAGTTCATTTCACCTGCTTCCTATTACATATTGCACAATATGACACTATAAGCAATAAACATGCACTATAAGCAATAAACATGCAAATATAAAATAACCTGGAAGAATACAACCATCACCTACATCTAATCAAGACCCTTGAAAATTTTAAATAGCTCGAGTTTTTCCTTTGCGAAGTGCCTTGTCTTGTTCAAGGTCTAAAATAAGCAACACAAACAATTATCAATCAATAATTGCCTATTAAGTTACCCAAATTACTAACAAATTCCAACCTTGGCCAAAATGTGATCATCTTCCCCAACTTAGGGCTCCTTCCCACGATGAATGCATGCTCAAAACCTCCCCCCAAATGTTAACCACCTAGTTTCTAAGGCCTAAGAAATAATCAACAAGATTAGGGAGTTGAATTCTTACCTTTACTAGTGATTTTCGTGGAAAAATTAATGCAGGCTGCCTAAAATCGCCCTTCTCTGTTTTCAAGAATAAAAATATAAAAAATAGAGGTTTTGGGCAGTTTTTTGCATAAAATCTCAATTCGGCTCGCTATAGTGGCCCCTGTCTCGCTATAACGCCGCTATAGCGACACTTACCTTGCTATAGTGGTCTGTACACTTTGCTATATCGAGGTGCCTTCCACTATAGCAAGGTCGATGAAAGTTTTACAACCTCAACTTGTAAAAAGGCCCTTTTTACAAAACAAACTCTTTCCTTGACGTCTCGACTTATATCCTTCGTGCCAAGTAAAATTCCGGGAGTTCTACTTACTCGAATTCAATTTCAAAAGGCCTTATGGATTCCTTAATGTCTTAGCTACAAGTATACATTAGTCAAATCTAAAAAAAGACCCCACTCTTCCTCAGATGGCCCTAGACCTCACCTAACCCATATTTCATCTAAGGCTAGCCTAGCCATGAATTTTCAAGTTACTACCCAAAAAGTTTTTTGTCCCAAATTCCTGTCCAATAGACCTATTCATAACAACCGAGTCAGGTTGTTACAACATTGAAGTAGTAACTTGAAAGTAGAAATAATCAACCATGTGCAGAAAAGCAGTTTAAAGGAGAGACACAATAAATGAATCATGGACACCCGATCTCATAGTATAGAAGTAGTTTTTAAACAGAATGTTGTTGTCATATGATATATTGAGATGTTAAGAAAATACTGATGTAAGAGAACGAGTATATGAGTATTTGAGAATGGAAAACCAAAACTATGTTAAGGTAAAACATCTTGCTTTCTGTAAGATTATCAAATTGGATGTTGTTATAATTTACAAAAAAAAAAAAAAAACTCAAAAAAGAAAAATACAATTACATGCCTGATCTATATATCCTACTTTTTTTTTTATTTATAAAAACAGCTCCATTTAAATTATATTTCAAGCTTTTTTAGGAAAAGTATTCTCAAACAACTAAAGATTATTTGCAAAAATAATAACCAAACACAATTCTAACTTCAAAAATTTCAAAGAAAGTGAACAATATTTGTACTAGTATGTAATGACTCATATATGAGATCTAGTTTATGACATTATGTGTCTATCGATTTGAGATATTCATTTTTTAGAGGAAATTTTATTGTATGTTTCGGATAAATTAGTCAACTTGAGTTATATTTTTAGTGTTTTGAAATTAAAGGGTATAAAGCCATATAGAAAAAGTATATTCAAATTCTAAATATTCTTTGCAATAATATGGCCAAACACAACTGCAACTCCTACAAAAATTTCAAATAAAGTGATTTTTTTTCATGATCAAACTCCCACTAAATTTAGATTTAATTTCCTTAATTTTTAGGTTAGTTACATTTTTTGGGCCTTGTCTGGGTTTGGGCCAGTCCAATTACTTTGTAGGACTTAATTTTGTTTTCAATATATCTGGCGCACAAGGCCAAAAATTTAATTTAAAAAAAACCATTCACAATTTTTTAAAACAGCAAAAACAATTTACTTCTTAATTATCTCAACACAACTGTCTATTAAATGTATAGGTTTGAAAATAATAACATGTTCATATCTCTTTCTGTTTTCACTAATTTGTTTGGTAGTGTGCTATTAAAAGAAAATAATTTATGATACATGAAAAAAAGATTCTATTTAAAAAATAAAATAAAATTAAAATCTTAATTTAATTAAAAATCCCCCCTTCATTCATTTTTACTTGACCAATTTAAACTTTATACACCCATTAAAAAATAATAATGAATAGGAGTGTTTTACTACAATACCCATATATAATAATTGATATTCAGTCAATAAAAAGTTAATGCTAAAGATAAAACTTATTTTTTTTCCCTCTGTTCCTATTTACTTGTCCATTTTTGACTTGATACACCGGTAAGAAGATAACAATTGCTATAGTCAGTTTACCATTTTACCCTTATATTAATTAATAGGATTCCAAAATCAATTTACTCATTAAAGATGTTCAACCTTTTTCAAAAGCATTAACTCTCTAAATAAATTGAGGGTATATGTATATATATGTAAAAATATTGTCTTTTTTGATTTGTGAAAAATGCCGAATAAAAAGGGTCAAGTAATTAAAAAATCAAAAATTGAACAAGTAAAAAGGGATAATAAATAAAAAAGTTAAAGTGTAGTTATAATATAATTGACAAATTAAATTTTACTAAAAATTAAAAGTAAAGAAAATGAAAAAGAGTGTGTATTAATATAATGTTGACTAAGAGAGTGAGCCATAAATAACGGTTATAAAACGTAGGAAAAACAGAAATAGATATAATCTGATTTAAATGCTGTCTCTTGTCCTGTAAAATGGCGCCTCTTGGAAATGTTTATTTTTTGACTATAAATAAACTAGTCCCCTTTCATTTCTTCTTCACACAACTCTTCAGAAATGGAGATAATTTCTCCTTCATTTCTTCCTTTATACGATTACCAATCCCCTCCAATCTCCGATGATGAATTTAAACGATTTCATACAATTGATCGAAAACTTTATGGGAAGTTGCTTAACGTTCTAGGGCGTGAACCTGCTGAATCGATGAAAGTTATGGCGTTTTTCCATTGGATTGAAGGAGTTGCAAAGGATCGCTACTTTGTGGCTAACCTTTTTGATTTTTCATCTCAATTGCTTAACAAAATTGTGGATGAGGCTTTAATGTGTGTGAAATGCACGGAGGATGATAAGTTTACTGGATATAATAACTATCCTGAGATTTTTTTGATTCCTAATATTTTGAGGCGGAATTTTACTCTCAAATACTTTTATGATAATCGGGCAAGTGCTATTCGCGGTATCACTCATTCTCTTAAGACTGTTTGTTTTAGGGCTTTTGATGATATACATGTTGTTAAACAGCCAAATTATTATACTAGGTCAACTTTGTTCCAAACACCAAATGATGTTATCAACAACCCTAGTCCTTATGCCCCAATTGGTGCTGGTGGTGGTGGTAATCTTATAGAATCAATGATACCTAGTGTGAACATGATCGAAGAACTAGGAACCGTTAATAGTAGTAGAATGATGTCACTTATCAACCCTAGCCATTTCTATAGCGGAGCATCCGACATAGAAGCTACTAGAATGAACCCTAGTCATGTATCGGGGGTGGGTGGATCGAGTCTAGAAGAATCACCTACTAGAATGGTGCCAATGAATTCTTCTCTTGTACCAAGTGCTAACGCGTTAAACATGGATGAATATGCAAGGGTGGCTAATAGATTAATGGTGCCAATGAGTTCTAGTCATGTACCAAGTGTGGGTGCATCAAACATAGAAGAATATGCAAGGGCAGCAACTAGGATGGTGCCAATGGGACCTAGCCAGGTACCAAGTGTACTGGGACCGGTTGTTGGTGCATCAAACATAGATGATCAATTAGCAAGGGGAGCAACTAGAATGGTGTCAATGAACCCTAACCTTGTACCAAGTCATGTGAGTGCATCAAACATAGAGGAATTAGCAAGGGCTGCTGCTACTAGGATGGTGCCAATGAACCTTGTACCAAGTCATGTGAGTGCATCAAACCTAGAAGAATTAGCAAGGGCTGCTTCTACTAGGATGGTGCCAATGAACCCTAGCCATGTCCCAAGTGTTGGTGCATCAAATATAGATGAATATGCAAGGGCAGCTGCTACTAGGATGGTGCCAATGAACCCTAGCCATGTACAAAGCGCGGGTGGTGAGATGCTTGTACGTTATCCATATGGTGTTCCAAATCAAATGGTACAATATATGCCACCTTATTATAATTATCCTCGATATGGATCTTCAAGTGGAAGTGGAGTTTTTATTCCTCAAATGTTGCCTACTCCTTATAATTATCATCATGACATTGGTGGTATGAACATGGATATTTCTGAAATGTTTAAGAACAACTTGAACTTTCTTGATGATGAGGCTGAAATTGCTCCTGAAGATAGGACTGTCTTCTTGACATTCTCCAAGGGCTATCCAATTAGTGAAGCTGAAGTCAAGGAATTCTTCACTAGGTAATTTATCTTTTCACTCTATACTTATAATCATTAACACTTAACTTGAATTTGATCCCTCTATTAAGTTTAGTTAATTTGTTAATCAAATATAAAAAAAAAACACTTGTGGTGGTTAGCTTAATACCTATTTTGGCGGATCTTTGTAATAGAATCATTAAGGGGTAAATTAAGCAACATAGTCATTTTATTACATTTTAGGTTATGCTTAAATTAAACCTCTCCCCTCATTAAATAGAACAACATAACTTATATTCATTTATGTGTTTACATTATTACATGTCTTAATTCGCGATAGATGGTTAGATTTTTGATGATATATTATAAACCATGAAACCAATTGCAAGTGTGGAAGGTATGTACTGTTATAGAGAAGCTAATCAAGTAACTGATAGTTTGACTATAAATGTTTGGTTGTTGTCAATGCACTGATTCAGAAACAACCTTTCTCTACCTCCACGAGGTAATAGTGATGTGTGATGGTGGGCTTATGAATATATTTTAATTGTGTTGTAGGAAATTTGGAGATGATGTTGAAGCCGTTTACATGCAAGAGGTTGCGGAGGATGAGCAAGCGTTGTATGCGCGGCTTGTGACTCGATCTCCTGCTCTCCTTGAGGCTATTGTTGATGGTGGAAAAGCAAAGTACAACATCAATGGGAAGCATGTCTGGGCAAGAAAATATATCAAGAAGCAAAACCCTAAGATCATGTTTCTGGGACAAAGCAGCTCTTCAGTTCCATCCACTTCACCCTAATTAATATTAATGTGCCAGTGTGCTAACTTGAGGGGTCAGGGTTTTAAGATGTAACTTTGTTGTAACTTTACTAATATGCTTGTCGTTGTTGTAATCTGGATTCTGAATCTGCCTTTATGTGCTGTTTCGAATAAAACGAAAACCTTTTGACATGCCTAACTATATATATATATATATTTTATTACTGTATACAAATATATAGGAGGGCGGTCAACTAAATCAAAAGTCCCTCTTGTGTATGATTGGTAAGCAAATATTATTTCAAGAGCGTTAATATGTTATTTAACAAAACGTTATGGAGATGGGTAGGCATGGAGAGTGACGGTTAAGGGTGGTGTGGGTGGAATGGTCAAGGGGTGAAGGTTGGGGGGATTGCGTGGGTGGGGAGAGATATATACAATAAACTTGGATTATGATGACTTATGCAACTTGTTTTCCTACTTTCATAGAGAAGTCATTTTCCTCACTTTAAGGAGCATGTTTTCAAGAAAAAAATATTTTCCAATCCTTTTGATGAACCAACAATAGAAAAATTGAAAAACATTTTCTGAAAGTGAGTCTTCTTCATCTTTCCAAGCTACAAAGGGTACTAATACTATTTCATTCACGTCTGATCGTTTTCTATCTTGATTGTGTTAGTGTTTGTCCTTATTCAATGACGGAGTAAATATTTTTCAGTATATGGGATTTAAAATATAAAAAAGTAAGCATATAAAAAGAGTCAAATAAATTTAACATCTACTATGTAAAACGAAAAAAAATAATAATTCTTAACCCTAAACGTGCATTGTTTCACATAAATTTCACAAAAAATCATTTCATGAAATTTATTTTATTCTTATTCTTTAAATGTCACAAGTTTTTCAGTGTTAGGAATTATTTGACATTTTCATTAATGTTGGCAAATAAAAGTGATAATACTTGTCGACGATTTTTGTCAAATCATGTCACCATATTTAGTTGCGACATGAAAATATTTGTTTATCTAGTCTGGTATATATCTTACTATATAAAGCTGGACAAACTTGACACCTCCTTTTGGGCATGATTTTAAAAAAAAAAAAATCCTTTTCTTTTAAGCCTTTTTTCTTTATTTTACTATTTATTCCATTTAGAGGTAGGGGATGACATTTCAGTGTATGAAACAGTTCAGTACCCAACTAAATAGAATTGTGCATATCTTATTAAGTCTTCTTCGCAATATGAAAAAGTTATTGGATAGGTATTTCTATTGCTTTAGACTGCGTTTTCTCTTCTTAGTTCATTTAATTAACAATACAAAAATTACTTGAAAACAAACTTTGATCCATATACCATCATATGTACTCCAATTTATTTAAATAATTCTCAAAGTCGATATTATTAAAAATATTTAAACATTCTTTCAAGAAAATAAATCTTATGTAAAACGTGTGTTAAAAAGTGAACCTGAAAAATCATTTATCTTTGAATGTGAAAAAATAATAATTAAATTAACAGAAATAAGTATTTTTAAAAATGAATTGACGGTGGAATTTTCTTATCCACTGTCGGGGGATAGTAGTTAATTATCATTGGATGTAATGTCGCTAAAGGCTTTAGAGATATTTTAGGAAGAATACTAGTATTATTTTTGGTTTACGTAGTGTTATATAATTAGACATGACATTGCATTCTTCATCTTCCCATTCCATTTTCATCATCATAGTTGCTTTCTATATTTTGTTTACATTGAACCAATTCTGAACAAGAAGTAGAAGTTTTTCTTAATTCTGCTTACTTAATCCCCTACTTCGTTTTCTGAAATTGTCATCATTGAATATGTTACTCCTCTCATGTAACATATAAGTAGAAATACTTAAAAAAAAAATTAAAGGGGAACTAACTAGTTAATGAGCCAAATATATCCTCATAGTTGTATTTGACTGTCCTCAACAATTATTTATTTTGCGGTTTTGAAGATTAGAACCTTGCCCCCCTCACTCCTCTTTTTGTAATTTCAATGAAGATGAATTGTCAATGACAAAATCTGAGAGACCCAAAATTCATAAA
The DNA here is from genome assembly GCF_019186545.1 of Solanum stenotomum. Lineage (NCBI taxonomy): Eukaryota > Viridiplantae > Streptophyta > Magnoliopsida > Solanales > Solanaceae > Solanum > Solanum stenotomum. The sequence continues at coordinate 25,039,118 of NC_064283.1, forward strand.
TAAAAAAAAAACTAATGAGCCGAAAAACTTATCTAAAGATAAATGAAGTACGTACCCTCCACAAATTCCTTTCCATAACTATAAAAATTGACTAGCTAAGAAGAAAATTGTCATTTATCGAGTTGAAACAACATCTTTGCTTCTATTGAGAGACCATGAACAGTAATAAAATGTCCTATTAATTTCCTCTTGGAGAAAAAAGTTTTGCCAAGAATTTCATCACTTGATGATTGGCTTCTCTAAAATAGTTAGTATTAGAATTCCTTGGAGGTATGGAAAATTCGTCCACCAAGTTTTTTTTAAATTTGCAAATTTTTCCTCAGTTAGTTAATTGAGTAATTGACTAATATTATGACAATAGTAGATAGTATATATATATATATATCATTATGGGAGAAATTGATCATTGAAATGATAAGGTCTAAGGTTACGTTCAACATAAGCTTTTCTTCATTCATAACATTGTACAAAAGGCACACATATATCTACATGAGCTTTTCAAAAGTTAGTAGAGGACCATACTTATCCAATCATTATTATACTTTCTTACAAGACATATTTCATAAAACAATAACTGTCATTCTTTTACAAACTAAAAATGATATTTTACAATCATTTTAATCAATCATAGGAAAATTGAAAAACATTTTCTGAAATTGAGTCTTCTGATCATCTTCATCCGAGCTACAAAGAGTGCTAATACTATTTCATCCATGTCTGATATTCTTCTCTATCTTGATCGGGTTCATGTTTAATCTTATTCAATGTCGGAGTAAATATTTTCAAACTAAGTTTAAAATATAAAGAAGTAAGCATACAAAAAAGTCAAATAAATTTAACATATTGTACTATATCTAACGAAAACTAAATGTCGTATTGTTTCACATAAATATCACAAAATCATTTCATGTCATTTATTTGACTCTTTATTTCTTCAAATGTCATAAATTTTTCAGTGTTATAAATTTTTTGACATTTCCATTAATGTTGGCAAATAAAAGTGATACTTGTTGACGACCTTTATCAAATGTCACCAATTTATCTAGTTGCGACATGAAAATATATTTTTTATCTAGTATATATCTTACTATATGAAGCTGGACAAACTGGACGCCTCCTTTTGGACATGATTTTTTTTAAAAAATCCTTTTGTTTTAGAGATTAACTACTATTCACTGTCTGTCTGTGAACAAGAAAATTAGTACTTATTTCTTTTAAGTTAATTATTATATTAGAAAACTACCATTTTTTCGATTTTAAAAATAGATCGTTTATCTTTTTAAAATTAAAATTGACATTTTTTGAGTGATTAATTTATTAAGATGACAAATATTTATCCTCAAACAACTCAAGTGAAATAATAGCAAATATGACAAAAAAATTGTTCTTCTCCAAGCTAGTTCCATAAAAAATAATATTGTCCCGACAATTATTTACATGACCTAGTTACATAATAATTCAAAGGTATATAATTGAAAACTTTTTTTTTTTATAGAGTTTTAATTCAAACATAAGATGGGATGAGAAACAATGAACCAAACACTTCGTAAAAATAAACTCTGCACTATTAATTTTTGTATTATTAATCTCTGCAATATTATTAATCCTTATGTTATTAATCTTTGTACCAAACAACCCTTCAGAGGTAGGGGATGGCATTCCAGTGTATGAAATAGTTCATAACTCAACTAAATGGAATGACACTTCATTGTAAGAAACGTTGGATTACTCAATTAGGCGATAAAATTTGGTGAAATAGGGTTAATTATACTACAACAGAAATAGCTTTTAGCGACAATAAATAGGGCTAAAGCCTTTACATGCATTAGTTAATTGTCATTTGATCCAATGTCGCTAAAGGCTTTAGGGGATAATTTACAAAGAGTGTTAATTACAGCTAAAAATTTATTCTTAGTGACAATTAAACTACTGCCACTAAAAATTATTTTTGATATAGTGTTAATTAGACCTGACATTGCACTCTTCATCTTCCCCATCCCTTTTTTCTTAATTCTGCTTGCATAGTCCCCTACTTCGTTATCTGAAATTATCATCATTGAATATGGTTAGTAAACCTAAGGTGTGGGAGGTTTGGCTAGCTAGACTCTTCTCATGTAACATATAAGTAGAAATACTTACAAGAATTAAAGGGGGACTAATTAATGAGCCAAAAATGTATATCCCATAGTTGTATTAGACTGTCCTCAACAAGATGAATGGTGAATGAAGATGAATCTGAGAGACCCAAAATTCATAAATAAAAATAACTAATGAGCCAAGAGACTAATCTAAAGATCATATATAAATGAAGTAGCTAGCCTCTACAAATTCCTTTACATAACAATAAAAAATGACTAGCTGAGAAAAAATTATCATTTATCAAGTTGGAAACGTCTTGGCCTCTGTTGAGAGACCTTGAACGGTAATAAAAATGTCTTATTCCTCTTGGAGAAACAAGTTTATCCAAGCACTTGATTGGCTTCTCTAAAATAGTTATTAGAATTCAGCCTCACGTTGAAGCCCCAAAAGGAGAATTGAGGATTTTTCAAATAGGAGATCAAAGCGTTTTTTCTTGGAGATGGAAAATTCGTCCACCAAGTTTTTTCAATTTGAAAATTCTTTCCAATTAGCTAAAAGGATGAAATTGACTAATATTATGACAATACTAGGTAGCATATATATCATTTTGAGAGAAGTTGATCGTTTAAATGAGAAAGGTATAAGGTTACGTTTAGCAAAAACTTTTCTTCATTCATAACATAGTATAAAAGGCACACACATATATCTACATAAGCTTTTCAAAAGTTAATTAGTAAATGAACATATATACTTATGCAATCATTATTGTACTTTCTTATGAGACATATATTTCATAAAACAATGACTATTAACCATCATTCCTTTACAAACTAAACAAAATATTTTGAATTTTAAGGAGCTTGTTTTCTTAAATATATTTTACAATTATTTTAATCAACCATTGGAAAATTAAAACACATTTTCTGGAAGTGAGTCTTCTGATCATCTTCATCCGAGCTACAAAGGGTGCTAATTCATCCATGTCTGGGATTCTTCTATACCTTTATCGGGTTTGTGTTTGACCTTATTCAATTGTGGAGTAAATAATTTCAATAAATCGATATTCGGGTTCAAAATATAAAGAAGTAAGCATACAACAAAATTAAATAAATTTAATATATTCTACTGTATATAACCGAAAAAACCCTCTTTAACCCTAAATGTCGTATTGTTTCACATAAACATCACAAAATCATTTCATGAAAATTATTTTACTCTTATTTCTTCAAATGTCATAAATTTTTCAGCATTAGGAATTTTTTGACATTTCCATTAATGTTGGCTAATAAAAGTGATACTTGTTGACGATTTTCATCAAATGTCACCAATTCATCTATTTGCGACATGAAAATATTTTTTTTATCTAGTATATATCTTACTATATGAAGCTGGACAAACTTGACACCTCCTTTTGGACATGATTTAAAAAAAAAAAATCTTTTCTTCCTTTTCTTTTAGAGATTAACTACTATTCACCGATAGTGAACAAGAAAGTTATACCCTCTGTTTATTTTCAGAAATACTTATTCTTTTAAGTTAATTATTATATTAGAAAACTATCATCTTTTCGTTTTTAAAAATAAATAGTTTATCTTTTTTAAATTGAAAATTGACATTTTGTGAGTGATCATTTTATCAAGATGACAATTATTTATCCTCAAATTACTCAAGTTAAAAAATAGCAAATATAACAACAAAATTGTTCTTCTTCTAGCTAGTTCCATAAAAAAAATAATAATGTCTGACAATTATCTACCTTCACCCAATTACACAATAATTCAAGGGTATAATTGAATTTTTTTATTTATTTATAGAGTTTTCCAAACACAAGATGAGGTGGAAAATAATGAACCAAACACTTGATAAAAATAAACCCTGCATTACTAATCCCTGTATTATCAATCCCTATATTATTAATTTTTACGTTATTAATATTTGTACCAAACGACCCCTTAAAGGTAAGGGATGGCATTCCAGTGTATGAAACAGTTCATTACTCAACTAAATGAAATGACACTTCATTGTAAGAAACGTTGCATTACACAATTGGGCGATGAAATTTGGTGAAATAGGTTACTTATACTACCACAACAATAACTTTTAGCGCCAATAAATATGAACATTAATAAAGAGGGCTAAAACATTTATTTACATTAGTTAATTGTCATTGGATCAAATGTCACTAAAGGCTTAAAGGATAATTTATAAAGAGGGCTAATTGCGGCTAAAAATAAGTTTTTAGTGGCAATTAAGCTATTTCCATTAATTAATTACCGCTAAAAATTATTTTTAATGTAGTATTAATTAAACATGATATTGCACTCTTCATCTTCCCATACTATTTTCTTAATTCTGCTTGCATAGTCCCTTACTTTGTTTTATGAAATTATCATCATTGAATATGGTTTGTAAGCCTAAGGTGTGGGAGTAACGACTCGAACCGTCGTTATTTAGGAAAGACAAAAATCCGCGAAAATCTGGGCCATTGTCCCGCCAGAGCGGGCTAGATGCCGCTGGGGCTGCGGCGCTACAGCGGGATAAGTTGCTGCTACAACGGGATAGGCGAGGCAGAATATAATATATGAGAAATCCTGTTTTCTCCATCTTCCTAAAATACCTAGATAAGTCATAAATTACCCTAGAAACCTCAGAAAAGCCGCTCTAGGCTTGGGAAGGAAGGAGAAGGAGAAGGAGATTTCTAGCGTGGGGATGGTGGAATCTTGCGAATTCTTGGACAAATTCACCGTCTTGAATCCGGAAAAGCTAGAAATGAAGTAAAAAACCCCGTGCTACTGCTTGGCGCCCAGGTAGGCTAGGTTTTATGCATTGAGTAGTTATAAATATGTGCTTACCATATAATGTATGTAAATCAATAGTAGGTTATGTGTAGACCTTCATGCACCGGATGAATTTCATGAGTAAATTCTAGGATTCAGCGTAATTGAATTAGTGTGGTGAGAAGATAATTTGATGATTTGTTAGGTTTTCTGGAAATTGCTACCATGGATAGAATTGTTGTAAGAACTAGGGCATGGAATTAAAGTAGAACTAGACGAACGAATGTATGCTACTTTCGATCCGTTGAATTGATGAACTTGAGAAACTAGGTGATTTGTGATTAAAACCTAACAAGAAATCCTAATGATGGACTAGGGCTGAGTATGGTTCAGTATTATTTACATGATGGGGACCGAGGAGTAATTTGTAGGTGATGGTGGTGATTTTATGTTTGTGTAATGTGTGCTTGTTCTAGCTTCATTATGATACTTGTATATGTATGAATGTTGCAATGTTGATCACACTTGTGGTAAATGAGAATTATGAATCGTTATTGCCATGAAATCATGAACTAAATGTATGATCTTGATGATGTACTTGTGATTGTGATTGTGGTATGTGAATGGGGATCGGATTGCCACATTCCGACAAGCTAACTTGGATCGGATTGCCACGTTCTGGCATACTATTGGATCGTATTGCCATGTTCCGGCATAAACATGGGATCAGATTGCCACGTTTCGACAAGCTAACTGTTTGGGTTTGGGTTCCATGAGAGGACCATTGAATTGGGTTCCGTGAGAGAACCAACGATGTGTCATATAAATGTGAGTTATTCGTTGATTGTGTACTTATTGACATTAATGTATATGCTTGAGATACGGTTGTGAGTAAAGTATTGTATTGTATTGGTCTGTTTAGGTGGTAATGGCGAGAGTAGCGGTAGTGTATGTGAAGGGAATGGATGAGTGGACTTCACTTTGGGGGAAAAGAGATTGGGTAGTTAAGAAAGCTTGAATCGATGTATTATGTGACTATGGTTGGCGTAGGCGATGAGGTAGTAAGGTAGGACGTGTACGAATAGTTGATTTGGTGGTAATGTACTTAGAAAAATTCTTGCGTGTTTAGAATGGTCAAGCTATGATCTAGAATCTGGTAAGTGGGGTGATATTTTAAAAACAAGGGGGTTAGTAGTTGAATGCTAGTGTGATTGGAGGTATTTCAATGAAAAGGGGGGAAGGTGGAGGAGCGATTGGTTTATTTCATGATCTTACTAGTTGGTTTCTTATATTATTTGGTAGGCGTCAGGTTGACCGATGATGCCTGACAGTACGTGTGTTTTGTACTGATACTACTCTTGCTATGTATTTTGACATGGTCTGGATGGATGCAGGATTGGTGACATTTCATTAGGTGAAGACGAAGAAAATCTCTAGCTGCTTCTGTAATTCCTTCCGCATGATGGGAGTTGTGTCTTTTATTTTATTGTCCAAGTTGTACTCTTAATAGCTCTTGTACCTGTTTAGACTAGATCCATGGGAGTTGTTAAATTTCTTTTCAAGTTTGACTAAAAGAGTGTCTAAAGTTATTATTTATAAAAACTATATTAGTATATTTATCTCTGTTCTTAAATTTTCTGCATGTTTTTAAATTTTGGGGTATGATGGTTCTTCTACTTAGGTGTTAGAGTGGGTGTCCTCACGGCCCGGTGGGTTGGGTCATGACAAATTGGTATCAGAGCCTAGGTTACCGACCTCCCTGTACAAGAGCAAAATGAAGACTAGACTCCTGCGGATTGGTGTGTTGCCATCTAATCTCCAAGAAGCTAGGAAGCATTCTAAGAAGTCGTTCCAGTCATTCTCTCTTTTGTGCGAAGTGTCGCTTGTGGTATGAGTTGAGTCCAATTGATATCTCCCGATTCCAATTGGTATTTCAACTGGTTAGATTAGACGTTGTGATTATGACTGAAGGGATACAAGGAACTTAATTGGAACTGAGAAGGTTCCAATTGGTATCTGGCCCTAGGGGCTATACAAGGCATAAATGCTCAGTAATGGACATTTATGGGCGAACTAACCAACGAAGTCATATTTTTGTGATGCATGATTTATGGCTATAGATGTGTGAGCTTTTTGTATTTGAATTAGCTTTGAATATGAGCTTTTTGTGTTTGAATTAACTGTGAATATGAGCCTTTTGATGTTTGAATTAGCTGTCAGTTTGTACTTTTTGTTGTGTGAAATGACCGAGTATGTGGAGGCGTTATGAGGGACGCGTGTGACAGGAATAATGACATAGTGTTGTGTGTTTGGAATTGATATTGTGCGAATGTCTGGGTGTATCTTGGGGGTGTGAGGGCTGTAAAGTTGAATTGTTTATAACGATATGGATCGAATACCTTGTGCCCTAGCTTGGAAAAATTTGAAGTTCGATTGAATGGTAAAAATGGGGACCTGGGAAATCTTAGAAGGATGAGGAAGAACCCAGAAAATCTTAGGCTTGGGTTTGGGTCCCGTTGTAGCCGCTGGGGTGGGATTATTCCCGTCAGAGCGGTGCCACTACATTGGGATTTATCCTGCCAGAGCGGGATAGGGCGAGGCAGAACCTCACCTAGCCTCCCTTGTTTTTCCCTATCTTCAAAATGTCATTCCAATGGGATCTGAACAAATCCCTACAATTCCAAACAATGTTCAACAACAGTAGTAGAGAGATTACAAAACCTTAAGATGTTATAGGTCCGCTTTAGACAGCCAAAAACAAGCATCCATGTGCTACAAAAACTTGGAAATGTCGATAGAAAAAAAACAAGTTGTCCTAATTTTACAAGCCCAAGAGGGGCGAAGGGAAAGCAATCAGGGACTCTCGGACTGGGTGGTATCAATGTCCGAGTCGAGGTTCTCTGGGGGCGTCACACCAATGCAAGCCTCATTTAGCATAGAGAAATCCTGGAAGTCCGGTGGCTGGAGTCTGGGAAGCTCCTTGCCGGGGGCCACACAAGTGAAGATGGCCTTAACTGTCTTCCACATTCGCAGCATCAGGCGATCCCTAACCACACCCTTCCTCCTCTCCTTGTGCAGCTGGCGACGGAGCCTCTCGACCTCCAGGGCGATGCTGGGTGGAACTAGAGTGAAATCAGTATAAGCACTCCCCATCCTCTTCCGGACAGCCGCCAAGTACTCCTCAACCCATGCACCCGAGAGTGGGTCCTCGTCATCATAACCTGTAGCCGCCCTACTGCTGCTAGCCTTGCTCGTCCTCCTCTTCTTGCCCTTCGAAATATAACCTCGAATCACTAGGAGGTGAAAGAGGGGATCCATAGGAAGTACCTCATCAATATCAAATAGTGTCACTCCCAACCACTTGCACAGAGCCGTGATGAGACCAGAGAGGAAGAACACCTTCTTATTGCCCTTATAAAACATCTTCCACTCTGAGATGATTTGTGCCCCCACGTTCAGCTGGATACCCTTTATAGCACACGCCACCACCAGAGCCAAGGGAAAGGTCACGTCGGTGTGGTTATCCGACGGGTGGATCCTCCAAGACACCAAGTGAAGCCACTTCTTAGCATCCGATGACCAATCAACACTAGTAATGCCCTCTGCAGTAGCCCAGCAAACCTGCTCCCGACTCGTAGGCTCTACTAGGGTGTCCCTCATCTACTCCAGATCCATCTCTCTAAGCTTGGCCTCGTACTCAAGGTTTGGGACCTCTGGCACCTCTAGTACCTCATTGATAGCAGTGGCGTTCAAAGGAATGTCGATTCCCTGAACGCGAATGACTAGATAAGAGTCCTCCTAACAGACAGTAGAGAGGATGGCATAGAACTCCCTCACCCAAGTAGAGCGCGAATCTGGGGGAGCCTCAGTTAGCGGAATCCACCCAAACTCTATCAAGCGAGGATAAAAGGCAGGAGCCTTTTCTTCCACATTACGCAACGCAAAACCCCTATCGCAATAAAATCTCGTGTTGCGGTAGTTGTGGTGTCTCTCTCGACTAGCGACATCAGGAAATTGGACAAAGGGTAAGTTCTTGTTGTTTTGTCTCGCCATTTAGAGAGCCTGCAATGAGTTTAAGATAAGTTAGAACAGTGTAGACTAGTTGGGTGAGCTAGACAAAAAGAAAGAATTTTTGGGATCTAAGGGCTAGGCTACTGGGCAGGCGAATCCCACTACAGCGGCCAGAATCCTGCCAGAGCGAGATGATACAGGCTGTTACAGCGAGATGCAGACCACTAGAGCGACCTTCATTTTGGATGAACACCAGTCGCAAAAATGGAGTCTTTTCGTCCCAAAATCCCTGTTTCGACATAATTTTAGCAGATCAGGGTATATCAACTATCCTAGAACATAAATTAGCATTTATTTCAACAAAATAACCCTTAATCAGTGCCCAATTTTGACTTCATGTCAAAATAACCTTTCAATTTCCCCACCCATTTTTGTATAGATTTACCCGTGTTTTTACGGAATCCTTACACCCAGTACGTTGTGTAAACATTGGGATCGTAAGGAAAGTAGCCATGCTACGTTTTTCTAACACATTTTGCAACCTAGTTCAATTTTCAAATAACTACCCAAAAACCGTTTCGATTCAATCAGTTATTGGCATGCAATCGTTGTTAATCAAGTAACGAATTAAAGAGCGTAGGGATTGAGAATAATACCTTGAATTGGTGATTTTGAGCGGTTGAGTTGAGTGAGAATTTAGGCAAATGAGTAAGAGAGAAAGGGAGAAGTGAGGGAATTTCGTCCCTCACTCATAGTATACTATCCCCCAATCTCCCGCTCTAGTGGGAGACCTGCCGCCACAACGGCCTTGCCACAATGAAAGGGATGCCGCCCTGGCTGGCCAGGCTGTGAGGTTTTGGAAACATGTTCAATTTTTTCATGTGTTACATTAGTCCTCCTAGTCTAGGGGTATTGTAACACCCCGAAAATTCTATGACTTAAGTTAGAGCCTCATCTTATGAATAATAACTTAAAAATATAGTCAAAATGATGTTTATAAACCTAAAATAATGTAATTGACTTGGTTTGGAAGAGTAAAAGTCTTAACATTAAGAAAACGACCGCGACGTCCGAAAACTAGAGAAAAATATGTTCTAGTGTGTCCTTAGGTTTTGGGCAGGTTTGGGAGTATCGTATGATGGTAAAATCTTGTAAAAAGGTTTAAATTAGGTAAGTTATGTTCATAGGGTCAAAAACGTCCGGGTACGACCCCCCCAAGGACCCCTTTCTTGAGGAGGTCCCAAACATGGACCCAAAAGCTGGCAAAACTGCAGCAAACGACGAGACAAGACTCACAGCCCATAGACTGGTCGACGGACCGTAAGTCATGGCCGTGAGCCTATACTTATTCGTGGGAGACTTGACCCCCCAAGAGGGAGCCTCAGTAGCAAACGACGAGACCAAGACTCACGGCCCGTAGACTGGTCGATGGACCGTAAGTCATGGCCGTGAGCCTATACTTAGTCGTGGGAGACTTGACCCCTCAAAAGGGATCCTCAGTACCAAACGACGGATGACCAGCACGGTCCGTAACTCCACCTACGGTCCGTAGGTGGAGGGTCGTAAGTCCTGGCAGTTGTTAAGTTTTAGTTTTAGTTTAGGGGTCTTAGTTTTAGTTAGTTATTTAATTAAGGGTTAAGATGGGTGGTTAGTTAACTAATTACCATTCTAAACCTAACTATAAGACCCTAACCCTAAGACTTTAACTCACACAACTAAACCCACAAGTCAAACTCATTCTTTCTCAAAACCCTCTCAACTAAGAACCCCATTGAAGAAGAAGACCAAGGTTCATCTAGGGCAGCAAGGTTTCGATTTTTCCCCATCAGTTCTCAAGGAATAAACTAAGGTATGGTTGCTTATCACTCTTGGGATTCCTTTCCCCAAGAGGTCCCTTCAAGATGAATTTCAAAATCTCCAATTTCTAGGTTTTCAATCCAAAAACGTGGGTCTTCTTTCTAAAGTGAAATTGATGTTATAAACTGAATTTGATTGATGTTATATGAACAATTATGAATGAATTTATGTTGTATTTGTGGTTTCTTGAAGAATTCCCCATGAGACCCATGTTTCTCCTTCTTTCCTAATTCTAACCCTAGTTTGTGTTGGATATTGATTGAAGGCTATGAATTGAAGGTGATGTTATATAATTCATGTTTGTATGATGATTCTACCCTAGGTTATGTATAATTTCTATGGAATTAGGGTTGAGTCTTTGAATAAAGCCTTGAAGGCTATGAATTGAATATGTCAATTGATTATATTGATGTTGATGATGTTATTACTTCATGAATTACCTTGTATTATGTATTGGTTATGAACTGATTGGTGATTGAAGTATGAATGTCCTAGGAAGGGCAAGAAGGTATGAAGGTTGGTTCTTCTTTGAACTCAAGTATGGAAGGTGAATTACTTAGATTGTAATGATGCTATACCTAATGTGTTGTTGTGGTGTTGATGACCTAGTTTCCTCATCCTTAACCCTCTACACTTGAATTAGCTACGAAATATGTATGTATGTTATGGTATGATTGCTATATGATTGAAAGGTAGTTCTCATGATTATAGTGTAATATGAAGTGAAAGGGTTACTCATTTACTAAGTGTTTCTAAAGTGAAAGGATTGTTACTCACTTATGAACACATATGAGCTATTATGGTAAGATGTTTTCATAAAAGTCTAGTAAAGGGTAATGTGAAATTATGTGATGACTAAAGATGATTACAAAAAGGGAATTAGATGCTTAGCACCGAAAGGGAATGTAAATGAGATGGTGGTCTCACGTTCAGTAAGTCCGGCTACCCACATGGGTTTCCTCACGTTTAGCAAGTCCGGATTACCCACGGTATGTGTTGTCTCATGAGATGGAAATCCCCACGTTTAGTAAGTTAGGATTTCTAGGAGCAATCTCCTTGACCCTTAACTATGTGCCCACATAGGACTTTAGCTTAGTGGATCCACCTAGATAGCTATGTACGAATGGTTACACCTTAGGCAAGTGTTAACCCTCTCTTTTCGGTGTGGGAGTAGAACACCGGATTCCATGTAGCTCTCATGGTCTATGTCGGTTATAGCAATATCTCCCTAATGTAAAAGTAGATGAAGGTATGAAAGGTGTGAACTATTACAAGGACTTTCTTGAGGGTTTCTACATAGTATAAGGGAGGGTATGGGACTTCTCTTGCACATTGCACTTGTGGGATCCTAAGAGATGGTTGTAGTAGTGTTCTCTTATGATTATGATGATTATGACTTATGTATGTTGAAGTTATGTTATGTATAATCATTATGAATATGGTAGGTTATGATGAAAATATGACCTTATGAATGTATGCATGAAGTAGGTTACTTAATGTGATACTTGGCTTTGAGTAGGGTTATGGGATTCTATTCTTTGCATTGCACTAGTATTGCTTGGGTTGTCTACATGTGGAGATGATATCATGTTGGGTGGTGCCATGATGCTTACTTTGTGTGCATATTGGATTTACTTGGTAAAAAACATGTTTTGGCTAAATGTCCTTTTATGTATGTTTCAAATGGTTTTTATGCATAGTAGCCATACTTAGTACGTGTGTAGTACTAACCCATATTTTTCCCTTTTCCCCACACATTTAGGTTCGGACCGTTGAAGATTCAAGCTTACTTTTCAAGGCACTTGGAGTTGCTTCCCCAAGTTGGTGAGTCCTCAAGTCCGAGGACGAGACCATATGATCTAGCTTCTATGTTTAGTCTTTTGATTATGTTGAAAGACATTGTTGTATTTTCCTATTCTAGGTTTCTAATTGATGTAAGGGCTAAGTCCCATTTTCGATACTTCTATGTCTAGATGGTACATTGTGACGAAGTTAGATTCTATTTCCATATATGAAGTGAAGTTGAACTTCCAAAGTAAAAGTTTTAAATTTTCCGTAATTTTATTCTATGATACATGCTATGATGAAGGCTAAGGGCTTGTATAAGACCTCTTTGAGGTCGAATACGCCGGTAACGACTAGGGGGTGATCTCGGGTCGTTGCAAATATAATACCTTTTCGTGCATCAATCCAACTGCGAGGTCGTAATTAGTCGTAGTTCCATGACGGATCATTTTGGTAGTTGGGAGTATCCCAAAATTAGAACATCTGATGACCTTGCATTTGTCGTTCGTGGACAAACGAGGGATAAGTTGGTATCTATTGTAACAACTCGAAACGTTGTTATTTAGGAAAGACAATTTCGTGAAAATCTGGGCCATTTTCCCGCCAGAGCGGGCTAGATGCCGTTGAGGTGGCGGTGCTACAATGGGATAAGATGCCGCTACAGTGGGATAGGCGAGGCAGAATGTAAAATACGATAAATCCGGTTTTCTCTGTTTTTCTAAAATACCTAAATAAGTCATAAATTATCTTAGAAACCTCAAAAAAGCTGCTCTAGGTTTGGGAATGAAGGAGAAGGAGATTTCTAGCGTGGGGATGGTGGAATCTTGCGAATTCTTGGCCAAATTCACCATCTTGAATCCAGAAAAGTTAGAAATGAAGTCAAAAACCCCGTGCTACTCCTTGGCACCAAGGTAAGTTAGATTTTATGTATTGAGTAGTTATAAATCTGTGCTTACCATATAATGTATGTAAATCAATAGTAGGTTATGTGTAGACCTTCGTGCACCGGATGAATTACATGAGTAAATTCTAGGATTCAGTGTAATTGGATTAGTGCGGTGAGATGAGAATTTGATAATTTGTTAGGTTTTGTGGAAATTGCTACCTTGGATAGAATTGTTGTAAGAACTAGGGCATGAAACTAAAGTAGAACTAGACGAACCAATGTATGACACATTCGATCCATTGAATTGATGAACTTGTGAAACTAGGTGATTTGTGATTAAAACCTAACAAGAAATCCTAATGATGGACTAGGTCTGAGTATTGTTCAGTATTATTTACATGATGGGGACTGAAGAGTAATTTGTAGGTGATGGTGGTGATTTTATGTTTGTGTAATGTATGCTTGTTCTTGCTTCGTTATGATACTTGTATATGTATGAATGTTGCAGTGTTGATCACACTTGTGGTAAATGAGAATTATGAATCGTTATTGCCACGAAATTATGAACTACATGTATGATCTTGATGATGTACTTGTGATTGTGATTGTGGTGTTTGAATGGGGATCATATTACCACATTCCGGCAAGCTAACTTGGATCATATTGCCTAGTTCTGGCATACTATTGGATTGGATTACCACATTCTGGCATAAACATGGGATTGGATTGCCACGTTCCGACAAACTAATTGTTTGGGTTTGGGTTCAATGAGAGGACTATTGAATTGGGTTCCGTGAGAGTACCAACAATGTGTCATATAAATGTGAGTTATTCGTTGATTGTGTACTTGTTGACATTAATGTATATGCTTGAGATACGATTGTGAGTAAAGTATTGTATTGGTCTTTTTAGGTGGAAATTAGTGAACTCGTGCTATGAAATTTTTAGTTGGTCGTTTCGTGGATGGTAATGGTGAGAGTAGAGGTAGTATATGTGAAGGGAATGGCTGAGTGGACTTCACTTTGGGGGAAAGGAGATTGGGTAGTTAATAAAGCTTGAATTGATGTATTATGTTACTATGGTTGGAGTAGGTGATGAAGTAGTAGGTAGGACGTGTACGAATAGTTGATTTTGTGGTAATGTACTTGGGAAAATTCTTGCGTGTTTAGAATGGTCAAGCTATGATCTAGAATCCGGTAAGTGGGGTGATATTTTTTTTTAAAAAGGGGGTTAGTAGTTGAATGCTAGTGTGATTGGAGGTATTTCAATGAAAAGGGGGAAGGTGGAGGAGCGATTGGTTTATTTCATGATCTTACTAGTTGGTTTCTTATATTATGTGGTGGGTGTCGGGTTGACCGATGATTCCTACTAGTACGTGTGTTTTGTACTGATACTACTCATGGTATGTCTTTTGACATAGTCTGGATGCAGGATTGGTGACGTTTCATTAGGTGAAGACGAAAAAAATCTCGAGCAGCTTCTGTTATTCCTTCCGCATGATGGGGAGCTGTGTCTTTTATTTTATTGTCCAAGTTTTACTCTTAGTAGCTCTTGTACCTATTTCAACTAGATCCATTGAAGTTGTTAAATTTTCTTTTTAAGTTTGACTAAAAGAGTGTCTAAAGTTATTATTTATAAAAACTATATTAGTGTATTTATCTCTGTTCTTAAATTTTCCGCATGTTTTTAACTTTTGGGGTATGAGGGTTCTACTACTTAGGTGTTAGAGTGGGTACCCGCACGACCCGGTGGGTTGGGTCATGACAGTTAGACTCTTTTCATGTAACATATAAGTGGAAATACTTACAAAAATTAAAAGGGTGTTGTAAAACAAAGAATTGGATGTACATGTGGATGGGGCCGACTCATCTTGGAGGCCAAGTAGATCACTGTAGCAAGTATACTACTCCATGTTTGAAGGCTGATAAAGCCTTCCATTCTATGTGAAATAAATATATATACAAGACAGAAGCAAAAACATAATTACTACTCTCTCTTTCCTTTACTTTGTTTTTTTAGTTTACTATTTTTGTTTTATTTATAACACATATCATCACGAAGTTCTAACCACATTTTGATCTCTTACTCCAAAGATTTTTTTAATTTAATTTCTTCACTAAGAAAAAATATATCATCATTGAGTAGTTTATAAATATATTGATTTGGGTGATTAAAAGTAATATGTTTGATATAATCTCATAGTGATTCCATTCTCTTATATTCTTAACTAAAATTCATTTGTTCTTGATTTTTTTGGATAATTCTATGTTACTCCTAATCGGCTATTTTCTTGAGATGAGATGAAATTATTGGACTAATTGAACCATTTCTAGTCGATTCTTGAACACGATTCTTGAAGTTGAAAAGGTCAATAATATATAATATGAATTTTAAGAATTTGGTCAAGTTGTTGTATTGTTTCTTGTTCTTGTGATAATAGAGTATGATTCTTGAAGATCTTGATATCGCAATCTGCCACCATGAATAATTTATTGTGGCTTTTAGATATTTATGCAAACACATTTTGTAAGATGAGAGTCAAGGTAAGTCAAGTTTGAATTTAATTTTTGCTATGATGTTACTCTCTTTAGAACCACATAAAGAATTTAATTTTTATCATCAATATATTTATATTGCCGATAATTAATAGATGTCTCACATAAGATTCATATTGAATCACATACTTATCAATAAATTGGAGGAAATACTTCTTAAATTACAAAAATAATAATATTATTGTTCAATTCTTTTGTCTTATTGAAATATGATTGCATATTCTCCATTTTTGAAAATCTCATATTATTTTTTTCCTTATAAAGGTTATGTGAGCCATTGAAAGAAAGTTGCAATTATTAAAAAAACTCTACTCCCTCCTTGTGAAAGAGTTGTACAACTGTGAAAAAGAAAGGGGGAAAATCATAACTTGAAAAGAATTTGTCTTAATATTATTTCTACTAGAATATAAAGAAATTATTTTAAAAGCCTCTTGTTTAGACTTTACATTGAATCTTTTCTATATGAATGACTTATTGAATTACATGTGTTCTACAAATATTGAATATATTAATTTGGTTTACCCCAACAATTTTAGACTTTGATTTGTGTAATTCTAACAATTTTGTTTCAGAAGAGAATTGAAGTACAAAGAAGCAAATTTATTTTGTTTCTATCAGTGAACATAATATTCTTTTAAAGGCTTATGGGTGAGTCATATTACACCTTGACTTTTTACCTCATTGGTTAAGGGTAAAATGATGAATTCAAGTTTCATCGAATCAAGGGGTAAGATGTTGGATTTAAGTCCTAATGCATCATAGTGATGACATAATGATGACTGAGCAAACTAATGTGCTCTTGATGAAAATTATGAAACACATGATTTTTCTCTATTCTAAAAAATAAATGTGGTAGCAGTACATGATAAGCCTAAAAGATGACTATTGAGATTGTTTAATGAATGTGGGTGTGACAAAAGATAAAATAATAATAGTCATCATTGTCGTAATTAAAATGAAGAACACTGTAATTTTTCCAACTAGTCCTTCAAAATTTGAAAGGTAATTTTTGTGATAAAAAGAGTATGAAAGGTCATTAGAAACATGTTTGTTATGAGACCTAATAATTTGATAAGTTTATAAATCCTCCATTATCACAACTCACCCCTATGAGAGGTTAGAGAGAAATAATTTTTTTTTATGTTGGTATAAATGGTGGTCAAATACTTTTAGTACATCACAAATAGTGTGGTACATTTTATTATGAACTATCAAAATGACAAAAGAAGGAATAATTCTTGACCACAAAAATTTGTCACTGATTATGTATCTATGTACGTCAAAAATATTTTTCCATGCATTAAACAAAAGGGAGAAGATACTAATGACAAAAGTAAATCAAGAAACAAGTTTTGCTTGTCATGATTTTGACCATGACAACAATGATATAAATTTCTCTTTAAAAGAGATGTTCGCCACACAAACAATGTTATGAAATCTGTCGTAGTATCTAATGTTAATTGTGAGCTTTGTGAGCTAATGTGCTACTACCCAATGAAATAAAATTTCTCATGATATTGAAATTATAGTAAGTCTCGAAAGAAACTTTTTAAGTTTCAAAGAAATAGTAAAAAAAAATTATATTAAGACTATAAAATATGAAAAGATTTAAGATCTTCATATAATCAAAGTGCGTTATAAATATTTATGTGAAAGATTACTCATTTTTTCATGTTGTTAGTGGTAACTAAATGTGAGTATGATGATGGAATAACATGCAAAATAAACTAGAAGTTTATTGAAATAAATTTCAGTTGGCAAGATCGGTTGACGACCATCCCGATTCAAATACGATACGAAAATAAATGAGAATTCATGTGGTAATAATAAATTCTTCAAGAATTCTCTTGCGTTTTTTGTTCTCATGATAAAATTATCACTGTACCAGCTAAGGTTGAGATTGTATCTCCCAAAATTTTAAAATATATAAAAAGGTGAATATGGGCTCGTTCACCTGTCATGTGAACCATTTACTATTATATAGATGCATCTATGTTATGATCACATGTGCTTTATTATCAATTGCAATTTGATTTTTGCAAAGGTTGTTTGCTCGAATTGTTAAATCAAGAGCACATTGATTTAAATTATGACCCTACAGCCAAAGAAAATACAATTTAAGTATATTTTTTTTTCATTTGGAAAATGATTGTTTTGGACTTATTTTGTCCATATACCAAAATATAATGTCAGTGGGGTACAAATGAATTATTGTGCGATGATAAAATTATAAAATATAAAGCACGACTTGTGTAATTGAAAATAAAGTTTCGCAAAAGTTTTGACATTATTTTATGGAGATGTATTCTCCTAAGGTGGATGTAATGAAGTTTCTTTCGACAATATATGAGAAACTTGAATATGCATAATGAATGGTTATCATGTCTAGCTAGACAGTAAATATTATATGAAATCCCCGAAGGATTTAAAAGGTTATAAAGCGATTTCATTGAATAATACCCCAATGGTTGTAAGATCGCATAACATAAAGATCAATTTTGATCTCATTAAAATGGTTAGAAAGTACCATGTCATAGTGCAATTGGTGCACTTATGTATCCTGCTATTATTACTCATGGTAAATAATTTTATTAGTATGCATGCAAAATATAACGTCATTCTTATCGGTGGAGATATTATAGTGAATCAAATATCGATATAAATTATTTATTCTAACTAATCATGTCAAACTTTATAGATTATGAAACTGCAAGAAATCATTTGTTTATACAAAGTTTTGATCTCCAGAAAGCTACCAGTATTCATGTAGAAATATTGTCATATCATATTATTCTACAAGACAATCAATTTTATTATCATGAAATCTCTGCCACTTGGCTATTGCTACAAACAAGTCAAACGAGCAATTTATCTACACCGACAAGGTCACAAATCAAGTGATTGTCAAGGATGTATTTGGTTGAACTCAACATATTCAACGGACAAGAAAACGATATATCAGGATAAGCTCAATGATGCAACATCTTCATGAACGTGATTTTGCCACAAAGACACAATCAAAATCAACATTTAGAAAGCCAAGTATAAGAGACTGAGAGACATTATTTACAAGGGCTTAGTGATGTTTTAACAGGGGGAGTAAATACGTGCTGCACTCTTTTTCCCTTGACCAAGGTTTTGTCCCATTGGGTTTTCCTGGTAGGGTTTTTAATGAGGAACCTTTCAATGTGTATTACTAGATATGTGTACTTTTTTTTCCTTCACTAAGACTTTTTCCACGGGGGTTTTCGTAGTAAGGTTTTAACGAAGCACATTATCTATTAATAAACTCTAATGAATAGTAAATACATCATATTGTGGATGCCCGTTACATAGTTTTCTGGATAAGCTTGAAATCAAGAAGGCAACTTACAAGCAGCTCTGCTACCTAAAAGTAGGTTACAAGCAGTTCCGCAGGCAGGTTCATATAAACAACTTACAAGCAGTTTCGCAAACAGGTTCCTATAAATAACTTACACAAGCAGGTTCTTATAAGCAGCTTACAAGTAGATCTGCAAGAAGGTTCTCACAATCAGCTTACAAATATCTTCCTTTAAGCATTTTGTAATGAGGCAGCAAACAATGCGTCTTAATTATAACTATAAATATTTTTCTTTTACTAAGAATTTTTCTTTTACATGAACACCCAAGGGAGAGTGTTGTAAACAAAGAATTGGATGTACATGTTGATGGAGTCCACTCATCTTGGAGGCCAAGTAGATCATTGTAGCAAGTATACTACTCCAAGTTTGAAGGCTTATGAAGCCTTCCATTCTATGTGAAATAAATATATACAAGATATAAGCAAAAACATAATTACTACTCTCTCTTTCTTTTCCTTTGTTAATTTAGCTTAATATTTTTCTTTTATTTATAACAAGGGGGACAAATTAATGAACCAAAAATGTATATCCTCATAGTTGTATTCTCCTCAACAATCTTTTTTTATATTTAGAGATTAGATCCTTGCCCCCCCTCCTTCTCTTGTAATTTTCAATAAAGATAAATGGTCAATGAAAAAAATTGAGAGATCCAAAATTCATAAATAAATAAAAACCAATGAATCGAAAAATTAGTCTAAAGAAATCTAATGAGCCAAAAAACTAGTGTAAGATAAATGAAGTAGCCTCTACAAATTCCTTTACATAACTAAAACAATTAGCTAGCTATGATTTTTTTCCCATTTATTAGGAGTGACAATATTATATCAAATCCAACCGTTCATTCCACCTAACCCATTTATGTTTGGGCAGGTTATTAGCTTAATTCTTTTTAATCTAATCCATTTCAACCCACTAAAAGTTGGGTTGATATGTAACCTGAATTGGTTCATAAGAAATCTTGACAAAATATTTTTAAAAAACTTGTTTTTCAATTTGATATGTTATATATCCAAAATAAAGAAAATAATAATTTTATTAGGTACTAAAATAGACTTTTTAAAAAATAAATAAAACAATCAAGTTTAGTAAAAAAGTGGTTGGATTTGGTTTTGACCCCTAATATAACCCATTACCTAATCCATTTTGACGCAACCATTTTTTACCTAAGCAAATTTGTGTTGAGTTGGGTCTAGAATCAATTATTTTCTTAACTCATTATGACTCGTCAAACTGTCACAACCCAAAACCGTCGTGATTGGCACCACACTCACAATCCAGTGGGAGAACCACTATTACCATCCAACTAAAGCAATTAATCTAAAACTAAGACATTTAAGTTACGGAAGCAAGTTAAATGACTAAATACGAAGTTAACCATAACTTAACAAAAGATCTAACAACTAAAATTCCCGAAAGATAAACCTAGAATCTGAAAGTCAATGTACCCAAACTTCTATACGATAACCAAGACTAAACAAAAGAATACTATTGAACTATTCAACTAACTAAAACAATGGTCTAAGTTCGGAAATGGTGGACATAGACGAAAAAGAATCCCATGGCAGCCCGGACGAAGTGGCTCACCCTTGAATTCGAAGCGATCACTGATCTCTTAAGCGAGGTCTATCAACAGTCACGTGAAGATGCCCTGTACTCAATAAAAATAAGAGCAAGTGCAGAATCAGTACACAACCACCATGTACTGGTAGGATCATGCAACTATCCCACTAGTGCAACATAAACAAGTCAAACAACATTATAATCACAACCATATATATAAACATATACAATATAATCAACTTATGCAAGAGCAACAACACTTCTCATTTCATATCACATAATTGGTTCTCTCATGGAACACAAACCCAAACAATTAGCTTGCCGAAACATGGCAATCCGATCCCATAGTTGTGCTGGAACGTGGCGATCCGATCCAATAGTTGTGCCAGAATGTGGCTAACCAATCCAATAGTTGTGCCGGAACGTGGCAACCCGATCCAAGTTAGCTTGCCAAAACGTGGCAATCCGATCCCCAATCACACACGACAATCACAATCACAAGTACATCATCAAGATCAAAAATTAAAGTCATGATTTCATGGCAATAACAACTCATATATCTCATTTACAACAAGTGTGATCAACATTGCAACATGCATACATATATAAGTATCACAATGAAGCAAGAGCAAACATATATCACACAACATAGAGTCACAACCATCCCCTACCTCGAAATAAGCTTGAACCCTAAGAGACTTGATCCTTCCCTTTCCGAATATGTTCCGCTTGTTCGTGGTCTACAAACAATCGATAATAAAAGGGAATAAATAGATAATCACTAATTACCCGGATTATTAACAATTCCATAAACCCTAGATCAAACCCCTGATCTCAACTAGCCAAATTAGGGTTGTTCCCACCACGAAATCTATCAAAAAACCCTTCCCTATTACTATTGACCCATTTTATTGTGTTCTACGGATCGAATAGTGAATTCGGGGAGTGAAAAGCTTCCCTTTAGCCTCAAGAATGGTTGAAAACGAGTTGAAATCGCCAGGGTCATTCTTTAGCTCTAAAAGTCGAAAAGGGCCAAATAAGGTCATTTAGGGGTTTAATTAACGACTTAATTCGCGTTCATCGAACTGCAGCGGCATAAAATCCCGCTGTAGCGGCGTAATATCCCGCTGTAGCAGTACTTTCGAACCAGTGAGCTCCCAGAAGAATCTATGATTTTTAAGTCCCATTTCGTCTGCCACAGTGGCATCATCCTGCTTCAGCGCCACAAATCGGGACAAAGAGTTCTTAGGGGAATTTCAATTCCCCTTTTTAACAACGTACTCTTAACCCACTACGCTCAGAAAATGCCCTTAATGCTAAGATCGATTCCCGGAGATCTACTTATCCAAATTCATTCCGTAAAGTCGTTCGGATTCCTTAATGAGTTATATATCCATTCATGCAATCGAATTCATATTTACTTTACCCGATTGCTACCCGATTTCCCTACACCTTGATGACTCCGATTTCCTCCAAATCTGGGCAAGGTTGGAAAAATCCTAATATTACTAAAAAGTTTTTTCGGCCTCAATTTTTCCCTCATTGGCATTTCTATAAAGACGGAATCCGATCGTTACAATAGATACCAATTTACCCATCACTCGTCCCCGAGGGACCAAACTTAGGAAAAGTAGGCTAAGAAAGGAACAAGTAGTACTTGAATCAGCGAACAATTGCAGATACTTGTCTCGCATGTCCTTCTCGGTCTCCCAAGTAGCTTCCTCGACTCTTCGATGCTTCCATTGAACCTTCACAGACTTAATCTCTTTGGTCCTCAACTTACGAACATCACGATCAAGAATAGCTATCAGTTCCTCCTCATATTGAAGGTCTTTATCTAGGACGATTGAGTCCCACTTAATGATATAGTCACCGTCACCGTGACACCTCTTCAACATAGACGCATGAAATATGGGATGGACACCAGATAAACTAGGGGGTAGAGCCAATCTATACGCCAGCGGTCCTACACATTCGAGAATCTCAAAGGGACCAATAAATTGTAGACTCAACTTATCCCTCTTACCGAATCTCATCACCCCCTTCATGGGTGATACCTTAAGGAGAACATTCTCGTCAGTCTGAAATTCCATGTCTCTCACCTTATGATCTGCATACTTCTTTTGTCTACTCTGAGCGGCTTGAAGTTTATCTTGAATGCTCCTCACCTTATCTTGGGCATCCTTCACTAAGTCAACCCCCAAAGGTTTTACATCGTGCCTCAAACCAACCTATAGGAGATCTACATCCCCTCCCATATAATGCCTCAAATGGTGCCATGTCAATGCTTGAGTGATAACTATTATTGTAAGAGAATTCACGTAATGGCAAGAACTTATCCCAATGCCCTCCAAAATCAATCACACAAGCTCTCAACATGTCTTCCAACACTTGAATAATCCTTTCTGATTGTCCATTCGTCTGGGGATGAAAGATTGTACTAAAAGTGAGTTGCGTGCCCAGTTCATCATGTAACTTCCTCCAAAACTTGGAAGTGAAAAAGATACCACGATCTGAGATGATAGAATGGGGCACCCCATGCAACCTCACTATCTCCTTCACATAGATCATAGCTAGTTGTTCTGCATTGCAATCAACCCTTATCAGAATAAAATGGGCTGACTTAGTCAATTTATCAACCACAACCCAAATAGAATCAAACTTTCCCAAGGTCTTGGGGAGACCAACTAGAAAATCCATGGCTATTCCTTCCCACTTCCATTCCGGAATTGACATTCTTTGAAGTAAACCCGCAGGCCTTTGATGTTCATACTTCACTTGTTGACAATTCTGACACTTCGCCACGAACTTCGTAATTTCTTGCCTCATGCCCGACCACCAATTAACTCGTTTCAGATCTCTATACATCTTGGTCACACCCAGATGAATGGTATACCGTGAACCATGAGATTTTGCCAACAATTTCTGAATCAAGTTGTCAACTCTAGAAACACATATTCTACCTTTGTGGTTGAGTACACCATTCGCATCAAGAGTGGTCTCTTGAGACTTACCCATGGCAACCTTCGTTCTAAGCTCCTCTAAATTTCCATCTTCGAATTGCTTGGCCTTGATCTCCTCCATGAACATGGACCTAGCTTCAATGCTAGCTAACACCCCACCTCTTTCGGAGATGCCCAACTGAATGAATTTAGATTCTAAGGCCTGAATTTCCTTGGCCAAGGGTTGCTTAGTTATATTCAAGTAAGCTAAGCTACCCATGCTTACTGCCTTTCGACTCAACGCGTCTGCCACAACATTTACCTTACCCGGATGGTATTGAATGATCACATCATATTCCTTGAGTAACTCAATCCATCTTCGTTGTCTCAAATTTAAATCCTTTTGAGTGAATACATGCTGCAAACTATGATAATCAGTAAATACCTCACACTTAACACCATAAAGATAATGTCACCAGATCTTAAGGGCAAATACCACCGCCGCCAACTCCAAATGGTGAGTGGGATAATTCCTCTCATGCACCTTCAATTGACGCGAGACATAAGCTATGACATTCTTATCCTGCATCAACATAGTACCCAAACCAGAATGTGAAGCATCAAAATAAACAATGAACTCCTTAGCCTCAATCGGTAATGCTAGAATGGGTGCGATGGTCAAAAGAGTCTTAAGCTTTTGGAAGCTCTCCTCACATTTTTCAGTCCATTCAAATGGTACCTCCTTTTTGGTCAGATTGGTCAAGTGAGTAGCAATTGAAGCAAAATTCTTAATAAAACGACGATAATAACTAGCAAGTCCCACGAAGCTCCTAACTTCCGTCACTGAACTAGGTCGTACCCAATTCTTAACCACTTCAATCTTTTGGGGGTCTACCATTACCCCTTCTCTTGACACTACATGTCCCAAAAACACAATCGATTTCAACCAAATTTCACACTTGGAAAATTTTGCATATAACTTTTGCTTCATAAAAACACCCAAAACAGTACGAAGATGATTGACATGCTCTTCTTCACTTCTTGAATAAACAAAAATATCATCAATAAAGACTATCACAAAGGAATCAAGAAATGGCTTGAACACCCCATTCATCAAGCTCATGAAATCTACATGCGCATTAGTCAATACAAACAACATAACCAAAAATTCATAGTGCCCATAATGCGTCCTAAACGCCGTCTTGGGTACATCTTCATGCCTAATTTTTAATTGATGATACCCTAATCTTAAATCAATCTTGGAGAAGACCGCTGCACCTTGCAATTGATCAAAAAGATCATCTATTCTAGGCAGGGGTATCTATTCTGAATAGTGACTCTGTTCCATTATTGGTAATTTATACACATCCTCATACTACCATCATTCTTCTTAACAAATAAAATGGGAGCACCCCATGGGGAAGCACTAGGACGAATAAATCCCTTATCAAGAAGTTCTTGGATTTGAGCTTAAAGCTCTCTCAATTCTGCCAGAGCTATGCGATATGGAGAGATAGAAATGGGGCGAGTACTAGGCTCTAAGTCAATACAAAAATCTATGTCTCGATCCGAAGGCATGCCAGACAAGTCATTGGGAAACACTTCAGTAAACTCAAACACCACATGAATATACCCAATGGATGGAGCCTCAATCTCAGCATCCCTAACATAAGCCAAATAAGCTAAACAACCCTGCTCTACCAATTTACTAGCTCGGATAAAGGATATAATCTTAGCTTGCTAATGTTTGTACACCCCTTCCCGAAATTTCTTGAGTCACCGACTTAGTATTAAAATTAAGCACAACATAATATGGGAACAACCAAGTCATTCCTAAGATTATGTCAAAGTCAATCATATCCAAAATACCAAATCAACCCATGTCTGAAATCCCATAAACAAAATAGGGCAAACACGATAGACATGGGCGACTATAATTGACTATCCAACAGGGGTAGAGACATGAATGAGGGCATCAAGGATATCACACATCATCTCAAAATCATAGGAAAAACTCACAAACACATAAGAATATGTGGAACCCGTATCAAATAACACATTAGCCATCCGGTCACAGACAATAATAGTACCTGAGATCACCACATCAGATGCCTCCGCCTTATTTTTGCCCGAAAAGGCATAACACTGAGCTCTGTCATCAACATGTTCCACTCCTTGCCTGGTTGTGCATTACCTCTACCTCAGTTACTATTTCGTCTACCTCCACGGCCTCATTGGTTACCTCTTCTCCCACCTTGTGGACGTCCTCTACCATTATTACCATTTCCCACGGGTAAAATTGCTCGAGGCGGCTGCTGTCTGCACTCAAACACACGCGGGTGTGGAGAATCTCTCCTCATGTGTCCAAGTTCCTCGCAATTATAGCAAGTGCGGTCGCCAGATGGTCTACTGCTCTTCGCATGCACAATATTCTGACTATCCTGAAAGTTATTAGATGGAGTCCCCGAATAGTTACCTGTAGAGGCGGGCATGGCAGACTGAATTGGCTTGGCCGTGAGTGTTGGTCGACCGGATCCTCTAGCATAAGAGCCTTGAAAATTACCAGAATTCTTGGCCCTCTTGGCCAATGCCTTAGCTTGATCGTCTCGCCTCACCCCCTCCACTTTCTTAACATAATCTGTTACCTCATTAAAACTCTTCCCTGCAGAAGTCATTTGGACAGACAATACTTGCAACTCAAAATTCAAACCTCTAATAAATAACTGGATCCTCTCATCTTCAGTAGTAACCAATTATGTAGCATATATGGACAAAACATGAAACTTGGCCTCATAAGAAGCCACATACATACCACCTTGCTCTAATGCCATAAACTCATCCTTCTTGCGATCTCTCAATGTCCTAGACTTCTCTAGGAACAAGGCATGGAATTGGGTCAAAGTAAGTGGAGGTAATGTAGAAGATCTGCACTCCATATAAGCTCTCCACCATTGCTTGGCCTCACCTTGAAGTTAGAAGGACACGAACTCAACCCCATGTTGATGAACAATACCCAATTTATACGGCCTCTCATAACAATCTAAGATAAACTCATAAGTATCTTCAGTCTCAGAACCAAGGAATACCTGGGGCTTAAGCTTCAGAAACTTGGTCAACATATCATGCTCATTACCGGACATAACAGAACCTAACAAAGGATGAAAGAAGGCATCGCTACTTCCCACTTCACCCGTCTTGGGCACAGTCCTAGCGACCAGAGGATTAGCAGGGGCTTGAGTGGGTGGAAACATTCCCTGACCAACCAACCCCTTCAAGAACGACATGATCTATTGAGCTAACACTGGATCGATGGGAGGGATTCTTGTAGCTTTAGCCTGCACTCCTTCCTCATATTCAATCTCCTCAACATCCTCAACCTCAACTTCCTCTTCTATCTCTTCATTATGTACCAGAGGGTTCTCATTTACCGGAACATTGTCAATCGGTACCTCATTCACAATAGGCGCCACTCTCTCACGGCCTCTACCCCTAGATCTTCCTCTACATTTGCCTCGATCGCGACCTCTCGCTACGGGTTCCTCAGCTGAAGTAGTGACAGGAGCTACGGGTCTAACGCCGATATATCTAGTATTAACCATCTGCATACAGAAGAGTGAAAGAGGTTAGATACCAATTTGAATCGACATATACCAATTGGAATCAAGTCATAGCACGAAGGAGACATGAGAAACATGGAGATTTCCTCAAGTCAGATAGCCTTTTGAAAAAAGTAAAGGCGTCCCCGTACCGTTCTGTGAGACTCTATTAAACTTATTTTGGTACATTCAGATCAACGAATCTAGGCTTTGATACCAACTTGTCACGACCCAAAACCGTTGTGATTGGCACCTACACTCACAATCCGGTAGGAGAACCACTATTACCATCTAACTAAAGCAATTAATCTAAAACTAAGGAATTTAAGTTACAGAAGCAAGTTAAATGACTAAATACAAAGTTAACCATAACTTAACAAAAGATCTAACAACTAAAATTCCTGGAATATAAACTTAGAACTTGAAAGTTAATGTACTAAAACTATTATACGATAACCAAGTCTAAACAAGAGAATACTATTAAACTATTCAACTAACTAAAACAATGGTCTAAGTTCGAAGATGGAGGACATAGACGAAAGAGAATCCCATGGCAGCCCGGACAAAGTGGATCACCTTTGAATTCGAAGCGATCACTGATCTCCTAAGCGAGGTCTGTCAACAGTCACGTGAAGATGCCCTGTACTCAACAAAAATAAGAGCAAGTGTAGAATCAGTACACAACCACCGTGTATTGGTAGGATCACGCGGCTATCTCACTAGTGTGACATAAACAAGTCAAACAACATTATAATCACAAGCATATATATAAACATATACAATATTATCAACTTATGCAAGAACAACAACATTTCTCAATTCATATCACGTCATGGGTTCTCTCATGGAACCCAAACGCAAATAGTTAGTTTGCCAAAACGTGGCAATCCGATCCCATAGTTGTGCCAGAACGTGGCAACCAGATCCAATAGTTATGCCGAAACGTGGCAACTCGATCCAAGTTAGCTTTACGGAACGTTGTAATTCGATCCCCAATCACACACCACAATCACAATCACAAGTATATCATTAAGATCATACATTTAAGTCATGATTTCATGGCAATATCAACTCATATATCTCATTTACAACAAGTGTGATCAACATTGCAATATGCATACATATACAAGTATCACAATGAAGCAAGAACAAGCATATATCACACAACATAGAATCACAATCATCACCTACCTCGAAATAAGCTTGAACCCTAAAAGACTTGATCCTTCCCTTTCCGAATTTGTTCCGCTTGTTCGTGGTCTACAAACAATTGATAATAAACTGAAATCAATAGATAATCACTAATTACCTGGATTACTAGTAATTACATGAACACTAGATCAAACCCCTGATCTCAACTAGCCAAATTAGGGTTATTCCCACCATGAAATATATCAAGAAACCCTTCCCCATCATTAATGACCCATTCTATTACGTTCTACGGATTAAAAAATGAATTCGGGGAGTGAAAAACTTACCTTTATTCTCAAGAATGGTTGAAAACGAGTTGAAATCACCTAGGGGTCATTCTTTAGCTCTAAAAGTTGAAAAGTGCCAAATAAGGTCATTTAGGGGTTTAATTAATGACTTAATTTGCGTGCATCCCGCTGCAACAACACCCATCCCGCTGCTGCGGCACCCATCTCGCTACAACGACATTAAATCCCGCTACAGTGGTATTAAATCCCGCTGCAGCGGCACAAATCGAGAAAGAAAGTTCTTAGTGGAATTTTATTACCCCCTTTTTACAACATACTCTTAACCCACTACGCTAAAAAAATGTCCTTAACGCTAAGATCGATTCCTGGAGATCTACTTATCCATATTCAATTCTGTAAAGTAGTACGGATTCGTTAACAAGTTATCTATCCATTCATGCAATCAAATTCATAGTTACTCCTCCCGTTTGCTACCAGATTTCCCCACACCTTCATGACTCTCATTTCCTCCAAATCTGGACAAATTTGGAAAAATCCTAACACTACTAAAAAGTTTTTTCGGCCCTGATTTTTCCCTCTTTGGCATTTCTATAATGACAGAATCCGGTAGTTACACAAACTTATCTCAACCCCCCTAATTGTAACCCCTATCATTTATCCAGTGGAAACAACGCATTTGCCTTGGTTGAGAGACCCTGATGAGTGATAAAATATCATATATGCTTGGAAAAACAAGTTTTCCATCAAAAGTTTTTCTTCATTCGTAACATAGTACAAAAGACATATATATATGTGTGTGTGTATGTTGGATTTTGTGGTTCATTGGTCACACTTGTGAATCGACCCGACCCGAATCATTTTCGACCCGACATGACCCATTTTGTTTTATGTAAAGAAAATCAGATTAGGATAATAGCAATTTTAAAACTGAAAAGAGGGGGAATAGTTAGAATTTTTTTTTTCAAAATCTACTGTCCCATGTTCCTTTTTAAAAGGATGAAAGTTCTTCTTTTCAAAAGACAAGTACTACAAACACTACAAGAAAAGGAAAAAACACAACCAAATCAAAGAATACATTTAGTTTTTGAAATTCATCCTTCGTTTCCTAGTGATTCACGGTCGTACTTGGAGCAACTCTTTTCGATTAACATTCCGCTGCTGTTAACAGGTACATAACTCCGTTCATGTTACATAAATCTTACAATGGTATCAGAGCAAAGATTGAATGCTCCATATTTGCAAAATCTGGACACAAAACCCTGATTTTTTTGAAATAATATATGTGTACATATTCTTGTTAATAAAAAAAAAACCCTTCAATATGTACTTACCTGTTAGAAAGATAAAAGATCCAAATGAGGTTTTGAACTCATGTATTTTCTTCTATTCATTTTTTGATGGAGTAGTACATAAATCTGTGCGATCTCATTTATCTTGAAATTTTTCTTGAAAAAGAATGAAAATAATCAGATTTGTGTAGTTTTTCTATTTATAAGTAATATTTGAAGAAGATGAATAGGAAGAAGTGTTCGTATTAATAACATATAAGTAGGGAAGATGGCTTGTAATTTTCGTTCTTTTGGGAAATATGAATTTTTTTCCTTGTGATTTTTTATGCTAGAAGGTGTACCACTTGTATGCTTCCTAATATTTTTTGAAGAAGGTGCTCTGCACTACAAGATAATTTTGTTGAAAATGTGTTCCACTTTATCATGTGCCATCTTTTTCAAGTAGTACTACTTTATGAAAAAACACGTAGTACCTTTTTGGTTCATAACTATATATATATATATATTCGTCTTATTATAAAAAAATGATAAAGTTGATGTATTCGTACTAGTGCAAACATACACACTTTATTAAAAGTGTGATGTGTCAGTTTTTTTTTCTTTGAATGTTTTTGGGGGAACGTGATCAAATCTTTACTTTTGATCTAGCACTATCTATTTGGATCTAGTACTATTTAATTCACTATATTTTATGTGATAACATACACTAGCATTAAATTGTTTTTGTATGGAAAAAGTAATGTGTGAAAAATAAGTCTACTAATATAATTTTTTTTGGGGAGTGTAATTAAATTATGATATCAATACTTCTATTTTATTTTTTCTGAAGCATTTATTTTTTTAACCATATGTGATTATCTGTGAATTTTTTTTTGATATTGACCTATAGTCGTCACTTGGTTACAATTCAAATATATTTAATATAAATAGGTCTTAATAAATTCCTTTAGGCCTTCAAATAATTTTGTCTTCTACAAGAAAAAGTGACATATGTTGTCACACAGAATGATATAACCATTCTTATTGTTTCCTTGTTCCTATTTCAGATATGGCTGAACAGGAACAAATTAGAATTACTCCAAGTGGGAGATCTCAAAGTCGAGCAAAAGGACAATATTGAAGAGCACGTCACAGTGGGACATGTTTTCTAAGACGTGAGATCATACAGATTGATGTTCCAAGGGCGACACAAAATTTGTTAATGAATCAAAGGGCTATTTGAAGGGAAAAAGAGAATTTCTTTTAAAGAGTTCATGTCTTGGAAGATGTCCCCTAATATTTCAGCCTGTGATTTTATTCAACTTTTTATATTGAAATGGGATGAACTGATTGATTATTTTAAAATTTTGGATTGGGAAGCCTCAGTTAATTTAAAAGACGCTCTCCGTGAAACTTGGAGTGGTAGATTAACATATGTTTATCATGAGGTTTGGCCTAGTGAGTCTTTTAGGGTGTATATTAGTTGTCTTGAAGACACGTGAAAAGATTTTAGTTTTTCTATGTCTTGTAATTTGTCAATTTATTCTTCAATATATGAATTATGTAGTTTGCCTTTCTTATTGGAATCCGTTTTATTTTATTTGAATGCATTAAGACTTAATCTTTAGTAATATGCTCACCACGAAACAATTTTACTTTTGATTAAACATTTAGATTGTAGATGATGATCGAAAACTTAGTAACCATTTCGATTCTACACCAAATGTGAAGTCATTATGAAAATTGATTTGTTTGAGTGAAGTATATGTAAACATCTCATGCTTAAATGATTAAGTTAATATTGATGAGTGAAACTTGCTAAAATTGTCTCTTAATTAAAGACATGACATCAAAAAGTATAATTGTTGACTTGAACAAAGGTGAAAAATTGAACGGTGATAATTATGACATCTGGAGTCGTAAAATATGGTATGTACTAGAAGAGCAAAATTCTCTTGAAAACCATGTTTTGAATCAGCTAGAAGAGGGTAACACAACACAACACAACACAGAAGAGACCTTGAAGCTTTTAAAGCTTGGAAAAAGGCTAATTCCACTACATGTGGAATAATAGTTTGTTCTGTAGTTGATGACCTCATACATGAATGCGAGGAATTCCCAACTGCTCATGCAATGTGGCAACATCTGCGAGGAACATATGGGGGTACGTCTGTGACCCGCCTCCGATAGTTTACTATCAAATTTGACACTTACAAGAAACATCATGATCAAAATATCAAACAACACCTTAGGGTGATGTCAAACATGATAGCCCAACTAGAAAGTGCTGGTCATGTTCTCTCAGATGAGCAACAAGCAGTGATCCGGTCTCTTCCCATTAACTGGAAACATTTGAAGGTTAACTTGACCCATAATGATAGTATCAAAATCTTCTCTGATGTTGCCCGCCATGTTGAACTTGAAGATAAGCGGCTTGGTGCTGCTAAAACTACTTCTAATGCCTTTGTGGCAGAGTCAAGTGGTACAAAGTCTTCAGGCATCAAGCGCAAGAAGAGCTGGAAGAAAAATGGGAAGAACAAAGAGACTGGAGATGGATCCTCTAACAAAAGGAAGAAGCCAAATTCCAAAAAAGGGAAAACGGTTTTTCAAGAAGAAAGACAAGAGAAAAATGAAGTGAATGTAGCGAGCCAAAAAAGGTAGCATTTCTAAACGCATCTTGAAGTGCTACATATGTTTCAAGCACTTCTTTATTAACCGAATCTTATTATATGTGGATTGTAGACTCAGGATCCACCGACCACGTCAATCGAGATCGAGAAGCATTTGTAGAGTTTCGACGAGTTTCACCAAGATTCGGGTGGATCTATATAGGAAATAATGCTAAACTTGAAGTCAAAGGGATAGTCACTTGCAAAGTGGACTTGCATGGTTGCGGATCTTTGATGTTGCATGACATCCTATTTGCTCTAGAGATTCGACGGAACTTAGTATTTGTGTATGTTCTTCTAGATGTTGGTTTTGATTTGTTTTTTAGTCGCAATGGTATTAGAATAACTCTATATAATTTTTCATATGGTTTTGGACTTCGTTATGATCGTTTTATCGATTTAGATTGCAATCCTTCAACTTATGACTATTATGTTCACCGTTGTGTAATGACATGTTATTCTAGTATTAATGATATTGATGTTATTACATGGCACACAAGATTAGGTCACATAGGACAAGATCGAATAGATAGGTTGGCAAATGAAGGGCATTTAGGTCGTTTCTCTAAAATATGCCAACTTGTAAAATTTGTCTTGCTGAAAAGATCACACGTAAATCATTTGGGAAGGCTAAAAGAGCTAAGTTCCCACTTCAACTAATCCATTATGATATTTGTGGTCCAATGAATGTGAAGGAAAGGTCTGGTGTTGCATACTTCATTACATTTATTGATGATTTCACGCGCTTCAATTATGTTTATTTGATTTCTCATAAATATGAAGCACTTGAGTACTTTAGAAGGTATATGAATGAAGTTGAAAATCAATTATATAAAAGTATAAAGGTTTTAAGAACCGACTGAGGATATGAATATTTGTCAAAACAATTTGAAGAATTATATACTGAAAAGGGCATTATCTGACAGTTAACTACTCCTTATACACCTCAACAAAATGGTGTACACAACTGAAAGAAGGAATAAAACATTATTGGAAATGACAAGATCAATGATGGCGCATGCAAATTTGTCTATCTCTTTCTGGGAGAAGCATTAGTGATTGCGGCCTACATATTGAATAAAGTGCCTTCTAAATCAGTATCTTCCACTCCTTATGAACTTTGGACTGGTCATAAAACAAACCTGAATGATCTACGATCTTAAGGTTGTGCTGCATATATTATAGATCGTTTTGGTGAGTTTGGTAAACTAAGTCCAAAAAGAAATAAATGTATATTTATAAGATACTCAGAATGCTCCAAAGGGTATGTGTTCATTGATGAATTGGAGGATGGAAGTATTATTGAAATTGTATCACGAGATGTCAGATTTTTGGAAAATGATTTTCCTAAAAAAGGGTGAAATAAATGAAGGTGAGCCTCTCTACGAAATGTTGAATTCAGAAGCTCAAATATTGTCGTCAAATATACTAGATAGATCAATGGATCAAGAGATGGTTCCTGAACCAAGTGAGAGTTTTGAATACCAAAATCTTATAGAGGAATCTGAACTTCAATTATGTAAAAGTACAAGAAAAGGTGTACCTAAACGATCTTATGAGATTGATGATTATGTTTTCTTGGTAGCTCCTATAGAATTGGATGAACCTAATTCTGTGACTGAGGCTTTATGGATCCCTAAAAAGGATGAATGGTTAAAAGCGATGAAAGAAGAATTAAAGTCCATAAAAACCAACAAAGTGTGGGATCTAGTTGACCTTCCTCAGGGAAATAGAGCTATTGGGAATAAATAGATTCTCAAAGTTAAACGCAAATCGGATGGGTCAATAGAAAGACACAAAGCACGATTGGTTGCAGAAGGTTTTACTCAAGAAGCTGGAATAGATTTTGAGGAAACATTTTCACCAGTTATGAAATTTACCTCTATACGATTAATTTTGGCTTTTGTTGCACGTTTAGATCTAGAATTACACTAAATTGATATGAAGACCACTTTTCTTGATGGGGAACTAAACGAAGAAATCTGCATAGAGCAGCCTATAGGTTTCGTTGTTAAAGTTCAAGAAAACAAAGTTTGTAAATTGTAAAGATCAATTTATGGCCTAAAGCAATCTTCAGGGCAGTGGTATGTGAGATTCCATAAAGAAGTGATTTCATTTCACCATGATCGATAAAGACCATTGCATCTATGTGAAAATGTCCAAATAAAAGTTTGTAATGTTTTCTCTTTACGTGGATGATATTTCATTAGCCGAAAATAATTTGGAGTATGTCAAAACTGTCAAGTCATGGTATTCAAAGTCATTTGACATAAAAGATATAGGTGAAGCAGACTATACATTGGGTGTTAAAATTCAAAGCGATCATTCCAAAAAGTTTTTGAGTCTATCTCAAGAAACATACATAAAGAAAATTTTGGAACGCTTTCGAATGAATAGTTGCAAGCCTATGGATACTCCAATAGCAAGAGGTGAAACTTTGTGCGGAAGCTAACTGAAATGAGAAAATATTGTGCAGAAGCTTAAAGCATAATATAACTGAAATGATGGGGAATACACAAACTAAATCTGAATATATAAATACAGAGAGTTCAAGAACAACTGAAAAAAGTCAAACTCAACTACTAAAGTTGATTCTAACTATGTCTGCAAATAACCTCTAACTGACTAGAAGTGCTGGGACATGCCCTAGCTAGATCTAGCAAATACTGAAAACTAAAGACTAAAAGCAAAGGAAAATAATCATGTCAATTATCCTCAAAGAATGATGACTTACCACTAACGCTGCTAAACTGAAGATCAGGAATCGATCTATGCGTGATTTGAAAGCTGAGAACCTGAACCTACATAACGAGAAAATGTAACACACCGTATGTGTCAATACTTGAAAGGTACTGACCACGCATGATGGAGTAACACTGAACAATAACATAACTGAACCAAAACATATCACTGAGAAATGATATGAGATAAGCATGATACTATACTTAGAAATCTAAACATGAACTTACTGAATGCATTGACCAAGTTTATAACATGGCGAGACTGAAATCTGACTGTAACTGATAACATGGTCAATGCAATAGAATCTGACTGTGGGAGCTACTAATGAACGACATAAAACGACATGAGCTAAATGTGAAGTCCGATGTATACGCCCTATCGAGAGGACCTAATATACACTGCTAGAGGTATAGAGGCATGACTGGCGTGATCATTAAAAATGATGCCCACAAAAGGGACTTATAACCTACGGAGGTACGTAGTTCTTGGACTATTCGGGTATGCTGAACCCTATTCCACTCAGTATTAAGCTACTCCCAATTGAATATTTAATTTACAATTTATGACTGAATTTCTATATTATGGATAGCTCAAAATACTAATATGAAAAATCTGAGAATGCAACAATTATAGATGATAATGTGACATTCGTAAACTGAAGAATGTATATCTGTCTAAATCATTGACCTATAATGTGTAATTCATGAACTAAAAGGACTACATAGTTAGGGTTCTGAATATCATACAAGAAACTAAGTAATAACATGATAATCTAATTTGGATCATTCTAACTGCTAAAACCCAATATTTTCTAACATTCAAGAAACCCTAGGTCTAGATAATGTCAAGGAAATCAAGATTCTGACTGAAATCTAGGGACCTAATGGGTGAAAGGAACCAACTAGTGAAATCTCACATATCTGGAGACAAAATTCACGGAGAAATATTACTATTTTGGGGCTGGAACTAATGAAAACTTGCTGCGTTTTGGTGCTAGGGTTGGTCAACTTCTCCCCTGATTTTTTGCTTTAATTTTCGCTTGACTTAGGTGAATAATTGATTATAGTAAGTTCTAATTTAGTTTCTAGGCTAAAACTAACCAAAACCACGTAGTTTAAGGGTTAAATGACGTAGTTTAGGTGTCCAATGCATAGGGAAAAAGACCAAATGACCCCTAGCTTAAAGATCTGACGGGCTGCCAAAGGGACCAGGGACCGTAAAGTCGGTCGTGGTCCTTGGTCCCATAACTATTGGTTCTGGGAGCCTTGACCACGACCCCTACCACCACCACCCGAGTGAAGGACCACGGACCATGAAGGTCGACGTGGTCCTACACTTGGGTTGGTGGCCTATTGGCTTAGACCTACGGACCCTTCCACGGACCATTATCAAGACCACTACCTGTGAAGGGATCCGTGGTCTTCTGTCAGGCCTAAGGGATTCTAACTCCCCACCACGGGTGCCTGTACGGCCCGTTAGGTGGTCCACGACTCTTGAAGGGCCCCGTAGTCCACCTCTACTGTGGGTGTACCAAAGTTCATGGGCAGGTCAACGGACCGTGGATCGTATCATGGTCTGTGAACCCTACCGTGGTTCACTGGTTCAAGAGTTTTTCTACTGCATATTCTAAGTCTGAGTTCTGAAGTGTTACAATATCTTTGCCTTGGGAACATTTGTCCTCGAATGAAGTCTAAACTAGCTGAAATGGAGGGAAAGCGCTGCAAACCCACTACTAAGTACTGGAAACTGATTTCTCACTGAGCTAAGTTCCATGAACATGAAAATACGCTGAAAATGCAAGTACAAATTGAAGGAACAAGATGCTAATACTGAAGCTACACATGAATGACTGAATGGAGGAACTATTACCTCTACGGACTGACTCCTCCACAAAACCTTAACTAAAACGACTTCTTTGTTTCTCAACCTTCGAACACAACGATTAAGAATTTCAATTGGTACCTCTTCATAAGTGAGACTATCCTTCACAGCCACACTCTCTAATGGTACCATAGATGTTGGATCACCCACACACTTCTTCAATAATGAAATGTGAAAAATCGGATGCACTGCTGCTAGTTTTGTTGGCAACCCTAACTCATAAGCCACTTTNCCTTCACAGCCACACTCTCTATTGGTACCATAGATGTTGGATCACCCACACACTTCTTCAATAATGAAATGTGAAAAATCGGATGCACTACTGCTAGTTTTGTTGGCAGCCCTAACTCATAAGCCACTTTACCAACTTTTTTCAAGATCTTGTAAGGGCTTATCACTCCTTTCATGGGTGGCACTTTCAGAAAAACCCAATCATCAACTTGGAAGTTGGAACTCTAATTCCCCTCTCCTTACATCTGCATAAGATTCTGGCGACTCTGGGCTGTCTTAAGTCTATCTCTAATAAGTTGCACTTTCTCCATAGCGTCATGAACTAAATGTGGCCCTATCAAGGCTGCTTTGCCTACTTCAAACCAACCAACTAGAGATCTACATCTTTGCCCATACAATGCCTCATAAGGGGTCATCTAAATGTTGAAATGGTAACTATTATTGTGGGCAAACTCTATAAGAGGAATGTGATCATCCCAACTACCCTTGAAGTTGATCACGCAAGCTCTCAACATGTCCTCTAAGGTATGAATGGTACGCTCTGCCTAGCCATCTATCTGTGGATGAAAGTTATACTAAGATTAACTTGAGTACCATGACCTTTCTGAAATGACTTCCAGAAATGAGAGGTAAACTGAGGACCTATATCTGAGATGATAGACAAAGAAAATCCATGAAACCTGACTATCTCATTAGTGTAAAGCTTGGCGTAGTCCTCCGCCGAATCTGTAGTCTTAACAGCCAAAAAGTGTGCAAACTTAGTGACTCTATCAATTATCACCCAAATGGAGTCATGTTGTCTGTGAGCATGAGGTAAACTTGTGATGAAGTCCATGTTGATCAGTTCCCACTTCCAAGTAGGAATGTTGATCTCTTGAGTCATGCCTCTTTGGTTTATGATGTTGTACCTTCACTTGCTGGCAATTAGGGCACTTAGCCACAAAATATGCTACATCCTTTTTCATACCATTCCACTAAAAGACTTCCCGCAGATCGCAATACATCTTAGTGGCGCTTGGATGAATAAAATATCTGGAGTTATGGGTTTCTATGAGAATTTTCATGTCTCAACTCACTCATCTTGGGAACACATAATCGATCCTGATAGCGAAGCACACCATCTCCCCTTTGGGAGAAACCTTCAATTCTCTGCTGATGGATTGCACCATTTAGTTAAAGCAATATCGGATCACTGTCTTGCTTTTACTTAACCTCCACTACCAATGAAGAAATTGTCCCATTTTGAACTGTTACACCACTATATGATATGCTTATAAGACGAACTCCTAAGCGAGCAAGTATGAGAACATCCTTTGCTAGTTCATTTCTTTATTCATCAACATGTGCTACACTACCCATAGTTAGACTACTAAGAGCATTTGTTACTATATTGGCCTTACCATGATGGAAATGCACACTCATATCATAATCTTTGAGTAACTCAAGCCATTTTCTC
Organism: Solanum stenotomum; assembly: GCF_019186545.1. Classification (NCBI taxonomy): domain Eukaryota; kingdom Viridiplantae; phylum Streptophyta; class Magnoliopsida; order Solanales; family Solanaceae; genus Solanum; species Solanum stenotomum. The sequence goes on from NC_064283.1 coordinate 25,078,235, forward strand.
TGGTGAAGATTTAACTCTTTCAGGGTGAACACATACTCAAGGCTCTTATGGCCTGTGAACACATCTACGTGAATATAATACAAGTAATGTCTCCAAATCTTAAGTGCAAACACCACTGCTACAAGCTCGAGGTCATGAGTTGGATAGTTCTTCTCATGCCCCCTAAGTTGTCTAGAAGAATAAGTTATAACCTTACCTCGCTACATCGACACACAACCTAGGCTGACTCTAGATACATCACAATAGATCACATAACCATCTGAACCCTCTGGTAGAGTCAAATAAGAGCTGTAGTCAACCTAGTTTTTAGTCTACGAAGCTTTTCTCACAATCATCTAACCATTGAAACTTGACCTTTTTCTGAGTCAACTTAGTCAATGGAGAGGCTATGGATGAAAAGCCTTCCACGAATCTTTTGTAATGACCAGCTAGACCCAAGAAACTTTTGATATCTGTAGGAGAGGTAGGTCGGGGCCATTGTTTCATTGATTCTATTTTCTGGGAATCCGCTCGGATCCTTTCGCTACACACTATATGCCCATGAAAAGAAACTAATTGCAACAAAAACTCACATTTGCTAAACTTAGCGAATAATTGACAATCTTTGAGAATTTGCAGGCCAACCCTCAAATGATTGGCATGTTCTTCATCATTCCTAGAGTAAATGAGGATATCATCAATAAAGACGATAACGAACAAGTCCAAATACTGCTTGCATACTTTGTTTATTAAATCCATGAAAGCTCCAGAAGTATTGGTTTGTCCAAAAGACAACTACGAATTTATAATGACCATATCGAGTTCTGAAGGCTATTTTCGGGATGTCAATATCTCTGATTCTAAGTTAATGATAACTGGATCCGAGGTCTATCATTGAGAAATGACTAGCACCCTGAAGTTGGTCAAACAAGTCATCAATCCTGGGGATAGGATACTTATTCTTGATTGTGACTTTGTTCAACTGCCGATAGTCAATGCACATTCTGAGAGAACCATATTTCTTTTTCACGAACAACATTGGTGCACCCCATGGGGAAATATTAGGTATGATTAAACCCTTATCTAGAATGTCTTTCAATTGCTTACGCTCAACTAGAGCCATTTTGTAAGGAGGAATAGAGATATGTTAGGTATCTAGAAGGATATCAATTCCAATGTCAACTTCCTTTTTGGGAGGAAATCCGAGAAGATCTTCTGGAAACACTTCTGGGAACTCGTTAACTACTAGAACTGACTCAAGAGCTAGGGTTTCAGAGCTTGAATCCCTAACCCGAACTACAGGATAAAGATAACCCTTAAAAATCATCTTTCTGCCTTAAGGTAAGAAATGAAACGACCCATTGGCGCTAAGCTACTACCCTTCCATTCTAAGATTGGTTCGTCTGGAAACTAAAAACTAACAATCTTAATTCTACAATTGACTGAGGCATAGCTTGAATGTAACCAAAACCATGCCTAGAATGATATCAAAGTCTACCATTTCTAACTCTACAAGATCTGTTGAGGTGACTTTCTAGGAGACTGTGACAGGGCACTATCTGTATACCCGTCTAGCTATAACTGGGTCATCGACTAGAACAGAGACTGAAAAGGGTTCTGAGAGAGTTTTTAGACTAACATTGAAGTTGACTGTTATATAAGGAGTTACAAAGGAAAGAGTATTCCCTGGGTCTGACAAAGCATAAACATCTAAGTCAAAGACTCGTAACGTACCAATGACCACATCAGGAGAATCTTCTCATACAACCTGTTTTGGCGTTGACCGCCATCTATACCAGATGAGTTACCCTGCTGAGTCAGGCGGCCTGCTGGTGCTGCTGATGTTTTGGACTGAGCTCTACCATTATTGCCTCCTTGACCCTGTTTAGCAGAAGGATAATCTCTCAACCTGTGACCAGACTGACCAAACCCAAAACATCCTTCCTTTCATGTAAGACACTCACCCGGATGGTTCTTACCACACTTTGGACAGGTTGGGTAGGTTCTGGTGCTTGAAATACTACCCTGAGACTTAGAGCCTAATACCCTACCCTTCTGATCATTTCAGAACTTGGATGTTGGAACACTAGCTAATGAAGGTGTTGGAGTTGAAGACTTTTGCTGAAATTGCGAGCAATTTCCACCACCCGATTTCTATTGAGAATACTCATAGTTGCCTGTTCTAGACTTCTTTTTATCCTTATCATGTTCAATAAGCTTATCACCCTCAACTTGCTGAGCTCGAGTCATGAGCCTAGAGATGTTCATATTTTCCAGCAACATAGCATTCCTGCACTCTGTTTTCACTAAGTCGGATACCCCATATAGAAACTTGTTCATCTGAGCCCTGGAATCGACAACTATGTGAGGAGCATACCTGGAGAGTTGGGTGAACTTGAGTCTATACTCTTGGACTGTCATACTACCATGCTTCAAATTCAAAAAGTCCTATGTTTTTGCCTCCCTCAACCCTCCGGGGAAGATTCTTACTAGAAAAGTTTCACTAAAGCATTCCCAAGGGATAGGAGCTGCATCTGTACCCTTGTTCTCTTTCCATTAAGTATACCAGATATGAGCTACATCCTTAAGCCAAAGGATGCCAACTCTACCATATCATTACCTATCACTTGCATCACTTCGAAGATCTTGTTGAAATCATCTATGAAGTTTTGAGGATCCTCACCAATCAGTGATCCTAAGAACTCAGGCGGATTCATCCTAACAAAATCACGAACCCTGGATGCCACTGATCTACCACTAGCATTTGCAGGGACTTGAGCCTGCTGATTGTTCTGATTATTCACACTCTGAGCCAAAAGCTGAGTGACGTTCTGAAACTTAGCATTTGAAACTTCCTAATTTGGGACTTGGGGAGTTGTGTTAGCATTTCGTGCATTCACATTCCTTCCATAAGCTCTACGAGGAGGAATGATTTGAAAGCATATAATGAAAGACTAGAACAAGGAATTAGATAATACCTTACACAACTTCCTTCTCATTAGATGTGGTGTATTTCACACCCATGAAAAAGACTCTACTTAGTGCGGCTTTTCAGAAATCGTAGGACTTTTAAACCTAGTGCTCTGATACCAAGTTTGTCACACCTCAAAGCTATCCCAGGATGCGGACACGAGACCTACGATCACGAGTGACCCCAAGCTAACCCTGCTGGCATATCATAAACATACTAAGATAACTGAAATGAGAAAATACTGTGTAGAATCTTAAAGCATAACATAACTTAAATGAAGGGGAATACACATACTAAATCTGAATATATAAATACTGAGAGTTCAACAACAAGTGAAAAGTCCAACTCAACTACTAAAACTGATTCTAACTATGTCTGAAAATAACCTCTAACAAACTAGAAGTGTTGGGACACGCCCCAGCTAGATCTAGCAAATACTGAAAACTAAAGACTAAAAGCAAAGGAAAATAATCATGTAAATCATCCTTGAAGAATGAGAACTAACCACTTGTAACACCCCGTCTCCAAAAATAGACTAGATTGCAGATTTTAGGTGTTGCAGGTGGCACTCACGGGCACTATCCACGGACCGTAGGAGGACCCACGGTCCGTCCTGCAGGTCCGTGGTTCGTGTCAGCAAACTCCCCCAGAACTCAGGCAGAAATTCGGCCAAGTGTCGACCCACGGCCGGACTACGGTCCGTAGGTCAGGTCATGGACCTTGGTTCGTGTCCGTGGATCGATGCCCCTAAAGCCCAGCTTCAGTCCCGATTAACGGCTGACCAGCACAGACCATCATTCGATGCACGGTCCATAGGTCTGACCGTAAGTGAGGGTTAGCAGCCAGTTAGATGAAAATTGTGATTGGGTCAACTTAAGATGGTCATAACTCTTATCACAAAAGGAATTATGTGTACCATGACTTATTATATGATAGATAATTGAATCCTCTTTCCAACGCCACCGAGTTAATATCTTCCTTGTATTAAACTCATCAATTTTCATTTATCTCAGTTATAGTATATGGGTATTCCCCATTTTTTCATCTTATTTATGATTTAGCTTCGGCACAATTTCTATTATTCAAATTATATTTAGTGTGCTCATGATCATGCCAGCAGGGTTACCTTAGGATCACTTGTGGTCCTAGGTCCCATGTCCACATCTCGGGGTTAGCTCGGGGCGTGACAAACTTGGTATCAAAGAATTAGGTTTAATAGTCCTAGGATGTCTGAAAAGCCGCACTAAGTAGAGTCCTTTTCATGGGTGTGAAATGCACCACATCTAATGAGAGAGAGGTTATGAAGTGTTTTAGGAAAACTTCACTTTCTTTGTTATTCTTATCGTGTGTTGGTATGATCTGCTTTCTAATCCGTCGTTATGCGCTTAAGATCATGCCTCCCCATATAGCTAACGCTAGGAATGTGAATACTAGGAATGCTAACACAATTCCTTTAGTCCTAGACCATGAGGTTAAGAATGAAGAGTTTCAGAATGCGATTCAACTATTGGCTCAGAGTATGACCAACAAGAACAATCAGCAGGTTCCAGTTCCTACTAATAGAAATGGTGGATCAGTGGCAGCTAGAGTTCGAGATTTTTTTTAAGGATGAAACCGCCTGAGTTTTAGGGTCATAAGTTGGTGAAGACCTACTAAACTTCATTGATGAGGTTAAGAAAATCTTTGGAGTTATGCAAGTGACTAGTAGTGATAGGGTGGAATTGGCATCCTACCAACTTAAAGATGTGGCTCACATATGGTTAACTCAGTGGAAAGATTCAGGGGCTACTTTATCTTTTATGTTTCCATTTATAGCAGTAATCTTAGATGTCAGTCCAGAAACTCTCTCAGAACCCTTCTCGTCTCTACTCCAGTCGGTAAACCAGTTATGGCTAGACGTGTATACAGAAATTGCCCTGCCACAGTCTCTCAGAAAGTCACCTCAGCAGATCTTGTAGAGTTAGAAATGGTAGACTTCGATGTCATTCTAGGCATGGATTGGTTACATTCCTGTTATGCCTCAGTTGATTGTAGAACTAGGATTGTTCGTTTTCAGTTTCCAGACGAACCAATCTTAGAATGGAAGAGTAGTAGCTTAGCGCCTATGGGGCGATTCATTTCTTACCTTAAGACCAGAAAGATGATCTCTAAGGGTTATCTCTATCATCTAGTTCGGGTTAATGATTCTAGTTCCGAATCCCCAACTCTTGAGTCAGTCCCTGTAGTCAATGAGTTTCCAGATGATCTTCCCGGAGTTCCTCCCGAAAGGGAAATCGACTTTGGAATTGATCTCCTTCCAGATACCCAGCCTATCTCGATTTCTCCTTACAAAATATCTCCAGCTGAGCTTAAGGAATTGAAAGAGCAGTTGAAAGACCTTCTAGATAAGAGCTTCATCAGCCGTAGTATTTTGCCATGGGGTGCACTAGTGCTGTTCGTAAAGAAGAAAGATGGTTCTCTCAGAATGTGCATTGACTATAGGTAGTTGAACAAAGTCACAATCAAAAATAAGTATCCCATCCCCAGGATTGATGACTTGTTTAACCAACTTCAGGGTGCTAGTCATTTCTCCAAGATAGACCTCAGATCAAGTTATCATCAGCTTAAAGTCAGAGATAGTGACATTTCAAAGATAACCTTCAGAACTCGGTATGGTCGTTACGAATTTGTAGTTATGTCATTTGGACTAACCAATGCTCCTGCAGCTTTCATGGATTTGATGAACATAGTGTTCAAGCAGTACTTAGACTTGTTCGTTATCGTCTTTATTGATGATATCCTCATTTACTCTAGGAATGAGGAAAAACATGCGAGTCATTTGAGAGTTGTTCTACAAACTCTCAAAGATCGCCATTATTTGCAAAATTTAACAAGTGCGAATTTTGGTTACAATTAGTTGCCTTCCTTAGGCATATTGTGTCTAGTGAAGGAATTTGAGTAGATTCCTAGAAGATAGAAGAAGTGAAACAATGGTCCAGACCTACCTCTGCTACAGATATCAGAAGTTCTTAGGTCTAGCAGGTTATTACAGAAGGTTCATGGAAGGATTTTAATTCATAGCCTCACTATTGACTAAGTTGACTCAGAAGATGGTCAGGTTTCCAGTGGTTAGATGATTGTGAGAAAAGCTTCGCAAAATTGAAAACTAGGTTGACTACAACTCATNCTTCCAGAATAGGCCTAGGTTGTGTTGATGCAGCGAGGTAAGGTTATAACCTATGCTTCTAGACAACTTAAGGTGTATGAGAAGAATTATCTGACACATGACCTCGAGCTTGCAGCAGTGGTGTTTGCACTCAAGATTTGGAGACACTATTTGTATGGTGTTCATGTAGATGTGTTCACAGACCATAAGAGCCTCCAGTATGTATTCACCCAGAAAGAGTTGAATCTTCGCCAGAGAAGGTGGCTTGAGTTCCTCAAAGATTATGATATGAGTGTGCATTACCATCCAGGTAAGGCGAATGTAGTAGCAGATGCTCTTAGCAGATTATCTATAGGTAATGTAGCACATGTTGAGGAAGAAAGAAAAGAGCTAGCAAAGGATGTTCACAGACTTGCTCGCCTAGGAGTTCGTCTTATGAGCATATCAGATGGTGGTGTAACGGTTCAGAATGGGGCAGAATCTTCTTTTGTAGTAGAGGTTAAGGAAAAGCAAGACAGTGATCCAATCTTGCTTGAACTTAAGGGTGCAGTTCACAATCAGAGAGTGGAGGTTTTCTCCCAAGGGGGAGATGGTGTACTTCGCTATCAGGGTAGATTGTGTGTTCCTGATGTAGGTGAATTAAGACAACATATTCTCGCAGAAGCCCACAATTCTAGATATTCTATTCATCCAGGTGCCACTAAGATGTACCGCGATCTGCGGGAAGTCTATTGGTGGAATGGCATGAAAAGAGATATAGCAGATTTTGTGGCTAAGTTCCCCAATTGCCAGCAAGTCAAGGTAGAACGTCAGAAACTAGGAGGTATGACTCAAGAGATTGACATTCCTACTTGGAAGTGGGAAGTGATCAACATGGACTTCATCATAGGTTTACCTCATACTCGCAGACAACATAAATGCATTTGGGTTATTGTTGATAGGGTTACTAAGTCTTCTCACTTTTTGGCGGTCAAGACTATAGATTCGACGGAGGATTACGCCAAGCTTTACATTAATGAGATTGTGAGATTACATGGTGTTCCTTTGTCTATCATCTCAGATAGAGGTCCTCAGTTTACCTCTTATTTCTGGAAGTCATTTCAGAAGGGTCTTGGTACTCAGGTTAACCTTACCACAACATTTCATCCATAGACGGATGGTCAGGCAGTGCGTACCATTCAGACCATAGAGGACATGTTGAGAGCTTGTGTGATCGACTTCAAGGGTAGTTAGGATGATCACTTTACTCTTATTGAGTTCGCCTACAACAATAGTTACCATTCCAGCATTCAGATGGCCCCTTATGAGGCATTGTATGGGCGTAGATGTAGATCTCCATTTGGTTGGTTTGAAGTAGGTGAAGCAGCCTTGATAGGACCAGATTCAGTCCTTGATGCTATGGAAAAAGTTCAACTCATTAGAGATAGACTTAAGACTGCCCAGAGTCGCCAGAAGGCTTATGCAGATGAAGAAGGGAACTAGAGTTCCAAGTTGATGATTGGGTTTTCCTGAAACTGTCACCTATGAAGAGGGTGATGAGATTTGGCAAGAAAGGGAAGCTCAGTCCCATATATATAGGCCCTTACCAGATCTTGAAAAGGATTGGTAAAGTGGCTTATGAGTTAGAGTTGCCAGCAGACTTAGCAGTAGTGCATCCAGTCTTTCACATTTCTCTTTTGAAGAAGTGTTTGGGTGATCCAGCATCCATAGTGCCATTAGAGAGTGTGACCGTGAAATATCGTCTCTCATATGAGGATGTACCAGTTGAGATTCTCGATCGTCAGGTTAGAAGGTTGAGAAATAAAGAAGTCGCTTCAGTCAAGGTTTTGTGGAGGAGTTAGTCTGTAGAGGGAGCTACTTGGGAAGCAGAAGTAGCCATGAAGTCCAAGTATCTTTACCTCTTTCCTTCCGATTCCATTCCAGCTTGAGGTAATAGTTCCTCGTCAGTTTTTCAATCATTCATGTATAAATTCAGTCTTAGAATCATGTTCCTTCAATTTGTACTTGCATTTTCAGCGTATTTGCATGTCCTTGGAACTCAGTTCAGTCAGAAATTCAGTTCTCAGTGTTTAGTGGTATGGATTGCAGCCCCCTCCCTCTATTTCAGCTAGTTTAGTCTTCATTCGAGGATGAATGGTCCCAAAGGGGGGATAATGTAACACCCCGTATTTAAAAATAGACTAGATTGCAGATTTCAGGTGTTGCAGGTGGCACTCACGGGCACCATCCATGGACCGTAGGAGTTCCCACGGTTCGTCCTGCAGGTCTGTGGTTCGTGTCAGCAAACTCCCCCAGAACTCAGGCAGAAATTCGGCCAAGTGTCGACCCACGGCCAGACCTACAATCCGTAGGTCAGGTCACGGACATTGGTTCATGTCCGTGGATCGATGCCCCTAAAGCCCAGCTTCAGTCCCGATTGACGGTTGACCAGCACGGACCGTCATTCGATGCACGGTCCGTAGGTTTGACCGTAAGTAAGGGTTAACAGCCAGTTAGATGAAAATTGTGATTGGGTCAACTTAAGATGGTCATAAATCTTAGTACAAAAGAAATTATGTGTGCCATGACCTATGAAATGATAGATAATTGAATCATTTTTCCAACGCCACCGAGTTTTCTAAAATCTGACTCAGAGTAAAAAGTTATGCTCATTTTAGTGAACCCCTGTCGGGCATACTCGATCGACGACTCCAATCGACGGACCGTCGATTGACCTACGGCCTGTCGGTCACTCCGACAACAATTAAGTCAGGGGTCTTTTGGTCTTTTCCTACTTTGTTGTACCCTTAAGATACGTTGTTTAAACCCGAAATCATGAGGTTTTAGTCAGTTTAAGCCTAGAAACATAACTAGAACTTATCCAAGTCAAATCATCAATCAAAACTTAGAAAATTAGAAGCAAGAGAGGAGAAAAAGGTCAAGAACCCTAGTTCAAGAACGCAACAAGGTTCCATCAGTTCCAGCTCCGAAATCCAAAGATTTCTATGTGGAATTCGTCACCAGGTATGTGGGATTTCACTAGTGGGTTCCTTTCGTCCATTAGGTCCCTAGAATTCAGTCAGTTTCTTGATTCTCTTATTATGAATAGACCTAGGGTTTCTAGAATTACAGCAGATCATCATGAATTAATTATTAACATGTTCCAAATCAGATTATCATGCTATTTCTTAGTTTATTGCATGAATTTTAGAACCCTAGCTATGCATTTCTTTAGTTCTTGAATTACACATGCTAGGTCAGATATCTCGGTTATTCAGTTATACATGCCTCAGTTATTAATGCATCATTATCAGATTAATTGTTGCATTCTCGGTATGCATGTTCAATTTTGAGTTATCGAGTATTTTACAGAAATTCAGTCATAACAGTTAACCACTTAATTCATTGGGAGTAGCATAATACCAAGTTGCACTAGGGTTCAGCGTACCAATATAGTCCCAGAACAACGAGCCACGTAGGTGTAAGTCCCCTCTGTGGGCAACATCAGTTTAGTGATCACGTCAACATGCCTCTATACCTCTGGCAGGGTATATTGGGTCCTCTCGATGAGGCGTATACATTTGACTCCACATTTAGCTTATATGGTTTTATTGTCGATTATTAGTAGCTCCCACAGTTCAGTCAGACTCTATTGCATTGACCATATTTTAGTACAATTAGTATTCAGTCTCAACATGTTATAATTTGGTCATTGCATCAGTTAGCTCAGTATTCAGTATTATCAATATCTATATCTTGTTCAGATTATTTCATTGCTTTATTGCTTTGTTAAGTTATATGTTCTTTCAACTTTACTCTATCTTGCATGCTCAGAAGCTTTCAAGTACTGACGCATACGTGCGCTACATCTTCTGGTGATGTAGGTTTAGGTTCTCAGCATCCAGATCACGCTTAGATCGATTCTCGATCTTCAGTTCAGCAGCATCAGTGGTGAGTCCTCATTTTTCAAGGACTAGTGACATATTTATCTTTATTGCTTTTAGTCTTTAGTTTCAGTTTTGCTAGACCTAGTTGGGGCATGTCCCAACATTTCTAGTCTGTTTAGAGGCTTATTTCAGACATAGATAGATTCAGCTTAGTATTGAGTTAATATCTTCCTTGTATTAAACTCATCAATTTTCATTTATCTCAGTTATAGTATATGGGTATTCCCCATATTTTCATCTTATTTATGATTTAGCTTCCGCACAATTTCTATTATTCAAATTATATTTAGTATGCTCATGATCATGCCAGTAGGGTTAGCTTGGGATCACTTGTGGTCCTAGGTCCCGTGTCTGTGTCTCAGGGGTAGCTCGGGGCATGACACAACTGATGTTGTTGAACTGAAGACCGTGAATTGATCTATGCGTGATCTGGAAGCTGAGAACCTGAACCTACATCACGAGAAGATGTAGCGTAGAGTACGCACCAGTACTTGAAAGGTATTGAGCATGCATGATAAAGTAACATTGAATAATAACATACCTAAACCAAAGCATATAACTAAGCAATGAAATGAGTTAAGCATGATACTATACTGAGAAATCTGAACATGAACCGACTGAATGCAATGACTAAGTTTATAACATGCTGAGATTGAAATCTGACTGTAACTGATAACATGATCAATGCAATATAACCTGACTGTGGGAGCTACTAATAACCGACATAAAACCACATAAACTAAATGTGGAGTCCGGTGTATACGCCTCATCGAGAGGACACAATATACCATGTCAGAGGTATATAGGCATGACTGGCATGATCACTAAAATGATGCTCACATAAAGAACTTATAACTTACAGGGGCACGTAGTTATGGGACTATTCGGGTATGTTGAACCCTAGTTCACTCGGTACTAAGCTACTCCCAATTGAATATGTAATTAACAATTTATGACTGAATTTCTACATTATGGATAACTCAAAATACTGACATGCAAAATCTGAGAATGCAACAATTATAACTGATAATGTGACATTCATAAATGGAAGTATGTATATCTGTTTAGCTCACTAACCTAGTATGTGTAATTCATGAACTAAAATAACTACATAGTTTGGGTTCTGAATATCATAAAAGAAACTAAGCAATAACATGATAATCTGATTTGGATCATTCTAACAACTAAATCACAATAATTTCTAACATTCAAGAAACCTTAGGTCTAGATAATATCAAGGGAATCAAGATTCTGAGTGAAATCTAGGGACCTAATGGGTGAAATGAAACCACTAGTGAAATCCCACATACCTGTTGGTGATGAAATTCATGGAGAAATCTTTCGATTTCAGGTCTGGAACTGATGAAAACTTGCTTTGTTTTGGAGCTAGGGTTGGTCGACTTCTCCTCTAATTTTTGCTCTAATTTTTGCTTGAATTAGGTGAATAATTTATAAGGGTAAGTTCTAATTTAGTTTCTAGGCTAAAACTGACCAAAACCACGTAGATTATGGGTTAAACGACGTAGTTTAAGTGTCCAACACATAGGGGAAAAACCAAACGACCCCTGACTTAAAGATCTAACGGGCTGACCACGAACCCTATGATAGCCCGTCAAAGGAACCATGGACCATGAAGCCGGTGGTGGCCATTGGTCCAGTAGCTAGTAGTTCTGGGGGACTAGACCACGAGCCCTACCACAACCTGTGTGAAGGACCACATGTCATGAAGGTCGACGTGGTCCTACACTTGGGTTGGTGGTCTATTGGATTAGGTCTATGGACCCTCCCACTTCTGCTGGGGGTGTACTGAAGTTCACGGGCAGGTCAATGGACCGTGGACCCTATCACATTCCGTGAACCATGCCGTGGTTCACTGGTTTAGGATTTTTCTGCTGCATTTTCTAAGTCTTAGTTTTGAGGTGTTACAAAATGTGTCCAAGGACTGAAAAAGAAAAGGAAGACATGTCTCAAGTTCCATATTCTAGTGTTATCAAGAGTCTGATGTACGCTATGATGTGTATTTGTCCAGACATTTGTTATGCCGTAGGTCTCGTAAGCAGGTATCAATCTAATCCTGGAAGAGATCATTGAAAGGCAATGAAAAGAATATTATGATATCTGAAGGGAATTGTAGATTATTCACTATCCTATAGTGGATCTGATTTACTCTTAAAAGGTTACACATATGCTGATTAGGTTGGTGATCGGAATGATAGAAAATTAACCTCCAGTTATGCTTTCTTACTTAATGGTGGTCCTATTTCATGGAAAAGTAAGAAACAAACTTGCACAACTCTTTCAACCATGGAATCTGAATTTGTGGCTTGTGCATATGCAGTACAAGAAGTTGTTTGGTTAAAGAGATTCTTTGAGCATTTGATATTGAAAAGAATTCTAAGAGTCCCATGATTTTATATCGCGACAGTCATGCGGCTATCGCATACACGAAGGATCCTAAGTTTCACAGCAAAACCAAACACATAACTTTGTGAGAGACATAGTAGCAAGTGGAGAAATAAATTTACAATACATTCATACTCGTTAAATGATAGCTGATCCGTTTACAAAGGTGATATCTAGAGAATTGTTTGAAAAACATGTTATGGCTCTAGGTTTGCATAGGATATGATTATATATCTGTATTGTAAAATGACTTGATTATTATAAAATTCTCATAAATATAATACTATTGAATTATGTTCATATCTTATATGCATGTGATAGTATATTTAATTGATAAAGTGCGTCAAACAAGTTGCAAGATTGACTCTCTCTGACATGAGCAATCACCTCTTACATTGAAAACGTGAAGAGGTAAGTTTCACCACCGTGTTATAACTTGTTTTGTAAGCCAGATATGAGCCTCAAATTGAGTATTTTTTTGTAGTGCATTGAATAGAGAAACTCATATTAGACATCTAAAAATGTCTAGACAAAGATCTGTACGATGTTGAATGATTAAATGAAATAAGATACACGCACCAATATAAGGTGAGAACATCGTAGCACATGTTTCATACCATGTGTGCTAAGCGACTAATGGGTTAATGAAAGAATAAATCCCTACTTCTTTATTGTGTGAGACCCTGATAGTTACTTTAACTTTTATTGAAATACCCTTTGACCTTTGACTGTTTCTTGAAGTTTCAGTCAGTGTTGCTACTTTAGCATGTTACTAATAGCCATAAATGATTCGGCAATGCAATACATGTCTAGGAAAGCAGTTGATTTGAAACAGATAGATTCGAGTAGAAAGGAAAGACGATCAAATTAAAAATAATCTAATTTATATACACAAGCCGGCTACTACACTGACCATATAAATGTCGAGTGTAATTGTGTATATAAAGTTGAAGAACTCGAGTTCACCTCTTTAAGAGGATGAGGCATCAAATAAATAACTATTGAAGTAGTAAATGAAGTCTAGGTTATTGTGAGTAATTGTATCCTCATATTTATAGAGAATTCTTTCCACATGTGATTGGATTCCTTTGCATAGCTTGTAAAACCTTATAGGTAAAGCTCTTGATGCTCACATGTCGCACGAACTATTTGCAGTATGAATTGGTTGTCTTGTTAATGTCGTGTTGGCTTGGTTCTTGTTCACTATGTATGAAGTGGGAGATGTTGGATTTTGTGGTTCATGGGTCAACATGTGAACCGACCCGAATCATTTTCGACCCGACATGATCCATTTTGTTTTATGAAAAGAAAATCAGATTAGAGATAATCTAAATCAAATAAAAGGGGGAGCAATTTTAAAACTGAAAAGCGGGGGAACAATTAGAATTTTTTTTTCAAAATCTACTGTCCCATGTTTCTCTTTAAAAGGATTAAAGTTCTTCTTTTCAAAAGACAAGTACGACAAACACTATAAGAAAAGGAAAAACACAACCAAATCAAAGAATACATTTAGTTTATGAAATTCATCCTTCGTTTCCTAGTGATTCAAGGTCGGACTTGGAGCAACTCTTTTCGATTAACATTCCGCTATTGTTAGCAGGTGCATAACTTCATTCATGTTACATAAACCTAAAAAAAAAAAAAATATATATATATATATATATATATATATATATATATAAGTTTTTCAAAAGTAACTAGATGACCATATATACTTATCCAATCATTATTATGCTTTCTTACGAGACATATTTCATAAAACAATGACTATCATTCCTGTACAAACTAAACAAAATATTGAATTCTTTTTACTAAACCAAAAAATATATAGAAAAATCTCATCTTCTACACTCGGCTTCTCTGAGATCTTTCTTGGATACTTGGGTCAGTTAAGCCCTTAGAACATCAATCGAAGAGCCTTGGTGTTCATTTCAACTCAGATTAGCATATTGCAAACATTATGATCATTGCTAATCTGAGTTGCAATATTGAACAAGTTTAACTTTCTCATCCTTCTCTATTTGCTTGATAGCGTAAAACTTAACATTTATATGTTTTCTATGATCGCCATATTGCACTAGATTTTTTGCCATGAATATTGTTGACTTGTTGTCAACCCTAATGACACTAGCTTTAATGTGGTTTTTTTGTCAGATCACTTAAGGGTCGTTTGGTGGTGTGTATTAGGAGAAATAATTCATGTATCATGCATTATGATATTAACTATGTTTGGTAGAAATTTTGGGCCGATGTATAATTAATACATGTATTAGTTATAGTATACCCTATTTGGTATTGGGTGTATAATTAATACCTTTCATGGTTTAGTAGTACATATGATTTAATACAATGAGATTAATATCTGTAAATTAAAAAATACCCCTCAAATCTTTGAATCATTTTGTTTATTTTCTTTGTTTTATATTGTATATTTGTACTAGTAAATTTATTTAAATAAATTAGTTTACAAATTTTATTATTCAGAGAGAGTTGTTTGTTGCTAAATAAATTCAGTACAAATCAATATAATATTTGAAATGTGAGTTGTCTAACATTTACTAATTGAAAAAGCAAATTATGATCACATGACGTTTGTGATTTTAATTGAATGTATATTTGTTGATATAGATGTGGTTTTCTGATTATTTGTATTTTGACCAATTTATAAAATTGTATACATATTAAAAGAGAAAATACATAAATTTCCCCTGAACTTGTCTGCACAACTTACTTTAGCACTTTAACTATACGAGTGTTTGTTTACCCCCCTAATTTAATTTGAAGTGAATTTAAATACCCCTTAAAGGGTGATGTGGCAACATTTGTATCCCCAACTTTCTATAAGCGCGTGAGACAGAAAAAAACCAAAAAACTGACACGTGTCATCTTTTTATTGGACGACATATTTAATAACTTATTTTACTAATTTTTAAACAATTTATTTTTCAATTAACTTCTCTTCTCTGTAGTTTTTTTGTTTTTTTGCATCTTCTTCTTCCTTTCTTTTTCTTTTCTCAAAACTCTTTCTCTTTCTTATTCTTTTCATTCAATTCAAAGTAAACATTTACTCATTTACTCCCAACTGTAACTTTTTCCACATTTTTTCTTCTTCTTTTCTTTCCTATTTTTAATCGGTTTTTTTCAATTTTTCTTTGGTGTTTGATTCATTGACACCATTTTTGACATCAAAAAAGATTATTAGATCTATGAGTTTAAAGAGTTATTAAAAAAAGAAGCCGATTTTCACTCAAATAAATTCAAAGTTATCGTTGGCAAAAAATTGATTGTGGAGATTTTGTCCAATTCATTGATAAATTAACATTTTTATGTAAATAATTTTTTTAATTTTCGAGGAAGGTGGTATGATGTAACTAAAAACTGAACTGGAATTGCAATTGAAATTTGAAGTATAATTTGTAGATTGAGGGGTAAATTCATCGATGATTTTAGTTTTTAGTTCAATTTTAGATATAATCATGGTGGGTGTAGGAGTTGTTGGTTTAATGTGGAAATTGATGTCTACAAATGGAATATTGAAACCTATTTTCTTACGAAAAGAAAGAAAATTGGAGAAGTTTTTTTTTATTTTTTACATAAAGAGAAAATTATTATATAATGGAAGAAGAAAAGTTGAAGAAAATTTCACTGTAAAAAGAAAAGTTGTTGTTGAGAAGGTGACAACATTGGGGAAGACAATTAGTGATGAAAAAAAAATAATTATTATGGAGATTTAAGTAATTAATTAGAAATTTAGTTAATATACATGTGGACGAATAAAAATGTGTGTGACTCAACAACACCCAGCCTTCAACTGGGCTAGTGATGGGAGGGTTGAGAAAAAACAATTAAAAGATGTTAAGAGGGGTATTTAAACACCCGTATAGTTAAAGTGCTAAAGTAAGTTATGCGGACAAGTTCGGGGGGGAATTTATGTCTTTTCCCATATTAAAACTATAACTTGCAATTTTTATGTGTAGACATAGATGATTTATTCTATTTTACTATTGTTTACTGTCTTTTCGGTTTTAAAAGTAGATGTTCTATCCTTTTTAAATTAAAAATTTACGTTTTGTGAGTGGTCAATTCGTTAAAATGACAATTATTTATCCTCAATTATTATTCTTCTCCCACCTAGTTAAAAGGCCACAAAATATAATATTGTCGGGAAGATACCTTGACTCAATTACATGAAATAGAAAATCCCATAATAATTCAAGGGTATAATTGGAAATAATATTTTTGTAGAGTTTTAAACCAAACACAAGATTAGATGGGAAACAATGAACTAAACACTTGATATAAAATAATCTCGCATTACCAATTCCTACATTACTAATCTTTATGTTACTAATCGTGTGCTATTAATCGTTATATCAAACAACCCCTTAGAATCTTAATTAACCATAGATCCTGATTAGTTACACAAACAATGGTAATGTATTCGGCCTCTGTGGATGATTGAACTACCAATTCTTGTTTCTTTGAATTTAATGAGAAAGTGCATGAACCAAGTGTAAGAGCATATCCAAAAGTGATTTGCATATCATCAATGTTCCTATCCAATCACTAATTAAATATCCCATTGGTTTACCCTGCTCATCATTTTAAAATCAAATACAATAATCAACAGTTCCCTTGTGTGCCTCGACGTTCGTTTAACAACATAAAATTAACTTGACTTGGAGCATGTATAAACCTCGATAAAAGACTTATCGTGAACATGAGATTTTGTCTTGATGTTGTCAAATATAGCAAACTATCAATTAGTCTTCTATAAACTGCTTAATCAACTTTATCAACTCCTTCTTGCTTTAAAATCTTTTCATTATGAACCAATGGGATCGATACAGACTTAAACTCTCCATTTTGAACTTTTTACAAATATCACATGCATATTTCCTCAGAGAAATGTAGATGTCGTTAGTAGCTTGATGAATATTCTCATAAAGTAACTCATTTCACCCAAATTTGACATATCAAATTTAGCCTCCATTTCTTGCTTAAACTAATTCATCATAACATCATTACTTCCTATAAACAAAAGATCATTAACATAGAGTGACACCATAATCAGATCTCCTCCATTAACCCTTTTCATATATAAATTGGCTTCATTTTTACTTCTTTTGATGCCACAATGAATGAGATAAGCATCAAGCATTAATCTTACTGTACTAGGCTCGAGGAAGCCTTCTTTAATCCATAAAATGCCTTATGTAATCTATAGACTATATCCTCCATTCCTGCAACTTGAAAATCATCTGGTTAGTCGACATAAATCTCCTGCAATTATCCATTTAAGAATGCCAATTTCACATTCATATAATACAACTTTTGATTTTATTGAGTTGTTAAAGCAAATAGAAGCTTTATTGTATCATGTCTTGCAACAGGTACAAATATGTCTACATAATCCAAACATGCCTTTCAGAGCAAACCTTGATTTAAATTTATGAACTAAACCATCTAGAGTAAGTTTGGTTCGATAAATCCATCTCACCCCTATTACATTTATGTATTTGGTTTTATCAATCATCATTCAAATGCCATTCTTCTTTATAATACCAATATCCTCATTCATAGATTCAATCCACACTTCATTTCTTGATGCTTCATCATACGTATTGGTTCCAAGAAAGCATTATATATCTCAGAATATGACTTTGTTTTCATCATTGGAAAATTAAGTGAGGATTCTCCGTCTAATTCTTCATCTTTTTTGAGATTTTTAGAGTCAAATAATTGTGTTGCAGGCAACGGATGCAAGTTCTGGAAACATGCATTTTCTTTCTCAATTCATTCCTTATCCCATTTCTAATAAGCATCCTCATCCACTACTACATCTCTTCTAATGGAAATATGTTTTGCAAGTTGAAAACTCTATATCCCTTGGCCTGTGATGAATAATCAATACAGATCCCCGATTCATCTTTGGGTTCAAGTTTTCTTCTTTTAACAGAAGGAACATGAAAAAATTAAATCAACCCAAACCTATTCTTTTAAGTGCTTGGAAGATGGTCTTATTCCACTTCATGCCTCAATAGGAATATTTCCATCAACAACTTTAATTGACAACCTATTTAACAAATACTCTGAAGTCTAAAAATATTCTTCCCAGAAGCTATGCAGTAATTTTTTTTAAAAAAATAAACATGTAGCCATTTCAACAATAGTTCTGTTACTCTGTGAAACTCCATTTTGTTTGGATGAATAACTTACTGTAAACTTGTGATGAATCCTCATATCTTCACAATTCTTACTCAAATTATTTGAAGTGTATTTTATAAAATCTAAGAACTCATCTCTATTAATGGGAGCTTAGATCTTCTTGCAAGGAGAAGAAGAGGAGAAACTGAAGAACTTATACAATGTGAGCTGTGATTTCTGGGAATAAAAAAATGAAGTCATTCAATGATAGAAACGCGTATATATACAATCATGAAAATATCTACTCAGCTAACTAACTAATTATGACAGCTACTCAATCCAGCTAATAGTAATCAATAACTAATTCTAACTAACTCTATCAATCACTAACTATGACTCAGCATTACAATATAAATATCTTGGCTCAACACCCCACCCCCCTCAAGGTGGAAGTGAGGGGATCACTGCCAGCTTGCTAAGGACTTATGTGTGTTTAATACCAGTTAGAGCTTTGGTCAAAATATCAGCCGATTGTTGTCCAGTTCTAATGTGATAGAGAGAAATCAGTCCTTCATGAAGCTTTGTCCTAACAAAATGGCATTCCACTTCTATATGCTTGGTCCTTTCGTGAAACACAGGTTTTCTAGTAATGTGCAAAGCTGACTGACTGTCATAGTAAACATAAATTGGAGTTGGAAAAGGGATGGCAAACTCAGTAAACAATCTGCTCAACCACACCTGTTCCCCCACCACTTTCCTCAGTGCTCTCTATTCTGCTTCTGCTGATAAAAGAGAAATGGTTTCTTGCTTCTGGATTTCCATTTAATAGGACTGTCCCCTAGCAACACAATGTAACCTGAGACAGATCTCCTGGAGTCTGGGCATGTAGCCCAATCAAAATCACATTAAGCCCTAATATTGTAGTCAACTTTGTTGGACAAAAAATATACCAAGTGTAGGATCCTTTTTCAAGTATCTAAGCATGTGCATGGCAGCCTGCGGATGGGGCTGTCTAGGTTCATGCATGAATTGACCTAAGTGTTGGACTCCATAAGCAATATCAAGTCTAGTATTTGCTAGGAAATTGAGCTTCCCTACAAGTTTCCTATAATGACCAGGGTCAGATAAAAGAGCACCTTCCTTAGCCTTTAGCTTAACATTTGTATCAAGAGGAGAGTTGAAAGTGCTAAACTGGTGGCAATCAAAATCTTTCAGCAGATCTAGAAGGAATTTTATTTGAGAGATGACCACCCCATCAAGCTTGTAGATGATTTCCAAACCCAAGAAATAATGGAGTTTTCCTAAGTCTTTGATTTAAAAAGCTATCATGTAGAAATTGTTTCAACTCATTGATCTCAAGCATATTAGTACCTGTGAGGGGTACATCGTCAACATAAATGGCCACAAATACTGAGGAAGTACCATCCTTTTTGTAAAACAAGGAATAGTCATGAAGTGAGTGAACATAGACTGTAGAGTTGAGAGCTTTAGTAAGTTTTTCATACCATTGTCTACTAGCTTGCTTTAGGCCATACAAAGATTTGTTTATTCTGCAGACTAGACCTGGAGATTCAGTTTCCAATCCTAGAGGGAGTTTCATGTAGACCTCTTCATGTAAGTCACCATGCAAGAATGCATTATTGACATCTAGTTGAAAAATGTCCTAAATCTGTTTGACTGAAGTAGCAATAAGAGATCTCACAGTATTCATCTTGACAATTGGTGAAAAAGTTTTAGTGTAATCTATTACAGGATGTTTAGTATACCCTTTCACAACCAATCGAGCATTAAACCTCTCTATTGAACCATCATCCTTGTGTTTAATATTGAAAACCCATTTGCACCCAATAGGTTTCTTCCCTGTGGGTAAGAGCACTAGGCTCCATGTATTGTTGGTATGTAAAGCCTCAAACTCTTTTGTCATAGTTGCTTGCCCAAGTAGGATACATAGCTGCTTCTTCATAAGAACCAGGTTCACTGTCAAGACAGATGTTTCTCACAAACTGTTGATTATCAGAACCAAGACATTGGAGGCTAAATGATTATTTAGGGAGAAGGAATTGTGGATAATTGATGAAGCAGTAGCAGGGTTTGTGGTAGGTGGAGATGTTTTATGTGAGGATTTCAGAGTAGGCAACTTATGGACAGAGTCATTTAAGTAGGAAGGGACTTTATGTGTCCTATGGGATTTTCTAGGTTCTGATATGACGGCCTGCAAGGGTTCAGGTTCTTGTAAGGGTGATCATGAGGGAATGTTAATAGATAAATGTGCATAAGGTTGATTGTTATGTGGTTTATTAGCATCAGGGGACATATTAGAACACATAATATTATCATTTTCAGCATATCTATGTAAAGTGTTTGACATGTGCAAGCGTGGATTAGCATTGACATCAACAAATGGTATGGTGTCAGGTACCTAAGGAAACTTACCAGAATCAATAGAGAAAGTAAAAGGAAAGACATATTCACAGGAAACCACATCCCTAGAGATAAGTTTTTTTCTTGTGGCTAGACTTAACAATTTATAACCCTTTGTACAAAAAGGATAGCCAATGAAAACATGTGGAGTGGTTTTGGGGTCAAATTTAGTTCTCTGATTCTTTGGAACAGTGGGATAACACAAGTAACCAAAAATTTTCATGTGAGAATACATAGGTCTTTGCTTGTGTAATAGTTCAAAAGGACATTTGTTTTTAATGAGGGGACTTGGAAGTCTATTGATGATGTAGGTTGTTGTTAGGAGACATTCTCCCCAATATTTAATTGGTAGTTTGGATTGGAAAAGGAGATCCCTGGCTATTTCAACTAAACACTTGTGTTTTCTTTCCACCACACCATTGTGTTGTGGTGTGTATGGACATGATCTTTGATGCAAAATACCTTGGGATTGAAAACCTTGATGTTTCAGAATTTGTGAATTCTAGGCCATTATCTGACCTATTTTGTTTCACAAAAGTGTTGAACTAGTTATGGACCGTGGTTACAAAGGCTTTTTTGACTTGTAAGGTGTTGCTTTTGCAGCTTCGAAGGTGTGTCCAAGTGGTTCTACTATAATCATCAACCAAGGTGAGAAAGTACTTATAATTATCATGTGTAGCCACATGGTATGGTCCCCTTAGGTCTACATAGACCAGATCAAAAATTGCACTGGAACTGGTTGTGGTTTTATCAGGAAAAGACAATCTAGCTTGTCTAGCCATTAGGCAAATGGAACAGAAGAATGGTTGTTTGGGTGAAAAATTCACAAGAGTTGGCATTCCTTTCATCTTTACAAACGGCACATGGCCAAGTTTGTAGTGCCACGATAAATCCACACTATCACTATGACATGCAACATTGTATGAAGAAGATGAAACACTATCTTTATTAACGAAAAACATGTTGTTTACAATGGGAAATTTACATGAGTGAGAAATAAAATGACAAGAATAGTGCATTTTATCAAGTAGATTGGATTTAGAAGGAAAAACAGAATTGGAAAAACAACTCTCTGATTCAGAAATGTTGGTCCCTTTCCTGAGATAGTTTGAGAATAGAAGGTAAAGCTCATCATGCACATTACTAATCTCCATAGCCTCTTCAGTAAAGATGCCTACAACAGACAAGCAATGTGAGAAAACAAAACAACACCTTTAATGTGTGAAGTTAAGGAACTGATGGCTATAAGATTGTATTTGAAGGATGGCATTAGCAAGACCTTATACAAAGTGATCTTAGATGATAATACCACATTGCCTACTTTTGTCACCTTCACATTGTAACCATTTGGTAGTTTCACTAGTAAAGGGTAAGGTAATTGTAGGATATTAGTGAGGTATTGTCTATTAAAAGTCATATGATGAGATGCTCATGAGTCTAGGATCCGTAAGTCAGCCTTTTCTTTGAAACATCCACAAGACAGATTATCAAAATTCACAGAAGATGAGCAAGCAATAGTACCTGCAGAGTTTTCAGCTCCACTAGTCTGAGTGTCACTACGTGGATCAGAATTACTAAAGTGTTGCAACATGTTCATCAGTTGATCATATTGTTCCTTGGACAGTTGTGTTCCCTTGTGATTCTTATATAGTGGTTCCTCATTCTTGATAGGGTTCTTATCAGAATGTGCATTTGCAGCTATTCTTTTCCCCTTATTAAACATGTTGTTGTAGCCATTGATTGTGTTCCTTTGATTGATTGTAGGTGGATTGTAACCATAGTTCCTCTGGTTGTATGAATTATTCTGTGAGGTCTGACCTTGTCCTTAATTTGGTTGAGAAGGGTATCCATGCAGTCTGTAGCACTTGTCTTTTATGTGTCTCGGTCTCTTACAGTACTCACAAACGAGCCTAGACCTACTAGAGCTGGATTCATTAGTATTGGTGTTGGATGTGTAGTTCATTTTGAAGTTCTTAATGCCTGAAGCACTTGCAGCAAGAGAAGCACGTTCAGTAAACATCTTGTTGTGCGGTCTAATTTCCCTATAATTTTCGTCCTGCACAAGAAGTGCAAATGCTTGTTCCATAGAGGGTAGATGAATCATCATGAGAATGTTTCCTCTCATTATTGTGTATACCTCATTTAGCCCCATGAGAAATTGGATCAAGCGCATGTCCTGATCAACCTTATACATGATATCTTTGGCACCACATGTGCATCGACAATTGCATATGTGATTAGCTGCTAAGGTACTGAGTTCTTCCCATAATTTCTTCATTCTGGTGCAGTAACCAGTAATGTCCAAGGCACCTGACTTAAATCATTTATCTCTTTCTGAATTTGATACAATTTCGCTCCATTGGATTGATCATATCGATTGTCCAATTCTTTCCAAAGTTCCTCCGAGTTGGTGACATATTCAACACTATCTGCGATTTCCTTTGAAAGGGAATTCAAAATCTACGAGGTGACCACATCGTTACATCTTTCCCACTGATGAACCGTCGTAGATAGAGTAACAGGTTTTGGGTATTCACCAGTGACGCAACCCAATTTATTCTTCATAGAAAGTGATCTCAAAACACTTCTCTTCCATGACTAATAACCAGTACCATCACAGGAAGTGGGGGCTAAAGTGAAATTAGGGCTATTAGAAAGGTGAATATAGAGAGGATTACCTGTATCGATCATCGTTACAGCGGTAGAGCTCGTGGTTGGAGGATCAAAAACCATTGTCGAGCTAATTTGATACTTGAAAATGAAGGTGTGTAGCTGGTGAGGAAACTACAGAGGAAAATACCTTTGATTTTGGAAATAGATATGGATGAAGATCGATTAAATTAGAGAATGAAAATGGAGAGAAAAAAAACTGAATAATGCGAAAGTGAAAAAGCAGAATTAATGTGCTCTGATACCATATCAAATCTAAGAACTCATCTCCATTAATGGGAGCTTAGATCTTCTTGCAAGGAGAAAAAGAAGAGAAACTTAAGAACTAATACAATGTGAGCTGTGATTTCTGGGAATCAAAAACTAGTTCTAACATCATTAATTTTACTTTGCCGATAGCAAGGAAGCACTTCAACAAGGCAAGAATTGGTAACTCGTGAAGTATCCTATGCCAAGCTTGTGATGCCACTATCCAACATACCACAATAACTTATGTAGTATGGATCAAACCACATGGTTGCAAGGTCAAGCTCAATAGCGATGGTAGTTGCTTAAATAGAGATTGCGGAGGAGGAGGCATAATTAGAGATCACAAAGGGAACTTCATTTTTGCTTACTCGATTTCCTTAAGAGATGGAACTAGAAACACAGCTAAAGTTCAAGCCATGTGTTTTTGGACTCAAATAGTGTATTGGAAATGGTTTTGACATGGCTATAAGAGAGACAGATTGGATGCTTTTATCAAAATGCGTCAAACGAGAATGAATGTTGAGTTTTAAAAGGTATGAATGGAAAATGAAGAGTTTCTACTTTTATGAATAGTTGTGACTTTTAAGAAAAGTTGCAACTTCCCTTAAGAGTTGTGACTTTATTAAAAGTTGTGACTTTTATGAAAGGTTGTGACCTTTATGGTAAAGCACAATAAGAATCTTTTCACACTACCCTTTGTTTTCTATAAATTGAGGGATTTCCTCTCATTTTAAGAGAATGAATTTTCTGGACTTCTTCTACTACTACTATTAAATCTAGTATTCTAAGTGTACTTTACTTCCGTTGAGTGGTTCGCTGACACCGTGGTTTTAGGTACCGATACACCGGTGAGTAAGATCGTTCTATCCAGGAATGATATATTACATTAACCTCAGGTACTTGAGGGGAATAATTTCCTTAAGGGGACACTATACATTCAAATGGCTCGATTTTCTTCTTTAAGAAAATATTTTGTATATTCTTTCTAAT
Organism: Solanum stenotomum; assembly: GCF_019186545.1. Lineage (NCBI taxonomy): Eukaryota > Viridiplantae > Streptophyta > Magnoliopsida > Solanales > Solanaceae > Solanum > Solanum stenotomum. The sequence continues at coordinate 25,103,136 of NC_064283.1, forward strand.
CTGTTTCTGAGTTTATTTTCTCTATTGATTTTAATTTTCTAGTTTTGAAAATGCTCTTTAAACTTGGTTGTTTTAATCAAGTTCTTCAAAGTTTTTGTTCCAAGTATCTTAGGAATACAAGATGAACAACAATCTAAAGGAAATTATTATACTTTTGGTATTGTTTTGTATTCTACTGATTGAGGAAAACAGATCATAGAAGTAGAAGATTAATGCACTACTTCTTTAGAATTTGGTGCCTAGTTTAGCAAGGTCGAAGTGAGAATGTACCAGAAAAATTGGTGGTATTCTGGTTAAAGATTACACTAGGTAACCTTCTTATTATTTATCTAAGGAGGAAAATAGTTTCTATAAGTTAACTCTTTTGACATTTATCATGTGTGTCTTTGGAAAAAAGATCTGCAAATCATATATTTTTGAATGAATTTTCCTTGGCAATAAGTGTTGCTTTTAAAATTATTTAGTTTGCAGAATGAGAGATGCACATTTTTTTTTGATAAAATAGTATGTCAAAATGTTATAGTTGGAATTCTATTTGAAAAGAAAGCATTTCTATGTGATAATCGAAGAATATGTTTTATTATGTTTTGAGAATAAAAAACCTTTTGTAGTTTTGTACTTCATGTGAAATTTGATTGTGTCTGATTGTTGTAGACTAATTTTTTTTGTAGTTTTATCCTCTGGATAAATTGGACTATGTAATTGATTTGAAGAATATGAAAACATCATCTAATAAGTCAGTGCTATACTTTTGGTTTTCTACAAACTTCATTGTTACATAGAAATAAGTTGTAAATTTTTTTTTTCTGTCTTTATTGTTAGCATTCTAAATACTAAGTGGCATGTCTATCTGTGATAAAAAAAGAGACCAGTGACTTAAAGTGTGTAATTTTGTGCGTGCAATAGGTGCCTCTATGAAATGAATTTTTACACTATGTAAAGATTGTCAAAGAGAATTGAAGCACTATAATTCTTTCGTAGAATAATATTTTCAAAAGATGTTTCATGCTGCCAATGACATTTTGATAGTCTGGGAAAATACGTGGAAAAATTATTTTCAACTATTTGAAAAAAAAATTGAGATCATATTTAAAATGTGGGGGTTCTTTGCGTATGACAAAGATAAAATTAGACTTAGTGTCTAATTTAAATTTGGAGCACAAGATATGAAATTTGATGATACTTTTGTATTACGTTAGACCCATAAAATTCTTGGAGTATATTTTATATTGTGGTCGTTGAGTTTATCTTTTACTAGTATATGTTATGACTAGTATGAAACTACCAAATTATATGTATACTTGTTCAAAATGATTGTGTTCTTTTATAAAAAAGTGTCACTTAAAATGTTGTGATTATTCATGAAAAGATATGTCTATTAAATATAACATTTGTATAGACATGAATATTGGTGAATAGTCATTTGTCATGTTTTATAAAAAAAAATCATTTGGATTATATTGCCTTAATTGGACCCGATGAAACTTTGTTCATGGGTAGTTCTATAACAATCAAATTGAAGGTTATGGAAAAGTCTTTCTGAAAAGGACATTTGACAAGGTGATAACTCTAAACAATGTTTGTATCACACAAAATTATAAGAAATAGGAACAAATATTTGTGAGAAAAATCTACCTCGCGGAGAGCTTTTCAAACTCAATATTTTTATTTGTTCTTACTTGCTTGAGTCAAACTGTTTGTGACATGAACACTTGGGACATGTCAATTACAAAATCTTGTAAGGAAAATTGATCAACTTAGAAGGTTTGTCTAACTTTGAGTGCATCAAATAAAAATGTCAAAGTTTGTGTGGAATCTAAGTATGCTAAGCATTCTTATAAATCAATTGTAACCCCTTAGAGTTGATTTACACTGACATTTGTAATATGAAGTCAACACCATCTCGTGGTAGGAAAAAGTATCTCATAACTTTCATTGACAATTGCATTAGAAACGACTATGTCTATTTGTTGAATTGCAAGGATGAAACAATAGAAACGTCTATACAATATAATATTGAAGTTGAAAATCAGTTGGGAAAAAGATAAGAAGTGATAAGGATGAAGAGTATAAATCTCATTTTACAAAAATATGTTTGGAAAGCGAAATTATCCATCAAATTGTTGCCCTCAATCTAATGAAAAACTGAACGTTGAAAGAAATGATGGATGCATTACTTATAAGTTTAGGTTTACCACAAAACTTGTGTGGATGAAGTATCCTTACTGCAAAAGGGAACAACAAAAAGTTTCATCTTTTTAGAAAGTAAGCTATTTTATTTGTTCAGGACACAATCTATTCCATATGAGAAATGGAAAGGAAGGAAATCCAACTTGAAATATTTCAAAGTGTGGAGGTGTCTAGATAAAGTCCAAGTTCCTATTCCTAAACGGATTAAAATAGGACCTTTGACTGTGGACTGTAAAATTAGACTTGAGTAGTCTAGTGAAGGGTCTAAAACACCTTGGAAAGAAAAAAAGGAGAATGTACTTAATAAAGAGATTGGGAGGCGCAGTAAATGTCAAAGGACATCTACTTCCTTCTAATATGATTTTGTAACATTCTGTAGACTCATCCTTTTGGAAAGATGATGTCAATAATGAGACTGATTCAATCTTGAGCAACCATAGTGGAAGTTCATTGATCTTCCTCCAGGAAGTAAACCTTTAGGTTCAAAGTGAATCTTCAGAAGGAAAATGAAAGTTGATGGAACTGTTGACAAATACAAAGCAAAACTTGTTGTCAAAGGCTTTAGATAAAAGCAAGGTCTTGATTTTGTCGACACATACTCGCCAGTAACTAGAATTACATTCATTTGAATGTTAATTGCGTTAGCAGCGATATATGTTCAAATTCACCAAATGAATGTGAAAATAACTTTCTTAAATGGAGAATTGGAGGAAGAAATTTATATGGAATAGCTAGAGGGTTGACTAAAAAGTCGTTTTCTTTTATTTTCCAGGTCTTCTTATGTTCCAAGAGGGGTATTCTTTCTCTTTTACCCATTATTAACTTCCCCAACTCCATCTTATAACCTAATAACATTCTTATACATGAATCAACATTCGTATTCCCTAACAGGGGTAGCTCAACGTAATCGGAGGCCTAAAGCGAAATTTCAATTCAAGGCCTAAAATATAAACACACTTCGTGTACGTATTTATTCAAATTTTATTTTTCTAATACTATTTAGAAGAAATTTAATATTATTTTTTTAGTTATTAGTTTTAGGTAAGATTTTATCTGCTCAACATTCAAATACATCCTTTCAGTGAGGCAATTATTATATGAATTGTTAACATAATTCTATAAGTAATAAGTTGACAAATATTAAATAAAGATAAGAGTAGAATCATAGAATCTCAAGAAGTTGATGACTTGGTATACCCCATTTTAATATGCTTGTTGTAATGCTTGAAACTTAAATTTTAAAACAAATAAAAAAGAATTTGTAATACACTTTGTTCAACACTTTTCACTATTAATTCTTATTTAACAAAGTACAAAAGATGTTAAAGTGGGTGAAATAATATATTTTTAAAAATATTATACTTTTTATCTTAAATAATCATTTTTTTTTATAAAAATTTAACACATAATTTATTTTTAATAAAAAATTGGGCCCCCCAAATTAGGCATAAGCCTTATTTTACAAAGCATAGTGCCGCCCCTATAATCCCTAATTCTTCTCCCAAAACTAAAGAATGTCAAGAAAGAGATTTTTCCAAGTTCAAGATTCTATTCAAGAATCCTAGAATTTTCCAATCAAGATTCTTCACAAACTTCATCTCGAAGAAGTCTATAGAAGGATTTCTCAAGTTCAAGTTATAAAGTTGTAAGTCCAAAACTTTTCTCTAATAATTCATGGAATTCAGGTATGCGAGATTTCATCAATAGTTTTTTTTCACCAATTAAATTTCAAAGAGAACTCCGTATTTCAATTATTTGAAATCTATAGAAATCTAGGTTTCTTATGATTAACAACAAATTCAATTTTAATTTCTCACTACTAAAAAACTGTCAAAAAACGACGGCAGAAAAGCGACGCAGTTACCTCCGTAGCTTTTTAGCTCGACGCTTTTCAAAAAGTGACGGACTGCGTCGCTTTATTTTATTTTCATTTTTTATTTCTAAAAGGTGACGCAGTCCGTCGCTTTTCTAGAAATTTTATCTTTGAAAATCCCAGAAAAGCGACAGACAAAAGGATCCTGTCCGTCGCTTTTCTGGATAATTTATTTTTGAAAATTCCTGAAAAGCGACAGACAAAACCACGCTATCCGTCGCTTTCCTGGGATTTAAAAAAAAATAAAACCCAGAAAAGTGACGGACAAAACCATGTTGTCCGTCGCTTTTTCTGCAATATTTTTTAGAACAGAAACTGACAGTTTCTACTGCCCACCTGCAAATGCAATTCAATTCAATTCTACACTATTTAGCCCAATCAAACACACACAATTATAAACAATCTAAACAAAACATAAAACAACAAACTTAAAATAACATTCAAAAGTTTCTAAATCACAAATTAAAAACTTATAAAGTCTTTCAAAATTCGTTTCAAAATTTCAGAAAGTTCATAAATGTCCAGAGATCTAAACTAGGGAGCCGGGATTAGTAGGTCGTTGAGCGAGGTTCATCACTTGTTCTTTGATTTGCTGAACGGTCTCGTCGTCGGTGTCATCGGGAGCCGAAGTAGTAGGTCGTTGAGCGAGGTTCATCACTTGTTCTTTGATTTGCTAAACGGTCTCACTCATGCTTTCTTGTTCAGCTACTCTTCTTCACTCCGACTCTGCCAGTGCCGCTATAAGTTTAGCTATTTGAGCCGACATAGCAACAATCTGAACACCGTTAAGTGTCTCGGCTTGACGTGATGATCCAATACCTTCTAAGGCTTGATGGAGTCGTCTTACATCATTTCAAAATCCTAGACCATAGACTCTACCCTTGTATGTTCCCCCTACCACTTTTTCTTTCTAAATTTGGATGAAAAGTTCATGTGTCAATTGGACCGAACTATCTAGATTCTCAGCGACATACTGATGAAACTCATTCTGCATATTAAATATAAAATTTGACATCAATATATATACATGCCATAAATATATTCACTATTAATATATATTATTCATATTAAATAACTTACAAAAGTTCGTTCGGCCCTTTCCTCCACCCACACATTCGGATCTGACTCATTTTCTTTCTTCCTGACACGAGTCTTCTTGAAAACCTCCGGTTCAATGGGAGTGCGTCCCAATTTTTTTTCCTATAAATAAAAATTGAAATTTATAACGATATATATGAATCAACTAATT
>NC_064283.1:25121546-25123968 GCF_019186545.1 Solanum stenotomum
AGCAAGTTGAGGAAGAAAAACTGAGGGATAGAGAAGAGTTCAGAAATAAGAGAGCTAAGATCGGTAATGAGTCTGGGCAGCAGAAAGATAATGTGAACCGTCTGTCCTTTCAACAAAGGAAAAGGGGACCTGTTCCATCATCTGCTAGTGCACCTATACCCAGAAATAAAAGTTAGTACACTGGATAGAGTTCGCAGAATTTCAGAGCTGGACCTGCACAGTCTCAGAATAGTGTGGCACAAGGAAGTAACCAGGTTCTTGCATATGCTAGGTGTGGTAGAGTCCATCCAGGGAAGTGTCGTCAGGGCCAAATGGGTTGCTTTAAGTGTGGACAAGAGGGTCACTTCATGAAAGAGTGCCCAAAGAACAAGCAAGGTAGTGGAAATCTGGGCAGTAGAGCCCAATCTTCTTGAGTTGTCCCACCAGACAGGATGGCACCTAGAGGATCTACTTCTAGTACCGGTGGAGGAGCAAATAGCCTCTATGCTATCACCAGTCGCCACGAGCAAGAGAACTCTCCGAATGTTGTCACTAGTATGATCAAAGTCTTTGTTTTTGATGTGTATGCTTTGCTAGACCCAGGAGCAAGTTTATCTTTTGTAACTCCTTATGTTGCAAATAAGTTTGATGTTCTTACTGAAAGACTTTGTGAACCCTTTTGTGTTTCTACACTTGTTGGGGAGTCTATTCTAGCAGAAAGAGTTTATCGTGATTGTCATGTTTCCATCAATCACAAGAGCACCATGGCTGATTTGGTTGAGTTAGACCTGGTAGATTTCGATGTCATTCTAGGTATGGATTGGCTTCATGTTTGTTATGCATCGATAGATTGTAGAACTCGAGCAATCAAGTTTCAGTTTCCGAGTGAGCCAGTCATAGAGTGGAGTAGCAGTTCAGCAATGCCTAAGGGTCATTTTATTTCGTACCTTAAGGCGAGAAAGTTAGTCTCAAAGGGTTGTATCTATCATTTAGTCCGAGTTATTGACTCTAGTGTTGAGATACCTCTTTTGCAGTCAGTTCCTATAGTATGAGAGTTTCCAGAAGTGTTTCCTAATGATCTACCCGGAATTTCTCCTGAGAGAGAGATAGAGTTCGGCATAGATCTCATTCCAGATACTCGTCTTATCTCTATTCCTCCATATAGAATGGCACCAGTAGAGTTGAAAGAGTTGAAAGAGCAGCTGAAAGATCTCCTAGAAAAGGGTTTCATTCGACCGAGTGTCTCACCTTGGGGTGCTCCGGTCTTGTTTGTGAGAAAGAAAGATGGTTCCCTTAGGATGTGTATAGATTACCGCCAGTTGAATAGGGTTACCATCAAGAATAAGTACCCTCTTCCGAGGATTAATGATTTTTTCGATCAGCTATAGGGTGCCACTTGTTTTTCGAAGATTGACCTCAGATCAGGATATCACCAGTTAAGAGTAAGAGAGTGTGATATTCCAAAGATAGCATTCAGAACCAGATATGGTCATTTTGAGTTTTTAGTTATGTCCTTTGGGTTGACCAATGCACCGGTAGCTTTCATGGACCTTATGAATAGAGTCTTCAAACCTTATTTAGATGTGTTTGTCATCGTTTTCATTGATGACATACTAATCTATTCAAGGAATGAAGAAGATCATGCTAGTCATCTCAGGCTAGTCCTTCAGATTTTGAAAGCTAAGGAGTTGTATGCTAAGTTCTCTAAATGTGAGTTTTGGCTTAAATCTGTGACATTCCTAGGCCACATTGTGTCCGGTGATGGTATTAAAGTTGATACTCAGAAAATTGAGGCAGTGCAAAATTGGCCTAGACCCACATCTCCAACAGAAATTATGAGTTTCTTGGGATTAGCTGGCTATTATAGAAGGTTTGTTGAGGGGTTCTCGTCTATTGCATCTCCTTTGACAAAGTTGACTCAGAAGACAGTGAAGTTTCAATGGTCTGAAGCTTGTGAGAAAAGCTTTCAGGAATTGAAAAAGAGGTTGATTACAGCTCCAGTTTTGACTTTACCAGAAGGTACTCAAGGTTTTGTGGTGTATTGTGATGCATCTAGAGTTGGTTTGGGTTGTGTCTTGATGCAGAATGGCAAAGTTATAGCTTATGCCTCTAGACAGTTGAAAGTTCATGAGAAGAACTACCCAACCCATGACTTAGAGTTGGCTGTTGTAGTGTTCGCTTTGAAGATATGGCGTCATTACTTGTATGGTGTGCATGTTGACATATTCACTGATCATAAGAGCCTTCAATATGTGCTTACTCAGAAAGAGCTTAATCTCAGACAAAGGAGGTGGCTAGAATTACTTAAGAACTATGACCTGAGTATTCTTTATCACCCAGGTAAGGCTAATGTTGTTGTTGATTCTTTAAACAGGTTGTCTATGGGTAGCACCGCCCATATTAAAGAAAAGAAGAGAGAGTTAGCAAAAGATGTGCACAGACT
>NC_064283.1:25124121-25134652 GCF_019186545.1 Solanum stenotomum
CCGCCTTGTGGTGGCACAGTTGGTGCATTGCTTTGAGTGGGAGCTTCCAAATGGTATGCAGCCTTGTGATTTAGACATTGATGAGAAGTTTGGGATAGTAACATGCAGAGAAAAGCCTTTAATGGCTATTCCTACTTACAATCTAAACAAATGATGCAAATACAAGAGAAGTAATATTTCTAAACTTTAGATTTTATTACAAGCAATATTAAATAGTTTCTACTATATGGTTTTTGAGATTGTTGTGTGCTTCTCCTAAATACTTCATTGGCGGTACATCAGCTTTCATTTTTACACATCATTAAGGAAAATGAAAAACAATGTATAACTAATCTAATTAAACAAATGTACAATGCCTTCTTCAACCTCAAAGAGCGGTTTCAGATAACAACTCAATAACCTAAGGACTAACTCTAGTACTTCAGTCTCTACAGATTACTCAAACTGCATCACCTATTCGAAGACTATAAACTCTAGTCTCTCAAGTGTAATCAGCTTGACTATGAAGCAGTGATTTATAAAAACAAATTTGAGAACCATGAAACAAATGCATGTGTGATCAATGAAAAAAAAAAGAAGACGACAATCTTTTTATTTAAATATGTATCTCAAGTATGATTTCAATAAATTTTTGATGGATTTGATAGAGGTTTGCACAAACCACATGACTTATGATAAGAATTAATATAGAGAATTAAAATCTATTGATATATTCAAAGTTAGGATGAAAAATGGTGAATTGATTTTCGTCAAAGGAAATGAATTGTTGTCATCAAAAGAAATTTAGGTAATGACGCAATTTCTGATTTTCTTTATATACTTGATATTGATCAAAACTCGTTGAGTATTCATCCGTTGGTAGAAAAAAAATATAAAGTATTCTTTGACAACAAGCATTGCTTCGTTAATGATGGTGTTGGAAAAAAAAGAGTTTAAACATTAAGATGAGATGCAAACATTTCTCTTTTGATCCAATATAAGGTGGAAAAATTAGAATATGATCCTCCAATTAAAAAGGCACAAGCAAAATGTGAATCTGATAGGTTTTTAAAGGCGCTTTAAATGTTTCTAAAGAAATTGAAGCAATGGAGGAGTTATCTATGTTTCAGAATAATAAAATGGATAAATTTAAATTTAAGATGTAAATGAAGAGGAAGATATGTGTAACATCCGACAATTTGAAATAACTATGAAGAGGCTTAGAATTGGAAATTTTCATTTTTGGAAAGAATTCAAAAATCTGGAAAAATTGGCTAAGTATGGAAAATAATGAATTTTTGGCCAACTTTGAACAGTTATAACTCCTAGCTCAGGATGATCTAGGTGTAGTTCCAGTTATGGTTGCAAAGTTCGTGGATTGGTCTTTCCAACGCCATCGAGTTTGCTCGTTTCTGAGTTCGTATGAGCGAGTTATGCCCTTTGAAAGTTGGGCAGTTGGCAGGGAATCCGTCCGGAAATTGTAAGGGTATTTTGGTCTTTTCCCTAGCCTTGTCTTTGGATATATATTAAGGTGTAAGACTGATTTTTGATCAGTTTTTCCCTTTTTTTAAAAAGTAAGAGTTAGGGTTCTTGAGAGAAAAGGAGAGAAAGGAGAAGAAGAAGCAAACTTCGTAAAGATCGTCGTGTTTTTCTTCAGGGGTGATCCCTATTAAGGTATGTGAGTTCATAGTGTTGGGTTTGTTCTTTCCCCCACACGCCAAGCTCGTTTAATTTCGAGAAAAGATTGATTATGTTTGATTGAAGTTGTTGGTTGGAATTGTTGAAGTTGTAGTTGTGTTGTGTTGTAGTTCTTATTGATTTGGTGTATGTTTCCAGTGGTGTTTCTGAGTTGAATCTATTGTATGTTGAGAGGTTTATGATTTTAAGTGCTTGGGACTGGAAACTTGGATGTGTAGAAGGTTTAGAGTTGGAGAAAACTAAGGAGAAAAGTCGGTTTTCGGGGAAAAAGGGTGGGGCGTCGCGCCTGTCAGCACGCCCCAAGAGGGGCTCTGAATTTTCCCCCTCAGTGTGCCCAGCAGGCCTCCTCTGAAGTTTTTGGTTTGGCGCTCCGCGCCTCTCAGAGCGCCAAGTCTTCCCATTCCTTCCCCACTTTTTCATACATGTTCCTAGGTATTGTACCTATGTTTCATAGTTGTTTCCGACACTCCAAGGTACGTTTAAACGTCAAGAACTCGTCCATAACACGTGATCAAACACCTTGAATCCATGATTCCAACTCAAGAAGAGTTAGTTTCCAAGTCAAGTGAAGTTAAGAGTTGAGTTTAGAAGTTAAAGAAGTGAGTCAAGGTAAGTCTTTAAAGTCGTTCAAGAGTCTTTATTGAATGTTTTAACTTCATTTTAAGGCTCAAGTTTCAAGTCAAGTAAAGAGTAAGAGTCAAGAGTTTCAAGTTAAGTAAAGAGTTTAAAGTTGAGTTCATTTCTCAAATGTTATTAGGGAACTATGTATTCCCAAAGAAGTTTCTAAATGTTTTTACATTTGAGTAATAAAGGAACTATGATTCCAAAAGAGTCTTTGGGCTAGTTTTCAAGAAAAAGGAACATTGATTCCAAGTGAGCCTACGGGCAAAGTTTTGAGTAATTATCTCAAATAAAGAAAGATGTGTTTAAAACACTTATGAGCTAAGTATTTTTGGGAGTAGTCTTGAGTACCGAATTGGGGACACGAGTTCATATTAACTCAACTCTCCATAAGAACCATGCGCCAACATGGGAGTTAACGGGTCATACTTTTTAGATAAATCCGTAAGATTAAGCTAGTGGATCCACTTAGTAAAGTTAGCTTCCTATATCACGGCAAGGTATAGGATGGTCCTTGGGCAACATGAGGTAAAACGTTGTATCACCACTAGGGCTCATAGTGGTGATTGTCGGTTAAAGAATCTCCCACTAAAGTTATATTACTTTTATATATGTAAAGTTGAGTATGTTATCGTTTTATCCTTAACGAACTAAGTTGTTTACACTATTTTTTTTCAAGCTTTATATATTGCATGTGTCTTATTGCTTTATATATTGAGTTCAGTTATTCGTGAGTTAAACAGAGCCAAGGTAAGAGTTCCTTTGTACTCCTTCCAAGCTTAAGTTGTGGTTTAGCTTTCCAGCTCGCATACTTGTACATTCAATGTACTGATGCCAGTTGGCTTGCATCTTATGACGATGCAGACACAAGTACCTAGGGTCAGCATTCAGTACGCCGTTGATCCAGTTGAGCACTCCAGAGTCAGTGGTGAGCCTCTTTGTGTTCCGGAGGACTCAATTATGTTGTTCTTTTAGTTTTGTTTTATTAGGATGTTGCGGAGTCTGTCCCAACATCCATCTCAGTATTATAGAGGCTTCATAGACAGTCAATCAGATGGTTTTGAGTCTCTCATATATGTATATATGTAAATATTCTATTTTGGGACTCGAGTTGCCTTTTTGGCCAGATTTTTATCAATTAGGTTGTTTTATAACCTTACATTGCATTGAGTTATGCTGTCGAGTTAAGTTTCCGCTGAGTTAAGAAAGCCAGGCCAAGGGTTCGCTTGGGGCCAGCAATGGTCTTCGAGTGTCGGCCACGTCCAAGGTGTAGGCTCGGGGTGTGACAATATGCCAAAAAAATTTAATATGAGAAGTAAATTTAGTTTACTACAAGCCCAAAATTGAATATATATATTTATTCACAAGAGCATTACTTGTTATCAAGTAAGGAGATCCCAAGATAGAAGACAAAAAAAATTATAATTCCTAAAGAGAGAAAGGAGTTTGAATATTTGCTTTAGAATTGTAAAGTTTTTACCACAGTAATTTTACTATGATAGATCTAGTCATATAGTTAGCCCTTTTAATCGGGAATTGATTTCTATTTGAATTTTGAGACAATAATATTTTCTAGGTTTTAGAAAATTGGTGTTTTCACATATCTTTTTGCTTATTTTAAATTTAGAAGTTAGTATTTTTATTGTAAACTAGTATACGTGTCCACGCGTTGCGCGGTTAATTGATAAATGTAATCATAAATATTAATTTATTGACAATTTAAAATTTTAACTTATTAAAAGTTAATATTGAAAATTTATTTGAGAATGTTAACATTAATTATCTTGATGTGTTATAATAGAATATTTATGTAAATAAATCAATATATAAGCTTAGTTCATTATCTAAATTTGAAAATAATAATATTTTATCATTATTTAATTTATTTAAAATGATAGATACTATCACTCTATCCATATTATCCTATTGTTAATTAAAACAATAAATATATAAGAAAATTTAATAGTTAGAATTAAATAAAATATAACTAAGAAAAGTCCTATCAAAATACTAAGCATACAAAAAACGTTTTAATCACTTGAATATCAAAATGTAGGCATGTTATTCATTTATATTTTGTCTTTTAATTTTTTCTTCAAGTCACATATCCATCATGTGATATTTAACAAAATTATATATATATATATATATATATATATACGCGATAGTTTAATACAATATAATTATACAGTTGAATAATATTTTCATAAGGTAATATTCTAAAATTAATTTAGTTTTAGTTGATTTATATTTCATTTTATTTTATTTTTTCTCTTTTTTTTAGAGAAGTGTTTATTTTTCAAACCAAATGTAAAAGTTAATATTCTACATTTTTCAATGCTTATTATTTATATAGTCAAATTTGGCTAACATATTTTTAAATTGTATATTGCAATAATCAATTAATATTTGAGAGCATTTTTTAAAGAAGAGTATAATGTAGTTAACTATTTTCAAATTTTGAATTTTAAAAAATGGTAAAAAAAATTAAAGTAATAATAAAAATTAGATTCGCAGTACTTTTTCAAAAAATTACAGTGTTTGTAGTTTTATTTTTATAATTTAAATTAATTTTAATAATATTTTAAATGTTTTGATTTTGAATGAGAAAGTAGTACGTAGTGGAGTCATATTATTGTAAAGTTTTTGTTGATTTTTTTGTGTGTATTTTTCATTTGCTTCTTAATCATTTTGAAAATGATTAAATAGATAGGAGATTAGATCTGAATAATTTTTAAAAATATTTCCTTTTCTTGATTACATTTTTCACTACTTATTATAATTATTATTATTTGTCAAATTGGCTAATATATTTTTAAATTGTATATTGCAATTGCAATAAACAATTAGGATTTATAATATATTATATCAGAACATTTTAACAAAATATTTTAGCAATTTTGAGAAAAAGTCAAATTTTAATTTGTGTGATTTTTTTTTTTAAAATGTGACGTGTAGGTAGTTATCTTTTTATATGTTTGTTAGTTTCAATTTTTTTAAATATAGAATTTACTCTCCGTATAAATTTGATGCAAAGTGCAATTCTAACTATATTGCTACTTAATGATCCGTTTTAAAGGGGATATAATTATAACATTATTTTATTTATAAGTAAATTTTGAATGGAAGAATGTTGTCCATGATGAGAAAATAATATTAAATTAGACGTGCACAAATATATATATTAGAATGGTAACTACATAAACTTACCAGATTCTTGTATTAGAATATTGACTTCAATAACAAATTTCATGTCGATTTTGTTGCTTCACATTTTGGCCTTTTGACCACTATCATAGTGCTTGTCCAAATAATCAAGGATGAAAAATGATAAAGTTACACACCATAAGATTTTTCCCCAAAAAGACAATTAAAGTTACAACAAAAATTTAATGAAAATAATTACCTAAGGTATGTCGACATCTCCATTTCTGAATCTTCTCGAGTTTTTCACCATCTTCGTCACTATTCATATTTGTTTTATACTTATAAAACGAAATAGTTATTGCAATCATCAAAAATATTAATACAAAAACAAAATAAGTTAGGAACTTCAACCTAAATTTAAATACCAAAAGAACTAATAAATCATATAAAAGAGATCATTTCAATATTTGTTTTAAAGATGAATAGAAAATGGCTAGATTATTTTTAAAAAATAGCATATGAACAATACAATTATCATATTAGTAATTCATGCACTTAAAATATTAAAAGATGATGTACTTGATTCACTGACATGAAATTCTTCTGAAGTTCTCTATTTCTCTATCACCAGTTTCTTTTTCTTCCTCCTTGCATTGGAGAGGTGATCCCTTCAATCGTAAAAAATAATTGCAGCACAAACAATTCAGATAGTAATTCTTCTTTTACAATCTTAGTAAGTGCAATCATATTTTTGTTTGAATCTTATTTTTGTTTGGATGTTATTTTTTCTTAAAACATGTTTGAAATCGTATTTTGAATAGTTGATTTTAAGAAGATAGAAATGATGAAGTTAGGAGTCGTATTTTTTTTTAAAGACGTGCCTTATAAGGTTTAGATGATTTTTAAGGATAAGGTTAGTTTTTTTTTTGAAATTTAAATTTTAAATTTTAAATTTAGGTAGTTGATCATGGCTGATTTTAACCTTTTTTTAAGGACGTAAGTTTTATCTTTTTTTTTTAATTGGCAATTTTTTTTTTCTATTTTAAATAATGCATATTATCTTGAAATATTTTTATTAGTAAGTATATACTTTATATTTATGTTATATTTAAGTTTATTGTATTTTTCATTTTTCATTTGAATACATTTACTCTAAATATTTTGATTTTGAATGAGAAAGTAGTATGTAATGGAGTCATATTAATGTGTAGTTTTTATTTTTATTTTCATTGGCTTCTTTATTATTTTTGAGAATAATTAAATAGATGTCAATCAATAAAGATAGATATTTTAATTATGATAAAATAAGAGTCCAAAATAACATAAACTTTAGTTACATGTGCTATTTTGGCCCTTTTTAAGGACGTAAGTTTTATCTTCTTTTTTCTAATTGACGGGTTTTTTTCTTTCTATTTTAAATAATGCATATTATCTTGAAATTTTATATTAATAAGTATATACTTTACATTTAGATTATCTTTAAGTTTATTGTATTTTTTATTTTCATTTGAATTCATTTACTCTAAATATTTTGATTTTGAATGAAAAAATAGTATGTAGTGGAGTAATACTATTTTCATTGGCTTCTTTATTATTTTTTAAAATAATTAAATAGATGTCAATCAATAAATATAGGTGTTTTAATTATGATAAAAATAAGAGTCAAAAATAGCATAAACTTTAGTTACATGTGCAATTATGTGTAGTTATTTAAAAGAGAGGAGGATATTGTGCAAGTAAATTAAATGTTAATACTCGAAATGATTTAACTAAAGAATAATCAGTTGTCAAATGATCATACTAATAATCAAAATGATCACGCTAAGGAATACTACTTTGCATATAAATTAACAAAAATTAACAAAAATGTAATTTGTGAACGAAGAATATGATAGTTATGATGATATGTATTCATCATCATTCTCATATATATTGATTTTATTCCAATAAAATGAAACACTTATCGAAATCGTTAAAAGAATATGAAAATAACATAAGTAAGGAATGCCAACCAAATTTGTTTAGTAATTGACATACATGATCCATTGATATGAAATTCTTCAGAATTCCTCCATTTATCTATCGTTGATTTCTTCTTCTTCTTTGTTGCATTGGAGAGCATGGTGGTCCTTCTCCGTAAATTATAACAACATAATTTCAAATCAAACAATTAAGAAAAATGACATATATACACACACAACACTACTATACTTTTCCTCATTTACTTTTGTGATCTCATGTGAATGTAATTTGTTTTTTGTTTGAATGTAATATTTGTTTTACAAATGTTTGGATTCGTTTATGAAGAGTTAGATTTTAAAAGATGTGAATGATGTTATTAAGATTAATAATTTTCTTCAAAGATATGGGTTAGGAAGTTGAGATTCTTTTAAGGGATAAGGTTAGTTATTATTTGAAATTTAAATTTTAAATTAATTATATTTAGATTTTTTTGTGGCTAATTTTGAGATTTCTTTTTTTAAAGGACGTGATATCCTTTTTTTTTTTTGAATTGGAAGTATTTTCTTTCTTTTAATAATAATAAGACATATTATATGGATAGAATTTTTTTAAAAAATTACAAAGAAAGGAAAAAAAAAACTACCCCATTTCAACTAATCCACCGTTTAATTTATCTTTTTTTTTACAATAAGTTTTTTTCATTTTTTGTAATGGTAACCGTTTAAATTGTTTATTTTTTAATGGAAACCGTTTAAAATTTTATTTTATTAAAATGGAATTTATTCTTTAAATTAACTAAAGACAATTAAGTTATTGAATTTGAATTTATTATTTAAAATAACTAAAAATAATAAAATTCAAGAATAATTGTGGTGCTGACACGTGTCGTTTTTACCTCTCCTTTTATATATAGATAGATTGTATTCTTACACTGCATTAAAAATACACCGTTCTTCCAACATCACTCTATAGCTTTCTTTCTTGTTTTTCATTCCTTCAGTATTTTTATTTTTTTTCCCTAGTTTCTTCTCTTATAAAAGCTACACATATTTTATATTTGTATTTGAAAATTTATTAAAAATTCAGTAATTAAATTTTTCTAATACATCATAGAATATTTAAAATTATTAATTATTGTGATCTATTGTAATTTTCACGTTATTTTTGAATATATATTCTACAGTTAAGAGATGTGCGTTTGTAGCCTCTTATTAGATATCAAAATATTTTAAATTATTAATTATTGTGATTTATAGTATATTTTATGTAAATTTCAATTACATAATACAATATTTTAAGTTATTAATTATTTTGAGTTATACAACTTTTACTATAATTTTTAATTAAAACAAAAAGTAAGACAAATAAACTAAAACAAAGAGAACACTCAATCTTTCACAGTGGAGTACACCTTTTGCTTAGAAGCACACAACTCAAACAAACATATTGTCCAAATTTGCTTCCTAACCTCTTATATATATAAGAGAATACTTTTTTACAAAAGAGGTGTTTTATTAAAGGAAAAACTATCTGTTTAGACATACTTCACTATCATATATACATATTTTACCTCTAGTTTAAAATTATTACATATAATATCATTTTTTAATAATTACACCATATATTTTAAAAGATTAAATCAGATACACAATCCTCTTAATTATGATATTGAATAATTATCTTATAATTAAATCTCTTTAATTAATAATTAATGAGACATTAACAATTCCAATTACTTTTCTCCCTCTTTACACCATCCGCCGTTTCCCTCTCCAATATCTGTATGTATCTCTCGATTTTGTTGTCGCTTTTGCGAAGACGAAAAATTAAATTTACACCATGTCATTTGCTGGTAATTATTGGAATGATGAGATAATTATTTTAAATTTTAAACTATTTCAATAGCTTTAGAGTTCGTGTCTTTATTCCACATAGATACATGATGTATCTTTAATTTAATACACTATGTATCTGTTATAGTTTAACAGGATATCCATATACTTTTTAATATCAGAAGTTATTGATATGTATCTCAACAATGAAACATGAGTATCTTAAATTGTCACATGTATCTGGAATAATATGTTATGTGTATCAAAATATCAATATCATATTTAATTGAATTTGTCAGTTAGTTTCCTTGACGTTTTTTTAATTCCATAAAAAATCTCATGCCTACCTCGTTTCAAATTTCCATTATAGTTAAATTTTCTTCCATCGTGTATCTGATTTCTATTCTTTTGCAGGTACAATTGATTCCTAGTTGTTTTGAAATACCATCGACTAGATCGTTGTAGGTTGCATTATCTCTCAAAAGTATTCCATTAATTCTATTGTTTTCATATTTGATTTTAGAGATCCATGAATCCGAATGCATCAACAATATTGTGATATTCATCATCTGCAAAAAAAACTCGAAAATCTAAGATTCAAAGAAAGAAATTGATGAAGAAGATGAAGTAACAATATTAGATTTACTAATGCTTATGATTTACATTTTTATCAAAAATAGCAACAGTTGATACGGATGGACCTAGAAAATATGTTTTGTTTGTTAATTTTTCATCTTTTACTTCTTTAATTAAGACAATAAGTTACAATATTTAATTCAAAAGTCTTAATTCATGTATCTCGGCCTTTAAATCACACATATACACGTATCTGATGGATCGTGATACACGTATCTCTCAGCTGAAAATGGTACAGAAAGTAATATAAAAAATTATCACGATGCCTAATAATTAGGATCTAAAATAGTGAAATTTATGTAGTTTACTCTTTTTCAAATTAACTATTGCCAGTTGGTGAAGTATTTTTTATTATGGCATATTGCCAAAATTGAGTGCTAAGCTTAGTAAATTGAGCTACTACTACTTAGTAAATTGGCAAATGGTTGGATTGGATCAAATTTGGATGGATTGAGCAAAAATGGTTTGAATTATAATTCACCCAAATAGAATATGGGTATATATGGATTTGATCAAATATGATTTGGGTAAAATGGTTTTAACCCATTTAAAAAAATCTGTTTTTCAAAAAAATAAATTAGCCCCTCCCCGGGCACCCCCCACCTTCCACCAACCTACCCCTAAAATTTTTTTGTTTTCCAAAACAAAAAAAAAAA
>NC_064283.1:25135026-25136478 GCF_019186545.1 Solanum stenotomum
AAAGATGATGCATAAGGAGTTAGTAGATGTTGTGCCTACTTTCTTGAATTGCATGAAGTTGTGTGGGACTTTCTATGTGGAGTTGATGTTTCCTCCTATATTTATGCATTTGTATTGATGTTGTATGCATGTTGATGGACTGTTTACTTGAGTCGTTACCCCTTATGTGTTTAAAGTGTCATTCGAGGACGAATGTTCCTAAGTGGGGGATAATGTAACGACCCGGAAAATGATAGAGTGAAACTAGAGCCTCACATGTGAGTTTGGAGTCGAGAACTTAATGAAATGGTTATAATTGAATTTGACCCAAAAAGTTCTTAAAATGTGCTTCGGAAGTTACCGGAAACTTGTTTAACTGTATATAAAAATATCCGTTTCGTTTTTCGAAAATTCGACTTCATATTCTCGTTTAGGGGGTCAAATTGAGTGGGAAATGGGTCTAACCCAAATTTTAGAGCAACCGTATCAAAATCCAAAATTTCCAAGTGAAGCCTTTTTCGAGGGTCTACTTTGGAGGGTCATATCTCCTAGCACACAAATTATTTGGTGGCCAATAATATATCCATGGAAAGCCCTTGGAGTTAGCTATCTAACGCACTTCGTTTCGCCTCATTCGGAGTTCGGACGAAGAAGTTATGCCCATTTTCGTAAAATCTGTCCGGTAGGAAATGGCAATTTCCAGTATGCGGGGTTACTGTTCACCCGCCTCATTTTCTTTTCTAAGTGTTGGACCTTTTTTTCAAAGAACTTATATTATTTCCTAGATACCATAATACAATTCCCATCCCAAAAAAAAACATTTCCCTCTCTCAAAAACTCTCTCAAAACCCCAAGGAAGCTCAAGGTGAAAGATGGAGCTAGGGTGGATGGTGGCTATTGATTTCTTCACCAATTTCGTTTGGTTCTTGAAGATTAAGGTATGGGGATCCTTTATCCTTGATTATTCTTTCTTTCAAGGAGCCCAATCAAAAGGTTTTCAAGGCCTTTCAAATACACCAAAATCCTATTTCGAATTCTAAGCATGGGTCCTTGCATTAAATGATTTCCAATGATGTTTTATGTTGTTATTAATGATTATTGATGGTTTTAGGAAAGAAATCTTCATGAACCCATGCCTTTACAAATTCTCTAAATTTAGCCTAAAGTGAGTTTAATGATTTTGAGTAATTGATGAAGGATTATTGAGTGGTTTGATGTGGGCTGTTCTTATATGATCTTAGCTATGTTGAGTTGCTAGAAATTGTTATTGAATGGTATAATGTGAGGTAGTAGCCTTGAATGGTCATAAATTGGGATTTAGACTTTATGTTGGTTATTGGATATTGTTTAGCTTAGCTTGTATAGTTGATTGTTGTTATTATCATTGTTATTGTATTGTTAAATTGTTGGAAGATGAGGATGATGAAGATAGCCATGGAAAGAGGGTAAGTTGATCAAACTTGATAAATATTG
>NC_064283.1:25136793-25249975 GCF_019186545.1 Solanum stenotomum
CCCCCCCCCCCCCTCCAAAAAAAAATTAAGTTTGTTTTTAAAAAATATTTTCTACTCTAGTAAAAATAAAAAATATTTCTCAAAAACATTTTTCATTCATAAATCAAACACTAAAAATCTTTTCCGAAAAATATATTCTAGTCACCAACCAAACATGAGAAAATAAGTCAAAAATCAACTTGTTTTCTAGGAAAACATTTTTTAGGAAAATATTTTCCTTCATACCAAACACACCCTAAATTTTGACTTTGCATCTGATACATGAAAGTTATAAATTGACTCCATTTTGCAGCACAACAAATCAAACACTTCATTACATTCATTTTAATTTATTTATCTGATTTTATTAACATAAAATTTAAAAAATAAAGAAAAACTAAAGATATATATGTAGAATATACAATGCAATTTGATCTTGTGATTTTAAAATTTTCATGTAGGAAGTTAGAAATAAGAATAAGTTGTCAGAAAAGGAACGAATCTTCTATGAAATGAATTAAAAATAAAAATAAGATAAAAAGATTAAAACGGATCAAGAATACTAGGTAATTAAGAACTTGCATTATTGTGTTTTTATAAATAAAAAATATAAATGACAAAGAAGCAGCATGTGTTATTAGGTCATAACATTTGCAATGGTATAATTGGTAGAAAAATGATAAGTAATTGATTATATTTTTTGTTTACAATGACGTAATTCTAGAGTTTATCTTTCTAGTTTAGTCTTAATTAAGCAAAAACACTTGGTCCCTTGATGACATGTTAAATTCATAAATTAGTTGCATATCATTTTATAGCCAAACTGTACTGCTTTTAAAAAATATTGGTGAACCTAACCCTTTGCGTTTATGAATTAAGTGTTTGATCGAACTTTAGTTAAAATTTTATATTTGTTCAAGAAATTTATTGAATATACAAAATTATTAACTAAAAATCTAATAATTAAAATATATTAAAATTCTAAATTCATAAACTTCAAATGTTGACTTCGCTGCCGTTGAATATCTTTATAATACCAAGATAACGATTAATAACAAGCACAAACCAACAAAGATTGTGGTGGAAAGGTAAGTACTATTTCATCCTTAATAAGAGATCTCAAATTCGAAGTACCTTTGGTACAGAGTACTGTACATAGTTGGTTCATGAATTCTCTGTCAAGAGTCTTATCCCAATTTCCAAATGACACAAAAAGTTGAGATTGAATTGTTTAAGAACCTCATAAAGCTATTTTTACCAGATATTTTAAAATTCTCCTAAGAACATATGTGAACTCTCCAAGCATAAAGCTATTTTTACCAGATATTTTAAAATTCAATATTCCATTCCAAGCCAAAAAGCTAGAGTTAAATGGTTCAATGAAGGAGATGCTAACACAACCTATTTGCATGCTACCATTAAAGATAAAAGAAGGAAGCTGAATATCAGAAGGCCAAGATGATAATGATAACTGGCTGGAAGACACTGATGCTTTCGCGAATGGAGCGGTGAATTTTTATCGGAACCTGTTTGCTCAAGATTCTACCAATACTGATTACAGTGTCCTAGATTGTGTTGATAGTTGCATCACGGAGGAAGATAACCTTATGATTAATGCCATCCCAGAGCTCAAGGAAGTGACGGATACTGTTCTCTATTGACCCTAACAGCTCGCCTGGGCCTGATGGATTAAGTGGAATGTTCTACCATAAGTGTTGGAGTATTATTTCATTCGATGTTCATAATGCTATAAATTCTTTTTTTAAAGGAGTCACCCTCACCAAGTTTTATACCCACACCTGCATTGTTATGATTCCCAAGATTGATCACCCCTAAAGCTTTTCAGATCTTAGACCCATTAGCATTTGTAATGTGTTTTCTAAAATTATTTCTAAAATCCTTAACAACAAATTTTCTAGTGTCTTTCCTAGGATCATCTGCAAGAACCAAAGTGGTTTCATAAAAGGAAGATCTATCTAGGAAAACATTTTGTTGACTTAAGAAATCATTAGTGATATCAACAAACCTAACAAGAAGTGATAATGTGGTGATGAAACTCGACATGACAAAAACTTACGATAGAGTGTCTTGGGAATACTTGAAGAGGATCCTCTAGAAACTAGGCTTTGGAGAACAGTGGACAAACCTTGCCCTTCAAGTTTAGATATGTATGAAATAGTTCTACTACAAATGTGAACCCTTTCAAATTAATTAAGAAATATATTTGTCAATCTAATTAAAAGATCTAGTTGTCCCAAACAAGAATAAGAGACAAAATTATACAAATAATTAAAGCTTAATTAAGTTGTCTCCCATGTCTTTATAGAATTTGAAGGGGCATTAGGTAGGTAGGGAAGTTGAGATTAGTGTCACGGATTTAGAGTCTCACTAAAGCTCTGTGCGGCACTTGACAAATTACTCACTAATCTTTCAAGATTTTGTAAGCTCAAATAATCCCTTTGAACTAAAATCGCTAAGAGAATGCAATTAAGACTTAGAAAGACTTGGAAAGTTTTTGAAGAAGGTTTTGTATTGCTTGGAGAATGTTTTACAACTTGTTGGGTGATTTACAAATGAGAGGCCCTTTATTTGCATTAATTTTCTAGGGACCTAAGTGTAAATAATAATTAGTTTATAAGTCTCTACAATATTTACACTTTAGTCCTAATCTAGAATTCTCTACAAGTTATAGAGAATTTCAAAGCCTTCCTTGAAAATATCTAGTCCCTCATCTAGAATTTTCTACTAGTCTAGAGAATTCTAAGCCTTTCTAAGACATTTTCTCAGGCATTCTAGAGTCTTCTAAGGAAAGATATAGAAAATTCTAGAGTTTTTCACTAACTTCTTCATAACTCTAAATTCTTCCTCCTTATTTTATGCCAAATTTGTAAGGCAAAGTGGCAGGTAATGACATTAGGGTGGACAAAAGGGCACCCAAAGTACACGAAAGGTCAACTGTGCTAGTATTAAAATTGCCAAGTTCTGGAAAAAAAACTGCTTTAATATATACCCCTTTCGTTTAAAAAAAATGACCTCCTTTCCTTTTAGTTTGTTTAAAAAAGAATGACCTCTTTTCTTTTTTGGTAACATTTTAATTTCAACTTTCCACGTGACATGTTTAAAGCCACAAGATTGAAGGGCAATTTAGTACATTTGACATAACTTTAATTAAGGACCATAAGATTCAAAAATCTTCTTTATTTTTTAAAATTTTATATCAAATCAAACTAGGTCATTCTTTATGAAACGGAAGTAGTAGTTATTACCCAAAAATGGAAAATCTAAAATAAGATAACACCAGTGGATAGAATGTGCTAATTAATTACTTATCAACTTTTTAATACCATGTCTTTTCATGCTCTTGAGAGGACTAAACACATTTTGCTTCCGTCACAACTCACAACAACCATTTCAAAATGCCCAAATATTGACGATCCTTTTCACGCTCCCATGAATCACGTGAACTACACGCTCATGTTGTTTATACATTAGTTAATTATGTATTACATAAAATAATACATAAATTGATTCATACCTTATTACTTTACTATACTATAGATGAGTCTAGGATGCAGCTGTTCATCAACATGCTTGCTTCCTAGACAAGGGTAAGTTGGTAATTTACTGGATAATTCTGTTTTTACGTTACTTTGAATGGTAGTACAATTTGCTTTGAGAGTTGTCTGCTTCATGATTTTTCCTTTGATTCCTACGGTGTCTTTTTGTTGGTAATACACTACTTTTTCAAAGTTGCATTTGCCCCTTGTTTTTGCATCATTTTACATTAAATCCATTGGTATACATTAGTAAATAAACTAAAGTTTGTGCCTTTTTTAAATGTCTAAAGAGGCATAAAAGTGTTGTTATTAGGACTTACCCGGACCCCACTCATCCCATCATAATGTAATTTTTGTTATCTTTGAAGAAAATTGTTTTTGCATCATTTTACATTAAATCCATTGGTATACATTAGTAAATAAACTAAAGTTGTGCCTTTTTTAAATGTCTAGAGAGGCATAAAAGTGTTGTTATTAGGACTTACCCGGACCCCACTCATCCCATCATAATGTAATTTTTGTTATCTTTGAAGAAAATTATTATTTCACATAAAAGAAAATTAACTAATAAAATTTAAGATATTTCGTATTTGATTAAAGGGAAGTGCTAAATGGACAGAAAATTTGACCAGAATTTGGCCAGAAAATTAAAAAAACTATAATGTTTTTTTTTTTATTTTAAAATAAACTGATTTTTTTCCATTTTTTAGTTAAAATGTATTAAAGTTAAAAAGGTAAAAATATTTTAAAAGGTAAAATAACATAGATAAAATATCATTCTAGCCAAGTTTTCTGGCCAAAAAGATTTTTCCTTGATTAAAATAACGTAAAAAGTATTATAAATTACATTAATTAATAACTTACAATATTCAAAAGACATGAAAATTTGGCTATATCAATGTCCTATAAATTGAGACATGAGAAGTAATATATATTATTTAGAAATTACGTAAGAGGTACTACAAATTACAATAATTAGTAACTTAAAATATTTAAATATGTGCCGCGTAAATTGAGAAATGAAATAATATATATTTTTTCAACAAAATTACGTAAAAAATATTATAAATTACAGTAATTAATTACTTAAAATTTGAATAATTTCTCAAGTTCTATTTGTATCACATAAATTAAAATAAAAAATAATATTCCCTCTGTTTCAATTTATGTGACACATTTCATTTTCGAGAGTTTAAGTTTGACTGAGAATTTGCTTATGGAACCTTTAATTTTTTTAAAATAAATTTATATATTTTTAAACTACGTAAAAAGTACTATAAGTAATTTGACAATTCAAATTATTTAAAAGATTTATGAAAAATTTACGATCAAAGATAGACTTGTTTAAATTTCAAAATCTGAAATATATCATATAAATTGAGACAAGGAGTATATATTAGGCCCGTGCTGGCATGGGATCCCGTATCTAGTATATATTTTTAACTAGGCAAAAATGTAAACTAAAATGCTATATCAAATATGCTTAACAACAACTAAAATGCTATATCAAATATGCTTAACATTAGTTTTCATGATCATTAAGGGCCTTGGAAGGACACCCTGGTAATTGGATTTGGTGTAATTGATGTAATTACACTGTTTTGTCCTGTTTGGAAGGACAAGTAATTACTTGGTCAACAGGTAATTGGTGTAATTGGCAAGGGGTAATTACACTCTATAATTCACAGGCAGAGGCTGTGAATTGCTGGTAATTACATGGTGTAATTACCACCTGATTACTTTTTAATTTCTTTTTTTTTATTTCTATTTGAATTTTTTTGTTTTAATTTTTTTTACTTCTATTATTTTAAGTTCTTTTTTTAATTTTATTATTCTAAAAAATTGTAAAAGTTTATTTTATATTTTATATTTTATATTATTATATTTCATTTTCTTCTTATTCTCAACTTACTTTACGTGATTCTATGTAATTTTTTCGTATTATCTATTTCTTTATGCAATGCTTATTTTCTCATTAGCATAATTTTATTATATTCTAATTTTTAAATTAAAATAGAATTTATTGTTAAGTAAGTTATAGACTTACGTTTTCTTTATTACGAAAAACTAAAACTAAATCATATTTATTGCTATGTTGAAATTTGTTATAAGAGTATTATATTAAAATTTTTGTTTTGAATTTATAACTTATGTTATATTTTCAGTTTCATTTGTTTTAGTAATATTGAATCTACATTGCACGTCTTTTTTAATTAGAGTTGATAAATTATATTTTTGTCAAACATTTAATAATTTATGACATTTTATTTATATATTATTCTTTTTATCAAACATGCATTTCACGATGTTCGTAAAAACTTCATACTTTTAGTTGTTACGATCAATTCAATTGAAATATATTAATTTGAAAAAATATAAATCAATTATTTTTTTATAATATTAGTTACAGAAAATATGTTTATTTAATATATTTTCAAAAAAGAATATATATCTTAAATATTTAATTTAATGTCATTTATAAAGTTTCTTATTTGTCTAGTATAAATTTTAAATAATTAATTTTTATTTTAAAATTTTATGATTGCAATTGTGCATCCAAACAGAACATGTGTAATTACATTGTGGCATCCAAATAGGACATGTGTAATTACAGTGTAATTATGTTGTGACAACCAAACAGGTCAGTATAATTACTAGACAGTGTAATTACTAGGCTGGTAATTATTATCCTAGTAATTACACCAATTCCAATTATCAGGTGACTTTCCAAACAGAACCTAAAGGTATTTAAAGATAATCATTTCTTTGACTAAGAGGTACATAAGAGTCAAAATACTTAAGTTTGATGTAAAATTGATATTAATTCTTTAATTATTAAATTTGCATATGTTTGGAAAAATGACAATTAAAGAGAGATCTATTTTCACTTTTCAATAAATGATATTGTCATATAAACAAGGCAAAAAACATAAATTCTTCATACAAAAATTGAAATATTTATAATATTTACCTCATGCGTTGGTGAAAATTGGTCGCATTATTATAAATAGGAAGAATAGCAACACCTTGTTTGGACGGTTGTTATCCGTTAGTTGTTACCTGTTAGTTTAAGTACAATGTTTGTTTTGATTGTTAATTAAATTTTATTGTATCGTAATGTTTAAATTCATCGTTAGGTAATAATAAAAAGACTCATTTTGTGTAACGACATGTTTGATGTGATGCCGTTACCTTAGTATTTAATAATAACATTTATATTTATTTTACCCTATATTTTCATAATAGCTCTACCTAGTATTCTAGTTTTCTTATAGGTTTATCATTTAGATTATAGATGTGTAACATTATGTAATGAAGAAAAATGATACAATCAACCAAAACGTTGTATTCATTAAATCAATATCGTACAATGTAATACAATACAACACAATGTAATATAATATATTATAAAACAATACGTAACAACCGTCCAAATGTAATACTAATGGCCTGACGGCTGCTTTAATTTAAAAAATAATAATAAAAATAGGAGACTTTGGGAATAGATCTGTTAGGGTATTTTAATTATTCATTTTTCTAATATCTATTATCATATAAAAAAATTTACCATATCTTTGACTGGAAAGTGAGAAACCCCTAGTCAAAATTATATTTTATTAGTCTCAATTTATTTGACTCATTTTTGTACTGAGAATAATAACATATTTTTATATTTAGTAACAATTTAAAATTTTTAGAATTTTCATTTTATATTTAATGACATTATTTATACTCACAAATATCTATAATTTATTTTAAATTACAAATTTCAAAAATATTTTTAAATTTTTTTTTTATGATAAGTCAAACTATATCACAATCTGTAAGACATTAAACATAAAAAGGCACGAAACCAGAGCGTATTCTAGTATCTTAATACATATCAATTAATTTACCGCCGCCGTCGTCTATTTCCCGGTGGCTATGACCACCAATTCACCTGGGCATCCCCTTCTGAGGATAGGACAAGCTGCCACAGAGAGTGATCCAGAGCAAAGAAGGCAATACGCTGCTGTCTTGTGTCCCCCGACACGAATCGCCAAACCAATTTCGATGAAACCTATCGCATATTTACATGGGGAACCTAGAATCGTGTGGGAGGAGGAGGAAGTGGAGCATATGATAATTAAGGAGAATTTGGAATTTGCAGTAATAGGCAAATTTTCGTATGGATGGCCGGAGATTCAGGAAATACGTAAATTGATTCCGAAACATTGCGAACTGAGGGGAGAATTCAAAATAGGGCTACAAAGAATAGACATGTGATCATTAGGGCTTCATGTTTGGAGGACTATGTCAATCTACTATTCAAACCTACTTTTTATTTATTACATCGGCGATGGTCTTATCCAATGAGAACTTTGAAATAGGATCCGATGTTTGATCCGGAAAAAGAGACTTCAAGGGCGATTGCTTGGATATCCTTTCCAGCTTTACCACCAAATTTTTTCGTTAAAGAGGTTGTTTTCTCACTGGCAACTGCTGTGGGGAAACCTTTACAGGTGGATCTAGCTACAAAAAATCAAACTAGACCTAGTTGCGCAAGGGTTAAAGTGGAGGTGGACCTTTTGAGTGAATTTCCAAAGAGAATTAATGTGGGAGGGAGGAAACATTCTGGGGAAATCGTGGAGAAATGGATCCGTATTAAATATGATTATGTGCCAAAATATTGTAAGAACTGCAGTATTCAGGGACATAATGAGCAAGAATGTTATGTGATACATCCAGAGTTATATCCAACAAGGGAGGGGAGTGGAGCTGATGATGTTATCAGAGAGAAGGGCGACAGAAAAGATAAGAGAAGGGATGATCACCATGTGGAAAGAAGGGAACCAGGACAAAGCAAGGGAGAAGATGCATTCAAGGAACAGAAAAGAAAAAATGGGGGATGGGAAAGGAAAGCTGGGCAGTTGCAGGTTTGGAATCCAAAACACCGTCAACAGGGGAAAAAGGAAGAGATCATGGGGAAAAAATTTGATGCATTGGGCAATCTGAATGAAGAAGAGGCTGACGAGACTACAATAGGGGATGGAGCTAGGGACAATAATATGGGGAACGAATCAACAAAAAAATGGGTAGAGGAAGTTTTCAATGGGAAAGAGAGGATAGGCGAGAGCTGTAGCAATAAAAAAGTGGCGGATAAGGAGAGGTTGATTACAGAAGACAAAAGAAATGATATAGCAATGTTAAATACTTCTCAGACAATTGATAAGGATGATAATGAAGAGAGGGAGAAAAAGGATGAGGGTAAAAAGGTGGGGAATATAGGGGGAGGATCGGAAGAGATGGAGCGTCAGGGCAGTTCAAATTTTGTTGAAGATGGAGTCAATGAGTTGCAGGACCTTACTGAGGACAAAAAACAGCGTCGAAGAGATACAGAGGAGGATGGAGAGGTGAATGAGAATATTGATACAATAGCAAGAGATGGAGATCTCTCACCAAGACAAATAAATAATTTGAAGAGTGGAGTTAAAAAAACATATCTCCCTCTTCAAGTTAAAACAAGGAGCAATAAGGATACTTCTGGGGAAGTTTCTCAATGATTGGAAAAGTTCTATTTTGAAAAGATTCATTACAAATGGAGAATGGGATATTCAAAAGTTGGGACAAATAGTGTCGGAAGAGATGATGTTGTACATCACGGAATGCATTACCCCCCGTCTGGCGGAGAAGAGGGATAAAGCTTGGTGGATGGGAAGTACAAGTGGGGAATTCACAATCAAATCAGCTTTTGATATGCTGCGATGTAGAAGGGAGAAAGAGGAATGGAGGGCGAATATGTGGGGCAAATAGATTCCTTTTAAGCTTAGTTTTTTACTATGGAGAATTTGGAAGGGAAGGATTGCCACGGAGGAAAATCTTAAAAGGATGGGGGTTACTATAGCATCGAGATGCTATTATTGTGAAGAGTTTGAAGAGGAAACTATACAACATTTATTTCATACAGCTCCCACAACCCAAAAGCTATGGAAGCAGTTTGCTTCATGTGCAGGTATTCAGCAACATGGGTGTTTGAAACAGATGATAACAGGATGGTGGGAAGCTAACACTCCTATCAAACTGAAATTCATTTTTCAAGCAATACCAAGCATTATACTATGGGAATTGTGGAAACGGAGAAATGCAAGAAGACATGGATTGGATATAAATTTTTATAAGTTGAAGAGTCAGTGTGTCAACACTATCATACAACTGATAAACATGAAATATCCATGGATTAAAGTTCCTAAAAATTGGGGAGAGATGGTCAAAATACTTAAGGAGTACAAACCCAAATTGCATTACTGTGCGGTGACCTGGAGGAAACCTCATAATGGTACAATAAAATGCAACACGGATGGAGCTAGTAGAAGAAATCCTGGAGAAAGTGCCTATGCATTTTGCTTAAGGAACAACAAAGGAGATATTGTATATGCGGAGGTGGGGCAATTGGGAAATAGAACGAACATGGAGGCAGAAATATTAGCAGTCTTTAAAGCACTAAGACATTGCAAGAGATATAATTTCAGTAATTACATTCTAGAGACAGATTCTCTAAGCATTACAAATATAATTCGAGGTAATTGGAAGGTACCATGGCAGCAGGCAGAGGAAATAGTGAAAATAATAGAGTTAATTAGCTCTACACAGGCAAAGATTCAACATGTGTTTCGGGAAGCTAATAAACTAGAAGATAAATTGGCAAATGAAGCATTTGAGCAAACGTATGCAATACAAATACATGCTTTCCAACAGTTATCAGTGGAATGTAGAGGAATTGTGAACATGGATAAAGCATAAATTCCATCACTACGAATTAAAACAAGGAAGATAACAGTACAAGCCACACATCAGGGGAGGGATCAAAGAGATTAACAAGGAGCACAGTTATGCTATGTACATCAAATTTTTCCACTATACAGGCATACATAACTGTGAAGAAAACAATAGTCCTAGCTATGTCAGCTTACAGAAAGTTCCACCAGCAAAAATGAAGTCGGTCAAATCAGATACGGAGAGGTTGTCTTGGAATCTCTATGTCCGTCTCAAATCAGTGTGGAGTAAGGCAAAAACGAAAAAGTATGGAGACGTGCTTACATTTTCCAAGCAATAGCTCAGGACTTGGCATCAGATCCACTGCACCACTGAAGTTTACCACTACAAAGGAAGCCGAGGTCAGGAAGGAAGAGTGATTGGCATTACAACACATAAATGGAGAGGAGGGAAGACTTACTGCTGCGAGCTTCGAATTATCAGAGTGAAAGAGGTCAGGAGATACACATAAATAATTCACAACTTGAGGACACAGAGATTTTGTTCCTCAAAGCTACTGTGATGAACATTTTCAAGTAAGAGGCGGAGGAGACAAAGAGGATGCAAATGGAAATCTTACTCTCTTTTATAGTATGCCATTTCCATTTGGATTGGCCCACATTTTTTCATGTTTTTTGTTTCATTCCTTTGGGCCTATTTTACGGGTCTATATTTGTAAATTTTTGGGTTGATTGAAATAAAGGAGCTAACAGCTCCATCAATATTAATTAAAAAAAAAAACTATATCACATACATTAAAATGAGCAATAAAATATTTTGGAACTCATAATTCAAATTCTTTTCATATACCTCAATTAGTACTCCCTGCGTTCCTTTTTATATGTCACATTTTTAGAGTACACTTGCATTAAGAAATTAAGTAACTTTACCCTTTTACCCTTATTTAATGTTTTCTTAAGTCAACTTTTCAAAATATGATGAATATACTAGATTTCAAAAATTAAAATGCATTTGGATGACTATTTAACTTTTTGAGTTTATTTTTAAAATCAAATTTTAAAGAATATTGAATGGAAAGAGTAATTAATCAATGTATGAAGTACTCCAATGAATATTAGTTACATATTAGTTTTCCTAGGTTGGTCAAAGTATATATTTTCAAGACTAAGTGATAAGTTACTTATTACTTATTATGCATTGATTTTATGAAATGACAAGTATTATGATCCAACTATTTATAAAAAGGATGACATATAAAAAGGAACAGAGGGAATAGTAAATTACAATTGAATCTTTTTTATAATAGGATTCAGAGTACATATGAAGTAAGTAATAAAAGTGACAGTTAATCAGTACTTATCTTCAAATTAATTAAAATTATGCCCGGCTGCTAAGAGCAAAACCCTACCGTGGTATTGAAAGTGAATATTTTGAACATGTATACTTTAACGGCTTTTGTGCCCTCTTATTTTGGACGTGCATAAGTAGACATTTAAATTTGTATAAAATAGAATAAATAGACACATGTATCCTACATGATTTCTTATGTGACCGTTCACATCCTATCTGGTGTTCTACTTGTAATATGTCATGTAGGACACACATGTGCCTACTTATTCAGTTTTATACAAGTTTAAGTGTCTGCTTATATACACTCAAAGTTATAAGGCATATCAGTAATTACTATTGCTACTTTGCTCTTGTCCTGCATTTCCTTTATAAACTATCTACAAATCTGAATAATTAAGACTGAATTTTTCTCTTCTAACTCAATGACTTTGTTATGGGAAACTCTAGTGGTTTCTCTATTTGTATATGCCTTGTATCAACTGCTAAACATTCACAAGAGGAAAGTTTCCTCCAAGTTCAACAGGCTTTCCCATTTTAGGACATCTTCATTTGTTAGCTGGTAAAAATCCACACGAAGATTTACAAAAACTAGTTAAGAAACATAGTTCTATTATGTATGTGAGACTAGGGCTAGTACCTACAATCATTGCCTCGTCTGCTGATGCAGCGGAGAAGGTCCTGAAGACGTATGATCACATCTTTGCTAGTAGGCCTCATCATGAGGCATCTCAATATTTGGCTTATGGCCAGAAGAATATGGCATTTGCAAAGTATGGTGTGTATTGGCGCAATATGCGCAAGTTGTGCACTCTGCACCTTTTGAGCAATTGCAAGATCAATTCATTTCAATCCATGAGAAAGCAAGAAGTTCAATCTAGAGAAGCAGAATTTCAGTTTGACCGTAGTCACGTAAAAGCTACCCTCTTTGTATGTTTACTAGTATAAGCTTAATATACCACAAGCCTTGAGAATGAAATGGTTTGTACTACTAATTAATTCCTCTGTTTCCTTTTTACTATATCGGACATGCTTGTAGCTGCAATGGACACTACAACATCATCAACGGAATGGATACTCACTGAACTTCTTAGACATCCCCAAGTGATGAAGAAACTCCAAAAGGAGTTGCAAGAAGTGGTAGGCTTTGAAATAATGGTTGAAGAATCCAACCTGGAAAATTTGAAGTACTTAGACATGGTTGTAAAAGAGGGCCTGAGGCTGCATCCTGTAGTACCACTATTTTATCATGAGTCCATGGAAGATTGTGTAGTCGACGTACGGTTGCCACTATAGATTTTCGTGGACGTGACTTTCAACTTGTACCATTTGGCTCTGGGAGAAGAAGTTGTCCTGGAATGCAGTTGGCAGCTACCGTTGTCCGCCTTATGGTGGCACAATTGGTGCATTGCTTTGAGTGGGAGCTTCCAAATGGTATGCAGCCTTGTGATTTAGACATTGATGAGAATTTTGGGCTAGTAACATGTAGAGAAATGCCTTTGCTGGCTATTCCTACTTATTGATTAAAGAAATGATGCAAATAGCATGATTTTGTGATTGTTGTGTCATGTGTGCTTCCCATGCTATTCTACTGACTTACTTGTGTGTATGGTCATTTATCCCATTCTATTTCGTCCTCTTTTGATATATCTCTTGTGTGTCTCCTAACTCATGATATTTTGAGGTTTGCTTTGTTATCTTCTGCAGCATGACACCTTGTCCTTGATCTTGTTCCAGCCTGACATGTCCATAGACTCCATTGGCAACAGAAAACTTATGGGCGGAGGAATGTTGCATTGACAATTAACAGTAAATCCTCTACATATAGGCCACAAAAACTGAATTGTCGCTTCTATGTGAAATGAACACAAATGCAGAGTAAATGCGCCAATCTAAACAGCCAAAAATGATACATCCTTCCATATATCCCAAAGACTACAAGAAAAAAAGAATTAGTGACCGAACAAAATTTCGTGGTTAAACGGTCAAAATTTCATGCTACTTTCATTTAGCTACAGATTAACAATGAATTACATGAAAATCCAATTAGCTAGGAGCTATTTTGCAATGGATTAATTAGGAATTACTAATAAATTTTGTAGCTAATAACAAAGGTAATAGAAGGCTATTTTCAGTTTCAGTGATCACCATTTTTGTAAAGAACTATTCCGACCCCTCATTTTACTTTTATTTGTCCACTACTTCAGTACTTTGGACTATGCATGTCGTCTCTTGAAAAATAATAATTAATTTGAGTATTTTACCACAATATTATAATAACTAGTGTTTAGTATAAAGTCTTATGAAATGATTTGGAGAATAATCATTAATAGTTACAGGTAAAACATGAAAAAAAAAATAGTATAATAGACAAGTAAAAGTGAATGGGGAGAGTTAAAGTTGAACTTTAGCACCCCCTCTTGCTTGTTATTGTTAGGGGTAGATGAACAAAGCAGACTGACTTCTCGCTATGTTGTGCCTAGTAGTACTCGAAGCATTGACATTGAAAGAAATCCCTTAAGCATTTAAAAAAGGAACAAATACTAGGGTTATACCTATTGGAGAACTTACTAGTCTCGTCGATTACTCAAAATTCCACTCATCCCAGGAATGGAAAGAGATTGATACTTATACTGATATCGAGCTGGAAGAGCACTAGATAGAGACTATAGAGTCCCATCCCCGCTTCAACCAAGAGATAGGGAGACAACATCGTAGCATGAAATGAGCCAATGCCAAGTGCTCTCTTTGTTAAAGGATTAAAGTTTTGAATTCCTTTAATTTGTTGATCTTTATGTCTTTGGTTTTTGGTTGTTGGTTAGAGTTGCGTAGGTATTAGTAACATAGTGATTAATAATATATGGCTTAATTATGTAGGGTTTAGTTATTTTATTTTTTACTCTGTATGAAATATATATCATATATCATCATCATCATAATCATAATCATCATTATATTAAAAGTGGAAAGCAAAAATAAAAAGTTAAATTACTAAAATGTCCTTGTAAAGTCATAATATTTATGGATAAAAACGTAGATAATTAAAATAAATACTATCATATTTTATTAAACACTATTATTATATATTTATGAAATAATATAAAAATTACGTGAAAATTTTACCTTTTAACCAAATAAATAACATACATTAATAATTAATAAATATAAAATTAGTTTCATTGGAATGCCAATAATTATAGTAGGTTACACCTTTTCAGATTTCCATAATTAAAATAGTATTATTTAGAATATCACTTGTCCCTAATCCAACTATTATTGATTTGGTCCTATAAGCTTCTATCATTACAAGAAAAATATTTATGGCATAGTCTTTACTCATAATTTATTACTATTTCACTAAATAAAAGTAGATATCAAAGTGTCAAAACATTCTTATTTTGTTTCGAACAGTGTTCAATTTCAACTTCAAGATCCGGGTAAATTTACTTTTTTTTTCCATTGTAAAGAAGCTCTTTTCTGATGCCTAATACACTGTGTAAACTTTTCAATTGATTTATTTTTACTTTATTGTTAATCAATTGTTCTATTACTGTAAATTATCACGTGTGGTCCAAAGATGTTTTCATGTGCATGCCTCTTACTGTCGTGATTTTATTATAGTTATTCTCTTCTTTTTCATTTACGACATATGTTTTTTTTTCTTTGTAAGTAATTAAATATAAAATTGATCAACAAAAACTAAAAAAAGTTTACAAGATGAAACTAAAGAAAGAATACAACATGTACTTTGGTCAAGATGAAACTAAAGAAAGAATTGAACATGTATTTTGGTTGGTGGAACCATGATTAAATAAGGGACAAATTCAAAAATATAATATATTAAGAAAATACAATAATTTATATATTATGCAAATATTATTATTTTGGAATCTAATAAATTATGCTTTCTTTCATTAACTGTGCAAATGTATATTTTGGTGGAACCATGATTAAATAAGGGACAAATTCAAAAATATAATATATTAAGAAAATACAATAATTTATATATTATGCAAATATTATTATTTTGGAATCTAATAAATTATGCTTTTTTTCATTAACTGTGCAAATGTATATTTTAATATACATAAATGTGACCAAAATTTTTGAACTTTTTCAGTTGGAGTAAACCCTTTGCAGATCAAAGGTGTTGAGATTTTATGTCAATCAAAGATGTCATTGCTAGAGGTTTATCTTGACTCAAATGTGATTTGTGTTGAGCTTTGATATTTTAAGCAAAAATCTAAAATAGTAGCATAAATTAATTTGCGATAAACTTATTAACTTTTAAGATTAACAAGAAAATTTAAAACAAAACTTTAGATGACATTGACTCACCTACTCTCAAATAATCACCTAATCAAACATCCTGACTATTTTTCAGATTGAGCTTCTAATT
Organism: Solanum stenotomum; assembly: GCF_019186545.1. Classification (NCBI taxonomy): domain Eukaryota; kingdom Viridiplantae; phylum Streptophyta; class Magnoliopsida; order Solanales; family Solanaceae; genus Solanum; species Solanum stenotomum. The sequence continues at coordinate 25,152,829 of NC_064283.1, forward strand.
TGTAGATATATTTTATATTATTCATTTCGCACATGTTTAAATATAATCTTTATTGTTCTAATTGACCGCTCATAAATCATGAAACATCACGACTATTCTGCAAATAAAGATTTTTGTAGTTAACATTTTTATCTACTCATAAAAAGTCTATTTTAAAATGTATATATATCGTTTTAATGACTCAACACAAATTAACATGGAAGTGTGAAGGTTTTAAGTTTAAAGTTGAATTACGAAAACACCCTTCATTAATTTTTTAATTAAAAAAATACCTTACTAACTTTTAAAATCAAATAAATAATGACAATTAAACTAGACCAAATACATGGTTAGATGCTACAACTTATCATTTTCCACTTTTTAATGAGGTTTGATTGTTAGTCTTTTTAGTTTTAAAGCCATGAAATATTAAATACTTTTTTTTTATCTTTCAAGCAAATATTATACCAAAACATTTAAGTGTAAAAATATAAATATACATTTTATAAACATGATAAATAAAAAAAAAGGAAACACAAATATAGCCACAGTAGATAAAAAGGCAAATCTCATTTGAATTGATTACCTCTTTTATCGCTTATGAAATAAATGTCTTTTCTTTTAAGTTTATCAATACATTTTTATAATAACTCCTTATGTTCTTTATTTTTTATTCTTCATTCTTTATCTGTTAGCGAAAAATAAGATGTAAGTTTATTATCAATTTTATGGTTCCATTTCGCCAACACAACCATATTCATCTACAAAATCAGGTAAATTTATTTATTTTTCTCTATTACTTTCATATTCACTCACAATTTTTGATGTATACAATTTCTTCCTTTATAAATTGGACATAAAATGTTAGTCCACTAGACTTTTGTATATCATCATCTTATATTTTTTATATAATTCTTTATTTATCGATTATTCTTTCTTATTAATATATTGCTTTATTTGACCTTTTTCATTTTGTATGCATATGATGATATGTATATTTTATTGCTTTTCAAGTTAATATGGTTGATATTGCAAATGTTTTCTATACATGAGTTAGGCCATATAATTTTTATACAGTAATAGAGGTCAAACGTGCAAGGCACGTTCCCAAAACTAGTAATATATATATATATATATATATATTACTAGTTCTAGATACGTGCTTCGTTTGTGAGTCCCATAAAAGTATTATATGTGATATGAGTTATATCAAAATCACATTGTAATTAATGAGTTGTCACGCTCCGAGTCTACACTCTGGACGTGGCCCAAACTCGAGAACCATTGTTGGTTCTTAAACAAACCCTTGTCCTGGCTGACTACAAAGCGGAAGACTAACTCAAGCATCAAAACTGAAGAATTGTTTAAAACAGTTTATTAAATCTCAAAGTTATATGAAAAATACTAAGTATTAAACATAAAGTTTTAAATAATACACCTGAAATTGAATATTGTCCAACTGACTAAGATTGTATATCTATGAAGTCGCTACTGTATAAAGATAGGTGTTGGTACAAGACCCACGACACCTCAAAACGCTACTACTAACAAATTATAAAACTAGAATCCTCTGAAAGTAAGGAGGCCTCACCAAAAGTTGAGGAGCAGATGATGTGATCTAAACGGAACTGTTGTTGATGATCCTAAGTACCTGAATCTACATCATGAAATGATGCAGGTCGAATGACATCAATACATTGAATGTACGAGTATGTAATAAGGCTGAATAAATCAAATAGTCGAACTGAAAGTAACTCAACTAAAATATATTGTAAATCATGATGAAAATTATTTAAGCTTTTACTGTAAAAATGTAATAATAGTAAATACCGAACTGAAATATATAAATAAAAATATACTTTACTTTACTTTACTTTACGTTACTGGGAGTTTATCTAATCGACAACCATTAATATGAGCCTCGTGATGATACAATATTTCGCCCACGCTGTCAAAATTGTTCCATACCTTGCCCGGGTATAGAATTAACTCAAATCATGAATCCATATGTAAGGTCTGCTCATAGGCAGTGAAGAGTCACCAATCGTCGGTGTGATCCTAACCCATGCCAGCTACTTGGTTTATAGGGAATGTGTGTTGTCTGAACTCTTCTCCATATCGGTGCTCAATATTACTCCCATAATAAATAACTTAATGCTCAAGTAAAAATACTCTATATAGATTGAGAAAAGTTCTTAAAAGGGCCTCTTTATCAGGTAACTGCTCTGTAATAACTCTGTCTGAAAAACTCTTATACTTTTCTGAAAAGTGCTTTCTTTCTCCATGTAAAAATAATACATTTGGAAATCATTTAGTATTTTAAAACTCTACTAAAAATTATACTTTAAATTTTACTCTTGAACTCACTTTTAACTTCTCAAAATCAATTTAAGGAAAAATGTTTGATCAAAAGATTCTCAATAAAAACTAAGTAAATGGAGTTCATGTGAGAATATAAACATGAACAATAACTCAAGGATCTCAATGCATAATATATATCAACTCATAATCAAGAATTTTGAATTTGGAATCAATAATATAGATCATCTTAGGAAAAATCAAAACTAAGGGTATAATCTTATATTAAACTTTTACTAACTGAATTTAGATGTAGAGCATGAGGACAAACTCAGTCCATCACTATGATTGGCCTTACATACCTAGTGTTATATCCCATTTTAACCGGGTCAAAATAGTGTACAACATTTTGGTGATTTCTAAATTAATAACTAACTTAAGAAGTCGCCACCTAGTTATTTACGGTGAATTAGGGCACCTAAATTGCATTAAAGTCATTGTCTAAAGTTAACTTCATTTTAAGGTCTACTAAACATGAGATTCTAGGGAAGGGTTCAACTAATCTAAAGGGAGGGGGTTAGGCATCCTTTAAGATCCATTAAAAATGATTAACCAGCCGAACTTAGTTAATTAATTAGGCTAAGTGTTAAAATAAAATATAGATTTTCGAAATATGAGAGTAATACTATAAATATGTAAGTTTCTTAAATTTGAAATTTGAAATTTGAAAGGTGATCTCATGAGTTGAAAACACTCTTTTTCTTGGCCAAAAATACCCAAAGTAAAAGATAGCGTAGAAAACAACTTTTATCCAAAAATGGTTTTGATCTTGTAATAAAATATATTTTTTTTGGAACTAATCAATTAAAATGTACCAGTCCATCTATGGAAAATGTTTGAATTTACAAACAAAGTTAAAACAAACATCTTTGATTAGTTTACACTTATGAGTGATTAAAAATATCGTAGGTAACTAAAAAAAAACATTTCTTTTCTTTTTACTATGAAGCCATACTCTAGGGAATAAGTTGGTTTTATTCATATTATTAAACTAAGTGACTCACCAATAAAGTATTCAAATAGAGATCAAATATGTCTAGATTGTAAAATAAAGCAATTACAGCAAACCAAATAATTAAGCAAGCATAATGGTAAAGAATAGGCTAGACAACTAATTGGCTCTGGAAATAGGAAAAGCAAGCAAGTGTTTTATCAAAATATGAATGGTCAATCCCATGTTCGGTTTATGCAAAGCTCCGTGAGAATGGTGTCGTTGAGTCTCATGGTGAGACTCTTCGGCTCCGGTATGTACATGTAAAGATAAGAAAGAAAATGAGAATTAGAGAGTTCGAAAAATCTACCGTAACAACTTCAAATTAAAAACATACAAAGCAGGTGACATGTAAAGGGCTTAAACAAGTCATAAAACATATATATATTAGCTTAACTAATATCAAATGGAAGTTTGAAAGAGATAAATTGTGTTCATAAAAATTCCCAAGTCTTCATCTTGAACATACACATATCACAATAGTTGAAACTAGAGAGATTCCTACAATATATGATTTTTAGTCTAAGAGACAACAATGACAGACAAACAATTATATGTACAGAATTTCATGACACTCACATGTTTACAACAATCAGACCGAGTGATACAAGGAGGTGAAAAGACTTGGCCTTTCTTACTATCCACGTAGATATCAAACAAGTCAAGGCGAGCAACAAATAAATTGAGACATCACTTATGTAAACTTGTGTTAATTCGGAAAAGATACAAAGGCGATAAACTTGATTTGTGAAAAAAGGGACAGCAATTCAAAGAACTTAACAACCACATAGTTACAGACTCGTATACTAAAACAAACTCAAAAATCACAATTACATTTCTGTCTGCAAAGGCCAACAGAAACAAGATAAACTTGGAACTAAAAATGAAATCACATGTTCATGGAACCAAAATAGATGGAGGCGAGAAAAACATGTAAGTGAATAAAAGGATGAATTTTACCTTTTGTAGAGCAGTGAACTGGGCGTAATAGGTCTCGAATCAATACTCTCGTAGTGAACAAATTCGAAAGCTTTAAATTGCCTCTGTCCTCGTCCAACAGAAACAAAGAGAGATTAAAACGTCTTTCTTAAAGTTGTAAAAACTAGCGAAGTTAGAGGGGAAGAAGGTGACTGGAAAAACTCCTCCCTTTTTTGTAAATGTATAAGGATGTATTTATAGGTGAAGATTAGGGTTATGGTTTGTTGGGAGGGAAAATATCCGTTTGAAAATGGTCAAATATGGCTAGATATTGCTGCATTGACCTTAACACCTAAGCACAATTTAAAAATCACCTGATACAAACTTATACGCAAATGAAGAATGATTCAAGTCTTAGCTTAGAAATTTTTGAGGTGTTACATTAGTATAATAATCAACCTATTCAAATAACTATTTTGTTATATGTCAAATAGTTAGACAATCGATGAACCTGCAAAATTGGATAGCAAAATTTAGTTTGATAATTAAGATAATGAGTTACATTTTATATTATTATGTCCAAACATGTGATATATTAGTATGTTACTTAATACTTTCTTATCGATAATGACTAGAAAGGAATGGCCCGTGCTCAGTAAGAGCTCAACATTTTATAAAGAATCAAAGCAATGATAAAATTGCACAGAGGGTACACAAAATTACAACTACTGATGAAAACCAAAACGGTAAAGAAAATAACTTAAATGCTTTCATTTCCTTTAACATACTATCAAAACATATCACTATATTTTTCTTGGTCTTTCGGCTAAGTTCAAAGTTGTGAAAGCAGTAGATTCATTTGAATGTTGACCTAATAGCTTTATAAAAACATGAAAATTTATTCATCTTCTACTTCCACAGCTGCCACAATAGCATAGTCGAAGTTCATGATATAACTACTTGAATTGATTTACAATCCAAATGTCCACACAATAGATCGAAATAGTGGTCACTCTAACCACCAAATAGCTTAGGCCTTGAGAGTAAAATAATGAACCACAACAGTCAAATATTCAACTACAAATGAGCACACCTGAAAATTATATGACAATGGCATAAATGAGTGAACATATAAGTATATTAAATTAATTGGAATGACATTGATCAATCGGAAGTTGTTAAGTGGAGTGCATTCAACGGGTAGAATAGAAGAAGATTCAGGGCTGAAATTACTATTTTATGTGATTTTTTTTTCAAGATATACCTTCTTAGAGTCCACAGTAAAGTTGCAATCAAACATAAAATTTAGGCAAGTGACGATGAGATATGTTGGTCTATGAATAAGTCCAGAGAAGTGGAGGAGAATTCCAAATTTGATGTCGAAAGGAAAGAGGAAAGAGTCTATATATCTTACTTAAAAGTCCAAAAAGGAAAGTTTCTCATCTAAGTTTTATTTCTTGAATAGGCTACTACCAGGCAACATGCTCTTACTTTATCCGTTGTTAATAAATCGATTTTAAAAAGAGAAATGGACCATGACAGATAATCGATCAAAGGATATGCTTACATAACTTCACGAAATATAAATCGTTGACAAACCAGTACTCTTAATTAAGCAAAGAGTTAAAACTCTCGAATATTTGGCAGACAAATATTCTTTCAATAAAAACAGTAATTGCATATCAAAAAGGAAAATCGATCTAAAAGAACATTATACGGAGCAACACACATACACAAAGAGAATTCTTACTGAATCACATATCAGGATGTAAAAGAACATCACACAATGGACTTGTTACTTTTACAAAAGACTACAAAATTTAAAGTCAAAACTGCATATTGTAGAATTGAATAATTCGTGTAGTACCTTATGAAATACATGAAAATATTAACATTGCATCTTGAAGATATTTAACAATCTACATAAATTAATATTGCACTCTAAAATGTATTGATTGAATATATAATATGTCTGATTGCCCCTGACATATGGACTTCACTATCGTAGCCAAGACAATTTCATTTCACTATTTCTTCATACAGAACAAGATTATGTAAACACTCATTCATTATTTAAAATTAAGATTTCATTCAACCAAACGTATCCTCTTTACAATGCTACGAACTCTTTTTGACACAGAGTTAGTTCTCTCAATATGTCCAGTTTCCTGATTCTCTAGCATAGACAGTGGACAGAAAAAGAAAGTTCATAAAATCTTGCTAAAATATCCAGTGGGCAGGAGATATGGAGATGGAAAGTAACGAGGAAGATAAAAGAATTACCAACAACCTTGCTTTGGCTGGCTGCCCGTACACCTAGGACAATTTACAAAAAAAATGAGGTTTTCAGCTATGCAGTAGGTGTTTTCTACATGAAGCCAACAGTGGATCTTTTTTATTTTTGTATAGTCAATACACATGGAAGGCATGGACCTTGTTCCTTAATGTGTTATTGATGCAATGGGTGCATACAGAAATACTGAAAGAAGTTGTATATAGCTGGAACATGCCTTTTGGAACACTTTTCCTCTTTGAATTTTTTGGTCATTACAGAAAGAAAGAAACAAATACTCACCAATACACTCGGTCATATTTGGAGCATTACATATAATTCTTGGTGTAACCTCAAGATTGAGTGCGATGTAAATATTTTTGACGACTTTATGGAATCCCTTTAATAACCACCAACTTCAGATATTTAGGCAAGAGGAGAAGTGTAGTAGATTGATTAATTGTAGCTAAATGGGCTAAGTTTCATTTAGCTTTATTTAAACTTTTAAGAATTTCATCAAAATTGAGAGCTTAAAATAAAGTGAATGTGCCAAAATTCATGTTCATCAAATAAGATAACTTGGGCACATCATCAAACACCTTGACTGCATATTCAAGATGGTTTAATTTTTCCACCTTAAATTCTAACATGCAAGTCAAAATTTCAGAAAGAAATAATCATAAACACAAAAATATCGCATCCACTTTTGTAGCTCCTCGCATATTATGATTATCAATAAAGCAAGACTCTAAAAAACCAATCAACTTTTGGTACAATTACCAGAGAGAGAGAGGTGCAAAGTATCAGAAAAATCGAAGAGAACATACCTATGACGAATGTTCCATTTCTTTCTTTGTTTGGTCGGTTATTATCCGGACTTTAATTTTGTTGTGAATATTGATATCTCTCTTGCAATTCGGGGTTGGCATGGTAACATACTAACAGTACGGTATTTGAAAGTTTCCATACCCTAATTTTGATATTCGGTTTTTAAAATATCATATTATTATCATACCAATTTAATTTGGTATATTAAAGTTCGGTTTCGATATTCTACGGTATGGTAAATTGGTAACCATAATTTGTTTAACTTCGACTAATATATACTCGTATAATAAAGTATTATGACTTCGACAATTAAAAAAAGTATCAATTGTATCATACAAACACATTACACATGTAAAAATATATGAGAAACAAAGTACAAATAACTCATTTTGTTAATCAATTACAATTTAAATACATTTCAATCAAAATAGAGTAGTCAAAGTTTCTAAACATTTTAGTTTATACTAATACCAGCTAGGTTGCATAATTGTGAGTATTTTAATATATATATATATATATATATGTGCGCGCGCGCGTGTGCGTGCGTGTTATTTATGTAACTATATACTTCGATATGGTATTTCGGTATGTTATTTCTAAATATCAAATATCGTATCGAATACCAAAAAATAAAAATGTATATCATATATCAAATACCATAATACCAAAATCACGATATTAAAATTTTTGTTATAGTATGGTAATTCAGTAAATACCATACCATGTCCACCCCTACTTGCCAGTGAAATGCAACGTTAGGAATTGTTTGGCTTATACTTTTATTTTATTGTTCTCGTACAAGCAAAGACGTACACAAAATTGCTTCTCAGCGAATTTGAAAAGATATCCCTTTTTTATGTTGTGATAATTATATTCTAAATGGAATAAACACATTTCTAATCGCAAATATATGTAATTATTATTTTGAGATGTGTGTTGTTATTAAAACTTTTAACTATCCTTCTTGTATCATTACTTAAGCCATTTGAACCCACTTCAAAACAACATTAAAATCAACAATTAATGCATTCAACTACATGATCACACCCCTAAGGTAAGGGGTTTTAGCTAAGCATAGTGAAAAGCAAGAAATCGTTACCAATAAAGTTTTCCGTCTGATTTGCTAACGATCTGCAATTCCCAAATGTGAAATCGAAGCTAAAATCTTACATTCTCCAAATCTAAATTTCAAACTCTACTAAGAATGTTAAACAATGTTCAACCTGTAAAGACTCTCAAAAACCCAGGAGTAAACAGTTTGGAAACTACTTTTCTTTTTTTAGAACTTGCATTTATATGTTCACAAAAACTCAGAACGGAGTCAACTCAGTGAAGTAAGTCGGGATCACCGACCCATTCGGTGATCCGCTGAATTGCTCTTCTTCTCGCCTTTCGGCTTGGTTCCTCCATCAAAATGTTCTGGAACTTTTGGCAAGCTTGATCGTTGTTGCCGATCCATTCGGCGCGCCGTCGAATCACCTTTTTCTCGCCAAGTTGGTTTGGTTCATGGGCTACTTTGCTGGAAATTTAGGCGAGATGGAGGCCCACTCGGCGAGTCGCTGAGTGGCTTTTGCGAGCTCCAGCTTCTCTTTTCTTTAGCTTTTCGCATTGTAATGTTCTTTCCTCACTCTTCAGACTTCATTGTTGCATATCAACATATTAACATTAGTTATGAGTGAAAAATAGACATTGAGGACACTAAATCATTGAATAACAAGCCTTAAATGAGTCGAAATTACCGACTCATCAACTTCCTGAAAGATATGATCGTTTGAAGTTGACCTAAGTAGAATCTTATATCAAAACTTAATCTGTAAGTAAGCTTTCAACTCAATTTTGTACTAGTGGATTCTTGTGACCTTAATTCATGTCCAAATATATTCCACACTAAAGGATTGACCTTAACACCTAAGCACAATTTAAAAATCACCTGATACGATGTTATATGCAAATAAAGAATGATTTAAGTCTTAACTTAGAACTTTTTGAGGTGTTACATGAGTATCATAATCAACCTATTCAGATAGCTTTTTTGTTATATGTCAAATAGTTAGACATTCGATGAACATGCAGAATTGGAAAGCAAAATTTAGTTTGGTAATTAAGATGATAGAGTTACATTTTATATTATTATGTCCAAACAGGTGATATATTAGTATGTTATACTTTTTTATAGATAATGATGTTTTGGTGTGTTCCATTTTTTTGTTTGGTTGGTCGGTTATTATCTGGACTTTTGTTGTGAATATTGATATCTCTCGTGCAAGTAGGGGTTGGCATGGTAACAATACGGTATTTGAAAATTTTGATATCGTAATTTTGGTATTCGGTTTTTAAAATATTATATTATTACCATATCAATTTAATTTGGTATGGTTTGGTATATTGAAGTTCAGTTTCAATATTTTATGATATGGTAAATTGGTAACCATAATTTGTTTAATTTCGATTAATATATACTCGTATAATAAAGTATTATGACTTCGACAATTCAATAAAAGGTATCAATTGTATCATACTAGCACATTACACGTGTAAAAATATATATGCAAAATAAAGTACAAACAACTCCTTTTGTTAATCAATTACAATTCAAATACATTTCAATGTGTGTGTGGTTATTTATGTAACTATATACTTCTGTATGGTATTTCGGTATGTTATTTCTAAATACCAAATACCATATCAAATACCAAAGAAAATTAAAATGTATACCATATATCATATATTATACCAAATACCATGATACCAAAACCACGGTATTAAAATTTTCGATATAATATAGTAATTAGATATATACCGTACCATGCCCACCCCTACTTGCAAGTGAAATGCAACGTTAGGAATTGTTTGACTTATAGTTTTATTTTATTCCTATAGAAATTAAAGAAGTAGATACCTGCTAATTAGCATTCGAAAAGTATAAGATTATCAATACAGGACTTGTGCCTGTAAATATAACTTTGGATATTGGATTTCCTTATTCTAACTCAATGACTTTGATATGGGCAACACTTGTGCTTTTTCTATTTGTATATGCCTTGTATGTGCTACTAAACATTCACAAGAGGAAAAGGTTTCCTCCAAGTCCAACAGGCTTTCCCATTTTAGGACATCTTCATTTGTTAGCTGGTAAAAATCCACACAAAGATTTACAAAAACTAGCCAAGAAACATGGTCCTATTATGTATGTGCAATTGGGACTGGTACCTGCAATCGTTGCCTCATCTGTTGATACAGTCGAGAAGTTCCTCAAGACATATGATCACATCTTTGCTAGTAGGCCTCATAGTGAGGCATCTCAATATTTGTCTTATGGACAGAAGAATTTGGTATTTGCAAAGTATGGTGTGTATTGGCGCAACATGCGAAAATTGTGCACTGTGCACCTTTTGAGCAATAACAAGATCAATTCATTTCAATCCATGAGAAAGCAAGAAGTTCAACTTCTGATTGAATCCATTAAAAAGGAAGCTCATGATCGCGCAGTTGTTGATCTTAGTGCAAGGATTTTGTCCTTGAATGCTAACTTGACTTGCTTAATGGTGTTTGGAAAGAAGTACATGGATGAGGACTTGGACAAGAGGGGATTCAAAGCTATTGTTCAAGATGTTGTGGATTTAGCATCCACACCAAATCTTGGAGATTTTTTTCCTTTCCTTGGTGTTATTGATCTCCAGGGTCTCACTCGCAAACTCAAGGATCTTTCAAAGGTGTTTGATGAGTTCCTTGAGAAGATTATTGATGAACATGTTCATTCACATGACCAGAAGCAAACCAAGGACTTTGTGGACACCTTGATGGACATAATGCAATCTGGAGAAGCAGAATTTCAGTTTGACCGTCGTCACATAAAGGCTATCCTTTTGGTATGTACTTTCATCCCATTTATAAGTCATATATACTAGTATAAGCTCACAAATTCCCCTGTTTCCTTTTATATACAGGACATGCTTCTGGCTGCAATGGACACTACAGCAACAACAGCAGAATGGATACTCACCGAACTTCTTAGGCACCCCCAAGTGATGAAGAAACTCCAAAAGGAGTTGCAACAAGTGGTAGGCCTCGATAGAATGGTGGAAGAATCCGACCTGGAGAATTTAAACTACTTAGACATGGTTGTCAAAGAGGGCCTGAGGCTGCATCCTGTAGCGCCACTATTTTATCATGAGTCCATGGAAGATTGTGTAGTCGATGGTTTCCACGTACAAAAGGGATCCCGAATCATAATAAATTGTTACGCGATTCATAGGGATCCAAATGTTTGGCCTGAGCCTGAGAAGTTTTTGCCTGAGAGATTTGTTGGGAGCAGTATAGATTTTTGTGGACGCGACTTTCAACTTTTACCATTTGGCTCTGGGAGAAGAAGCTGTCCTGGAATGCAGTTGGCAGTTACCATAGTCCGCCTTGTGGTGGCACAATTGGTGCATTGCTTTGAGTGGGAGCTTCCAAATGGTGCATTGCTTTGAGTGGGAGCTTCCAAATGGTATTCAGCCTTGTGATTTAGACAATGATGAGAAGTTTGGGATGGTAACATGTAGAGAAAAGCCATTGCTGGCTATTCCAACTTATAGACTAAAGAAATGATACAACTACAGTGCATATAGTAAGAGAAGTATTTCAATACTTTAACATTTTATTACAAGAAACATTGGAAGTTTCTACTATATGATTTTGTGATTGTTGTGTGCATCCCCTGTTATTCTACAAATACTGCATTGACAGTACATCTGTACCTAATAAAATTGGTATCTTCCAAATGTCTCATCGTATATACAATTGACCTCTTCTCTCTTGTTTCCTATTGAATGTGTTTTAACAAGTCGACAGATGAAAGTTCATACCTGAAGAATCGTCATTGTAACGACTATTGACCCAATTTTCCTAAGTCGTGATGAGACCTAACTATTCCCACATCAAGAAAATCATAACTTTAAGCATTTACCTTATTTTCTGTTACTAGTACGTACAGTCAAGGGACCTGGTCTCTTGACTAGTGATGGACTCATACAAGCCAACAATCCCGTTGATACTCGGGTCCAAACCTGCACAAAATGCAGAAAAGATAAGTACGGGGAGTAATCAAGAATTATGCATCCTCAATTGTTGGCTTCTACACTAATAACTACAGTGTACAGCTCTTATAATTCTTTTGAATGACAATTCTTAACTGCCCTAACGAAAATTATGACAACACTGAAAAGAGTAAAAGAAACTTCCTCTATCCCATTTATGTGAAGGTGTTACCATTTGGAAAGTCAAACGGTTTTTCTTTGACTATAGTTTTCTCTATTTTTTAAAAATATTTGGATTCATTAGCTATGTAGACATGTAGTACTTCTTATGCAATTTTTAAATATGTAAATTTTATTTTATAAAATTTCAAAAAGTTATACCCAAATTTATAACTAAAATTAAATTGGAACAATGGAAGTAGTAAATTACAGTAAATCCTCTTATAAAGAAACTTATAAACACATTCCAAAATACAGAGAAAATGATAGATACTTCCATCACAAATAATAGTACAATCTATTGAAGATGAAGGAAGCTGATGATTGGAACATGTCAAAGGAACACGTCCAAAGAAGCTTACTGACGTGTTTACAACACACATGTTTACAAAACTGATGTAGATTTAGAGTCACACTAGGATTAGACTACTTATATCGACTAGGCTGCTACTTATTATACTAGCCGAAGTCGATTAGGATTAGATTATGACTAGGATTATATTATGAATAGGATTAGATTATTTATAATTACATTATTATTATTATTATTATTATTATTACAGTAGTAATAGGTATTGTAGTAGGACTCTAAGTATAGTTAACTTATGACTCTACAATTCTCTCATATATAAGGAGTATGTACTCAACAATTTTAATCATCAATACAATCCTTGATTTCTCTAATCCTAGACGTGAGATTTCTACATGGTATCAGATCTTAAAAGCTCTTCCGCTCTCTGAGTATTGATAAAAAAAACCAAAAAAAAAAAAAACCACACATTAAATTGCAATGACCCCTTCTACCAATACTATGTCGACCTCCTCACTTCACCAACTCATTGCGCTTGCTTCATTAAACTTAAACCAACAAACTACCTCATATGGAGGACACAAATATCCTAATTGATTCACTTGCTCCATTAAACTTAAGCCAACAGACTACCTCATATGGAGGACACAAATATCCTAATTGATTCAGGTGATGAAACTAACCTATCTCATCACAGTGAAAGAACCAACTAAAAGCAGTTATTCCACTGGACATGCTGCTGGGAAAGTTGTAATGGCTGAGAAGGATGCAAAAGATAGTGGCAACATTGATGATTGGGAGGAGAAAGATGTGTTGCTAAGGAGTTGGATCTCAGACACCTTGACCGAAGAAAGCATGTACCTAATTGTGGGCTGCTCAACTGCCAAAGAGATGTGGGAATGCTTGGAAGAAACTTATCTTCAAGTAACAAAAGATAAAGAGTTTCAGCTTAAACAACAACTACAAAGTGTTAGGTTAGGAACCAAAAATATTGATGAATACATCAAGGAATTTAAAGACATATGCGATGGTCTTACAGGGGATAAGATACCTTTACGAAATAGGGAGATAGTGAAGGTACCACTTGTTGAGGTATCTCGTAGAGCTTCGATGCTCTTAACACATGCTCTAAAGAGGTTTGGAAAAGATCCCTCCATGTAAATTACAGTGCACTGTTTTTAAGTGTTTCAATTAGTTTTTACCATATATGTTTGCTTGAAATATGTAATGATAATTATACAATTAATCCATTTATAAGTTATATTTAAATTTAGCCTATATTACTAAACTTGGGATAAAACCTATGTGCTCCTCTGCTTCTTTTCTTCTATATTAATCTCTGGTGTCCCATGTAAATTTTTGTTACGATTATAATTCTATGAAAATAGGCATCTTATGAGTATAAAATGCAATAATTATAAATAAATCTTTAAGAGTATGTCAAGAAATACCAAATAAGAGATGTATTTCAATATTTAAAATTAATTTCTTTTAAGCAACCAACTGTAAATTCTGAATCTTAGTTAGTAATTAACAAACTTCCAATAAAGTCATAACTAGCTAATTTGAGGTCAAATAGAGATACAACTATAAAAAAAATCAACTAAAATAAAGAAGTCTAATAAAAAGAACACACACAAAAAGAAAATAAAAATAAAACACACATTCTTTAATCATAACAATATAGATGGAAAAAGAAATATAGAAACCACACATACTTTTTTGAGTTCTTGTGGACACCTTCTCCCATAACCAATCAAAATTCAATAGTCTTCTTCATCAAGTTAAACTAAAACATGAATCAAGTAGTATAACAGTGATATACATGTTTCAATACTTTAACTATGGATGAAAATTTCTCTTTAATGGTGTCCTTAAAAATATTTTCTTGTTGAAAATTAACTTGAATTTTTGTTAAATATATGTTTCAGACCTAGTGGTACTGAAGTTTGTCCTCCCCCCATGTGTATTTTTCAACCAAACCATTAAAGAGAACTTTTCAAAATTCAGATTAATTATCATTTTAATAATCCTTCTTAGGCTGATTAATAGTAGTGCAGACTGGCGGCATTGTGTCATCATTTGTCAACAAACCCATCAATTGTTTAATTAAAGATAATGATAAAAGTTTAGTGCACTACACCTTGTTTCACAATTATAAAATACAAAAGAAATACCCTATTGAGCATCTCATATCTATAGTAGTACTAGATATAAGAGTCTGTGCTAGCACGGATCGGATCCAATGTTTATTATTATTTTTTATTTCAATTTATGTGACATAGATAAAATTTGGAGAGTCAATCGATTTATTATAATTTATAATACTTTTTACGTAATTTTTAAATGTATAACAAATTAAAAAGAAAAATAAGAATAACAAATTAATACAGATAGAATACAAAAAATTTAAAAATACCCTAGGCTAGAAACATACATGTCAACGGATAATTGTTGGCTTCTATATAGTACTTCCTTCTTCTCATTTTATGTGGCGTTGAATTTGTCATGATGTTTTAGAAAGATTTTTTTTTTTGAAATTTATGGTCTAAAATAATATTATTAAATATTTGTGTGGTTATAAATTATTTTATTAAAAATTAAAAATATATTTAATTTTAAATTATTTATAATTATAGTAAAATAACATTCTTTTTTTTAACGAATTAAAAAGAAAAAGGTACAAAATAAAATAAGAAGGAGGAAATATTAATTATTCATATTCAAAGTAGAGAATTTTCCCAAAGCCATGAGGTGACAAAGTAGTAATAATTCATGTCAACAGCCATGTGGTGGCAAATAAGTAATAACACATTCCCACAGCCAATGCAGTGGCTCTTAAATATAAGCCACTTATATTTAGCTACCATTAATATAGTGTAGTTTATACATAAAATGACAAAACAACTCTCAACCTTAATTTTATTGACAAAAAATAACATGTTGATACCTCTTTCTAAACTCACACTTCTAATATAGTAGAACTAAAATAGTATTAAATTAATTAAAGTGAAGCAATTTGATTTTCTTGTTGTGTAATGTAAAGTGTATTGGACTGTGTGGTCATTTGTCAACGGAAATTCACCATCTCATTATTATTATTAAACAAATGATTAAGGTAAGTACACTGTCTTTCTGTTCTCACTTATTGCTTGTCTAATCATACATTCTGATTGATAAGAATAAAGTTTTGTTCACTCATGAGCAGTGGTGGTCTTTCATGTCTCTTGTTGAGATGGAGTATTAGAAAATTCATATTTTCAATAGTTCAGATATAAAATTTAAAATATTGAAATAATTTAAATATATTTTTGATATTAACTTTATAATTGATATATAAAAATTTATGATAATAGCAATGTAAAGGATCATTTGGTAAATTTGTATTAAGAAAAATAATGCATTCATTAACTTCAAGTATTATTAATATCTTAGTTGACACACTTTTTCAATCTATGTATAACTAACACATAAAAATTTATGGTATTAGTAATGCAAGATATTTTAATACATGCATTATGATGGTTAAAATCACAATTGTTTCTCAAAACCTTTTATATGACATTTCCTCGAGTAAATATCTCCAAAGGTACTCAACTATGAAGAATTGTGTGACAAAGTCATTCAATTTTGTTTTGTATCAATAAAATCACTCAATTTGACTTTTCTCTTATAAAATCACTCAACCAAATTTATTACTCCTTCCGTACACTTTTACTTGTCAAATATTCCTACTTTAATTTCTAGGTTTACTTGTCATTTTTTTGACAAATTAGGGAAGTACAATATTTTTTCTTTGAAAAATGTAGTGAGTAAATATTTTTGGAAGTTGAGACTTTATATTAATAGGGATAAAATGATAAACTCATTATACTAATCATTATTTTTTTTAAATAAGTGTGTCAATTCAAAATTTGACAAGTAAAACCGTAGGGAGTATTTTAAAAAAAATAACATAATAAAATAAAATAATTTTTATTCATATGTACATAAGCCCAATAAATAAAATAAAATTTTAAAAGAAACGCATATCTTACACCCAACCCGTGCCCTATACAAATCAAAATCGATCTTAATTTAAAATCCAAAAGGCCAAAACATTACTACTCCCTCTGTCCAAAGATAGTTGTTCATTATTAACTTACATAGGAATTAAAGAGCAATAAATAATAGTGGTAATTTTATCATATTATTTTTATTAATTAAATTTAAGTCATCTAAACATTGCAAAATAAATAGTATTAAATAATAAGGATAAAATAGACACAACATGATAAATTATTTATTAATTTTATAAAGTGAATAAGTATTATTATACATCTCAAAATAGTATAATGGACAAATAAAGATAGACGGAGGGAATATTATTATTGATTTATGTTTGTGTTGAGCTTTGTCTGGTTATTAGGTTATTAAATGGGCATCCAATATGCCTCGTATTACAATAAAATAACATATGTTATTAGGTTATTATATACTTCCTTAGTCTTTAGCTATGATTTTGACATGCTTATTAAGAAAATAATAATTAAAAAAATGATAGTTGACACAGTGAGTTTATCATTTACCTCATTATATTTTTTAAAGATATTAACTCAGCTTTAATAAATTGAAGATATAATAGAGAAAAAAAATTGACCTTCCTTTATTTATCAAAAATGACACAAGTAAAAGGAGAAATCAAATTAAAAAATATTTAACAAATAAATAGAGCCGAAGGAAGTATCCACTGTACCTAAAGGGGATAGTAATTTTTGGTTTGAACCTCATCGAAGTCGTGACGAAAAACTTATTAATGAGTCCTTTTTAAATTTTATTTTATGAGTTTGTATGTTTATATAATTATATGACATAAAAAATAATTTAAGTTTCTCAAATTAATAAGTGCTAGTTTATGTATGAAACTCACCTTCCCAATAGTTTAGGTATGAAATTAAAAAAAAAATTAGTTTCAGTGTGTTTCTGACACTTATCTTTTTTTTTGTTCTTAAATTTTATGTCAAATCAAACTACTAATATATAATAGGATGAAGGGAGTATATATATATATATATATATTTTTTTTTCCCTTTTCTAGCTTTGAAATCTACTTAATTATAAAAGGGAGGTAAACTAGCTCAAGTAGGTAGCCATTGAACATGTTTGCTTCCCTTATGTTGAGGGTAGTTGAGTCATTTGAGCTGATTTTTTTTTGAGGAATTTTCACATATAGCCACTCAAAAATAACCTAATTACTCTCCGTAGCTATAATTTAATAATTACAATACATAGCTACATGTTATAGGGAGGAGAGAGGCGAGCGAGAGAGGGCAAAGTGTAAGAGAGAGGTGAATTGTATATGTATATCGGTTAGATAATTATATATTATACATATGTATTTGTATAAATGACAAGCGAGATTGGGAGAGGGTGGAGAGAGATGAGCGAGATTGGGAGAGGGAGGAGAGAGGCGAGCGAGATTGGGAGAGGGAGGAGAGAGGCAAGCGAGAGTGGGCAGAGAGTGGGAGAGGGAGGAGAGAGGCAAGCGAGAGTGGGCAGAGAGTGGGAGAGAGGTGAATTGTATATGTATATCGGTTAGATAATTATTATTATACATATGCATTTGTAAATATGACAAGCGAAATTGGGAGAGGGAGGAAAGAGACGAGCGAGATTGGGAGAGGGAGGAGAGAGGAGAGCGAGAGTGTGGGAGAGAGGTGAATTGTATATGTATATCGGTTAGATAATTGTATATTATACATATGTATTTGTATATTCTGGCGAATTATATATATACAAACGTGGTTAATTATACAAGCTCGAAGTCAGCCCACGTATAACACTACTAAAAAAACAGCGTTTAGCGACGGAAATTAGCGACGAACAATATTCCGTCACTATATAGCGACGGATTTGCGACGGAATAACCATTTTGTTACAAAATTAACAAATTATTTTTTGATTTATAATATAGTAACAGATTTGCAACGAAATATTTAATCCGTCGCTAAATATTAGCGCGAATATTTGGCGCCTAATTTTCCCTACGAATTTAGTAACAAAGTAGTGGTGACAAATTTAATTAATATTGGGCGACGGAATTAGTGACCAAAAAAAGGTTGCTAAACTATTAAATATATTTTTATAAAAATAATATTATATAGTGACGAAAATATCCGTCAATTTATTTTTTTCTAAATATATATATTTATTTGAAAGCAATGGATGTTAGAATCCGTCACTAAGTCCGTTGCAAACTCCAATTTCAAATTTTAATTACTCTCATTTAATCTCATCCGTCCATCATGATTCATCAAACTCCAAGAGTCAATCTCATCCGCTCATCCAAATTTGATCAATGGTCCTAATTTAAGATCCTTGCTTTCTTATTTTATACAAAAGACCCCAAACCCTTAATTTTTTTCATTCTCCTCCTCTCCTCTCCAAATCCGCCGCCCAGATCCTTTTTGCCCTCATCTCCGTCTTTCTTTCTGGCCAGTTCAGCGTGGAGAAGGAGCAGTGAACAATAATGGAGAGCTTCGGCAGGCGCGCGAAGACCACCAATGAACCTCCATCGCTGGCAGCAGCTCCAAACGGTGAGCAACCAGACGACCAGGCGGTCTCCGTCCGGCAACAACAGCAACACAGAGATGGTGCCACCAGTTGCCTCTCTATTCGGCAAAAAACGATAGCAACATCAGCTCACGCAACAAGCAGCGATGGTGAGCACCGACAGTAGCCAGCTCCAGCGAGCAACATCAGCAAACGCCGGCGACACCTAGGAGAAAATAACGACGCAGTTCCAAACGAACAACAGCCGCTGCCTACGCCTTCTCTCTTTTTCGGCCGGCAACAACGACTCCATGCGAGTTTGAGGAGGATAACGGCAAGAGCATTAAAGCTCCGACCAACAACTATGAATACGATTTAACAAGTTAAAAGCTCCGATAAATTTTCTGAATTAAGCTAAGAATCCATCCAAGTAGGTCCCTTTAATGTCATTCTGTTAACGCTTACTTGTTTATATACTTTTCTGTTAAAGTTTAATTTATTTGTTTGAGACTGCTTACTGTTATCTTGTACTCATATGCTTGACTGATTATTGCTATCTATTCATTCATTTTGGCGATGGTCCGCTTTAAATCCCTTTTTGTTAATCAACTTGTTCCTTATTCAAATTAGAAATAATTTGTACGCATAATTTAATCACTGATTTTTTTTGTTAATTGATATGTTTGATTTTGGAAAATAATTGGAGTAACTAGCTGATTATTATTAGAAAATGGCTTAATTATGGTATAATTTGAGTGATTAATGGATTTGTTCAAAATTGGTATATGATTATAAATGGCATTGATATGCATATATTTGTTTTTCCTTCTTTAGTTGGACAATTTGGTCATAAGTTGTATAATAGCTAGTTATTTATAGTAGTACGATTGGATTTTGATTCTTCTAACCAGCTTATGGTAAGGTTTTAAGACTTTCATTTTGAGATAAATTCCAACTTAATTCGGTAGGAAATTAGGAGTAATTTGTTAATTGATTGTATTACCTTGTTAGCTTGCCTGCCAACTAATATGTTATGATTTAATGACTTTGTTGATAGCATCTTGTATGACAATTATCTCCTTCTGCCTAATGTGGTAGAAGATGATCGGATAAAGCCTATGAAACAATAGTAATCTTTCATGACATCAAGTTTGTGAATAATTGTAAGTGGTGCTTATAGTTATACTTCCTTTGGGAAAGTCTTTTACCAGAAAAATTAACACTTCAATGATAAGTCTTTCACATGTACATATTAATTCCTATTTTCATTTTTCACCTGTTAATGATCCATTTTTCAAAAGATTGTAGCAGGAGACTTCCAATATAATATTTTTGTAACCATGTTGTAAACACCAATCAATGTCATGAGTAGCTGCCTGAGTTTCATAATGTTGTAGAATAGTAAATGCATAAATCATCTATTTTACTTCTCTGATGTTGTAGCTGTAATGGGGGGTGGTGTTTTTTTGCCTTTTGTCTAGTAAAGCTGATAAATTCCTCCAGATTGTAAGGCATCACTTTCTATAAATTAATGTTCTTTTTTATCTATGAATCTCGCTTTTTATCTTGTTGTAATTTTCTTTAAGTGCTTGGTGTCATCTCCTCTGCATAGTGAGAATGTTGACTTAGTTGTTATGTTTTCCAAATTTGACATTGATTTTGTACTCACCTAAAAAAACAAAAAAGCTAAATGAACCATGTTCATCAGTTTCACCTTGCACCACACCAGTTTGCCATTCTTTCAGTAAATTATTAACTATGTCCCAGCAGGAAGGTTATGAAAATTGGTATATGTTAAACACATTTGGTAACATCCATTAGAATGTAATCCTGTCCAAAGCATGATTCCATTTACACCTGGATGTGAAAATCCCTCTCTCAAAAGCATCTCTACATATTTAGCCTGTCATCATATTCACAAAAAACTATTATCATCAAATCATTAATAATACTTCCTCTGTATCAATGTGTTTGTCTGGTTTTGATTTGACATGTAGTTTAAGAAAGTAAAAAAGATTTTTGAACCGATTTTATTGTTATTGTAGGTGAAGTACCCTGATCTGAATTTCTTTATCAAGATTCTTGCTGATATCAACTTCTGTAAGCCATATAGGAAGTTTAAGTATAGCCAATTTGTCTAACACTGCTCTGATAAGTGGAGGATTTGGTACTGTAAAATGTCCTTCTAAGCCAATTCCTTCCATTATAATTTTATTCCTAATCTTTAATGTTTTCTCTTTATCTTAATTTAATATAGGAAAAATATGAAGATAATTGTCAAGAAAAAAACAACCTCTCAATCTGATATTGATCAATGTGAAGCATACTATCAAGCTGCCGGGGGAGAAAAGAGCGATGAATATACGGTCTTGAATCTGAAGCAAGAACTTACTACGGGCAGAATCTTTGTGCCTCGTCATTTGTAGAACCTTTAGTTTCTCAATCAACATCGACAAGAAATATGGATGTGTTTGTAAAGCAAATGATTTCTGCCCTTACTAATCATTTTCTTCCGGTTATGAAGGAGCGGGTACATCAAGCGCTTACTCCCATTGATTAGTCTTCTATTTTTATGTTGTCTGTCTTTTTGAAAAGTATAAATTGTGCGCTAACAATAGTTGATGAATGTAGGTTCTCTTGAGAATAGTTGACAGATTGCTTTTGATGTTTTCCACCAAAAGTATGTGATTTAGATTTTGCTATCTATAGATTTTGAACCCTCTAAATATTATTTTATATGAATGTTTGTTATTTTAGAGGTATTTAGTAATTGTTATTTAATTTATTTTACAAGAAAATTATTAGCAACAAATTTAATGACGATTTGGCGTTGCTATAAAAAAATATTGGCGACAGATTAGCAACGAAACATTTTAGTGGCAAATATGCTGGCTCAAATAGCAGAATATTTTGTGACGGATTAGTGACAGAAATTTTGTCGCGAATTTATTTGAAATGATGAAATTAATTATGAAATTAGCAACGAACTATATAAGTATAATGACGGATCAGTCCGTCACTAACAAATGGCGACGAATATCATCCATCTCTAATACGTCGCTAAACTTGCGACGGAACTCATTTTTCGTCGCTAAGAGATTACTAACGAGCGAAATAGAAACAGCCAACAATCCGTCGCAAATCCGTCGTAAATTCGGCTTAGCGACGAAAAATCATAGATTAGCGACGGATTTCGTCAGTCGCTAAATGCTGTTTTTTTTGTAGTGGTAATTAATGTATAATGTTAGTCGCAAGTGGTAATTATATCAAACTATAGCTATGATGAGTAATTAAGCAGTATAGTTTGCTTAAACACGTAATTTTTCCTTTTTTTTTCTCATTATGTGTCGGTATTTGTCTTCGTGATTTTTCTTGTATTTTTTTCCTCCATTTGTGTTGTCCAAACTGATCATTTCACTCCATGACTTTGAGTTACTTTATGTTTTATGTAATTTATCTGTGGTTAGAACTCAGTCTGTGTGAGTGTTGTTGCTCCCCAGTATAAACGCAAGTGTACGTGGTCGTGCAAGTAATATATATTTTTAAAGAATGAGTTATCGTTCCAAGGGACTTATGATTAATTTATATCTAACACTTAATTCTACGAATAAAAGTAAAAGTAACCGTTTAAGAGATTGTGATGATTGTTAACTACTAATAATTATGCACTAAATAAGAGTAACCAATTGTGAACGACTTTAATATGATGTTTCAAGCAAGTAAAAGGCAATTCCATGGCTACAACATATACTGAATATCATGTATCATATTATCGACTTAGAACTAATTTCAGTTGTCAAGTTACTGGTTTACATGGTTAATTGTATGAGTCGGGTTATACACCTCTAGTCGCCTACTCTAGTTAGTTGTCTAACTACATTGGTGAGCGGGGATAAACAGACTAACTGGCGAACATTTATATTTCATCCCGTTTCGTAACCAAGCGGGTTGTTCGTCCGGCTCACTCCTGCACACAAATCACCTCAGCTTAATGGGTCAATCAAGCTCTGTATATTCTCTGGTCTATCTAACCTCTCCTCTCCCGATTCAAGTTTAGACAATATATTTATCTTATGGTGATCAATCATAAAATACTAAAACAAGAACATAGAAGTAACTAATAATGACAACCAAGAATTAATTCAACAAGCCTTTAATAATCAAGAACTCATTCATAGCTACAACTCCAGAACTAAGGCGTTTAGCCACTCATGCTATTAGAAAACCACAAAATACAACTGTTCATGCGATTTTCGAAAAATAGGAGAGTTAAAAGATCAAAACCTATTACAAACGTGAATACTTGCTCTTGCACACCCAATAAAACTCGAACGCTAATTATGGAGCTCTAAGGGTCTATTTATAATGGTAGAAAAATTAGAGCCAAAGTCTATTACAATTTGGAATCCTTTTTTATCACTTTTAAGCTGGAAAAGTCGGGATTCCACTGGCGTGTCGCGCCTCCCATCGCTCCCAGACTTCACCTTTGAAGTTTCCATGTTGGTGCGCGCGCCTGAGAAAGGCCCTAGAATGTTGGGCCTTGGCGCGTCGCACCTCTCAGAGCGCCTGAGAAAGGCCATTGAATGTTGGCCCTTGGCGCCTCGCGCCTAGCAGTGCACCTGTCCCTGAGGCCTTCATCCGTAGCCGTTTTTCATGCTCTCTTGCATCTCTTTTCTTCTATTTGACTCGAATTTCCTTGAGAGTTCCTGAAATCTCTAATCACATATATTAGTGCATAATCATAGCAAGTATAACAAAATCAAGCTAATACACTCAAGATCATTCATTACTTCAATAAATTCATGGGCAAATATTGACAACTTAGGCATATAAATATGCCTAAGATCACTACCCCACACTTAGACTTTTGTTTGTCCTCAAACAATCTTTAGACTATCAACTCTATTCTTTTCACAACCCTTGGACTTATCAACCCACCTTAAAATCAACCAAACATTTTTAATCATGATCTTGTAGTTCACAACGGATGCACACTCCACAACTTTTACACCAAGTTACAACACATGTTCAAAGAATGACTCTTTTAATACTTTTCCGGGCTAATGCAAATTCATACAAACACACCAATTAGATAATCCTACACATGCCATGAATGCCCTCACTTATTTTTGTTTAGTAAGGCCTTTCACTCAAGCAATCACAATATCAACAAAGCCTATTTTGTTCAAACAATCAACTCACTCTCACAAAAGAGGTTCTTACTTCTCTCAACATACCATAAGTTTGCCCATAGTGTATTCTTACTTTCACATTATATTTCTCAAGGAATCAAGAGGACTTTCATTTGGTTGTAATATCGGCTTAAGGTAAGGGAGGAAATATTTAGGAATCATTTTAGTGACTACACCTCCCTAATGAACATGTCATTATATTGCCAACAATCTCCTTCATAGCTTTTCTTTCCTCCTAGTACACACTTCATGAATATGTTACCCCTTTTTGTTGCTCCATCTTCGCCCTTTATCATTATTATTATTATTTTTTCTCATGCCTTTGCACTAGCCACCCTCACTTTAGATTTTAAGGTCCGAGTAAGATACACATTATCCTTGATAGGATCAGGGCCAATGTTTCGAGCATAGTTATGAAATAGCCACCTTCAATTGAGTTGAGGTGCACATTGTCACTAAGGACCAGGGCCAAAACAAAATTTTTAACTATCCTTTTCTTTTCCACACAATGTAGCATTTCACCCTTTATTATATCAACCAACAATTTTCAACCCTTCTTCTTAACATAGTGCATTAATGATTTTATTAGGATAAAAAAAGTTGGTTTCAAACAAACAGGTTTCGGCTTATCATGTGGCTTATCAATAAACAAGGCTAAAGGCTCAATGGGGCTTCACTAGGGATAATTTCAATGGTAGGCATACAAGTAGAGTCAAGAATTGATTAATTCAAAGAAACGCCTCCATCACATTCCCTAAGTCATACAAGCTACTAATTCAATCACACACAAGGCAAGTTCTAGATATCAAGTTAAGCAAGAACCAATCAACTCTCACCACACATGGCATCATGACACATATACAGACACACCAACTAACATGCTCATACAACTTGCATTACAGTATCACTACACAATTAAGCCCATTTATTTTATTGTATTTTATTTTGAGTCAAACTAAGAACACATGCTTATTACAAGGTTAACATTCTATTTCACTTTTCCAATTGTGACTACCCATGACGTTTGGCTAACTTTTTCGGACATAGTTTCAAAAGACCAAGGTTGGTTTCTCAATCCTACTCTTCTATGTGACTAATTTTCCCTTAAGATGGTCGTCATCCATCCATCATTAGGAACTGTCACTCCTATGACGACTCTAAGACTCAATAAAGCAGTAAACTAGTCCTAGTCGGTTCAAAGGGACAATCCTCAGTAAAAGTACCGAAAACAAATGCTGAGGAACCCAAAATTAAAAATTAAAAGTTAAACTAAAACTAACACTAGACTCGATAAAGCAGTAAACAACTATATACAATAGAGACATATTACCCCACCCCACACTTAAAAATAAGCATCGTCCTCAGTGCACAGTTTAAAGCAAAGTATAGAGTTAGGAATACTCCCTCATGCCTTTAGGCCTCGTTGTCACCGTCATCGAACACCATCAAGGCATTCGCCTCCTCCTCCTCCTCATCATCTTCCTCATCATCCATCACCTCATCAGCAGTAGCCACATCATCATCCAGGTGCTCCAGAAATACGGGGCCAATCCTGCATAAGGACGCTGCACTCTCGGTCAAAGGGTAGCGATCCGGCAAGTTTTCCATCTCCTCATCTGTAACCGGGAGTCCTCTTATCCACAACTGCAGCTCTGCCATACCGAACATTCTTGCCATGACACTGCCATCACGGGATTGCCTCTCTTGGGAAGACAAGAAAGGTCCATGGAACGTGTCTAGTGCCTTTGTTTGAGTCACATCAACTAACTTACCTGTCAGATTCGTGTGAAAAGCAATAGTCAGGTCCATAACCTCTTTCTCAATACCCCGGGCCCTAAAAAACTGGGTGATCAAACCCCCATAGCAAAAACACCACCTCATATTATTCCAAAGTTTCATCATGTTACGTCTAAGAATCGCCCCTATATTAATGGGCATCCCCTTCATCAACATATAAACCAACACTAACCTATCCCTTGTTACCTCTGTCAAACGTTTTGCAGGTAGTAGCACACTACACACTATCTTTAACCACACCCTAGCAACTTGATTGAAATTAGCAAAATGGAGGGTATTATGCCTCCCAGTATCCTTGTTGCTCTCCCACCTAGACGTGGACTCTACCCCACATAAAGTATGTCGGATATCCCTATAAGGAGGTTTATCCTTCAATGAATTAAAGTCATCAGAATCATAATTCGGGGTCCTTAAAAAATCATTTAGTATCGTAGCATTGAACTTCACATCCTTACCTCAAATAGGAACAATTTTATATTTAGTTTCAGTGAGCCAATTTGCATAAAACTCACGAACTGAAGACAAATTACAATATCCCGGATGATCAAAAATAAATCTCAGCCCCAACTCAAGCACAATCCGATAAATAACAAGAAATTGAGACTGCAACCTTACCTCATGGACATACTTGTCGCCCATATACTTCGGTTCATGCTGACACTCAAACCATTCCCAACCATACTGCTCCACCGCCTTTTTTCCTAAATTTCTGGACTGGTTCCCAATTTCCGGACCCGGTGCTTCCCTCTTCATTCTCCGCTTAGAACCAGCCACATTCTTTGTTTTTGGAGACATTGTAACCTGTGAAGAAGAACAAAAATGGAGAAAAAGAAAAAAAATTGAAATTAGAGAGGGGGGTTCGAGTTTGGCAGTGGGTGAGGGAAAAGATGGAGAAAGAGTTGGGAGGAAGAGAGACGTGGGGAAAAGTAGTGTTAGAGTTGTGGGTGTTGAGGTTTTATAGTGGGTGGTGGGGAAGAAGAAAGGTTGGTGGTGTTAATGGAGGTTTTTGAAGATGAAAGGTGAGAAGAGAACAAGAGTTGGAGAGAATTTAGGGGGGTTGGGCGGTTATTAGGAGAATAGGGAAAGAATTTGGGATTTGGGGAGTTTTAAGGGTAGTGGGTCAGGTTTGAACCGGGTCAAAACCCGATTTTTAAAAAAACATTATGGGAAATGGCGCGATGGAGGGGCAACGCACCAGTGTAGCGCCCAACACCGTCACTGAATCTTCATGCCAATGTGCCTGGATTCAGGTAAATGTTGAGCTTAGGCGCGATGGAGGGGCGACGCACCTGCGTAATGCCCCAACACCGTCCCTAAATCTTCATGCTAGGCACGACGCACCTGCTAGTGCGCCTGGCTTAAATCCTTTTTTTTATTACTACAAACTACATTACAATTAATGAAAATAAAATCCTATCAAGCTAAAAGTAATAAATAAAAGTACTTCCTAGATTCTAAGAATTGAAACTACGCTAAAAATAAGAAATCAAAAATTAAAAACAAACTACCTATCTATTACATAATGTTCATGGGTTGCCTCCCGTGTAGCGCTTGATTTAACGTCGCGGCACGACGCAACTTGGATCATTCATCATTTATCTCAAGAGCCTCCTGATCATGATCTGAATCCTCACCAAAGTAGTGTTTCACCCTTTGCCCATTGACCAAGAACATAAGACCAATCTTACCTTTAAGTTCAACAACCCCATGTTGTGTCAATCTTACCATTTCAAAAGGACCCATCCATTTAGACCTTAGTTTTCTGGGGAATAACCTCAATCTAGAGTTAAAGAGTAGTACCTTTTCCCAGAGTGAAAGTATGCGCAACTATGTGCTTGTCATGCCACCTCTTTATCTTTTCTTTGTAAAGCCTGACATTCTCATACACGTTGAGTCTAAATTCCTCAAGTTCATGCAAATGATTCACTCTCTTTTTACCAGCCAGCTCGGGGTCCAAACTCAACCTCTTAATTTCCCAATAAGCTTGGTGTTCCAATTCTGCCAGAAGATGACATACTTTACTTAACACTATGTGATAGGGAGAAGTCCCTATGAGTGTCTTATAAGCAGTCATATATGCCCACAACGCATCATCTAACTTCTCTGACCAATCTTTCCTTTGCGTATTTACGGTTTTCTGCAAAATTTGCTTCACCTCTCTATTCGAAACCTCTACTTGGCCACTCGTTTGATGATGGTAAGTTGTAGCAACTTTATGACGATTATCATACTTAGCAAGAAGATTTTTAACTAGATGGTTAATGAAATGCTTACCTCCATCACTTATGATTGCTCTTGGAGTGCCAAAGCGAGTGAAGATGTGCTTTTTGATGAACTTTATCACCACTCTTGAATCATTTGAAGGAAGAGCAACAGCCTCAACCTATTTTCTCACATAATCCATAGCCACAAGGATATATTGGTTTCCACTAGATGGTGGGAAGGGACCTATGAAGTCGATACCCCACACATAAAAAATTTCCACCTCCAAAATGTTACTTAGCGACATCTCATGTCTTCTTGAAATAGTACCCAACCTTTGGCATTTATCACAACCATTCACAAAAGCAATAAAATATTTAAATAATGAGGGCTAAAATAAACCAGATTGTAGTACCTTATGAGCAGTGCGCTCTCCTCCGTGGTGATCTTTATATAGGCTAGCATGACAACTTTCGAGCACTTTGTGAACCTCTTACTCCGGAATGCATCTTCTCACTACCCAGTCCACACCTTGTTTAAACAAGAACGGTTCATCCCAGATATAGAACTTAGCATCATGATTGATCTTTTTCTTTTATTGGGTGGTTGCACCCGGAGGATAATCTCCACTTACTATCAAATTCACAATGTCTGCATACCATGACACTTGAGAGATATCTAATGCCATCAATTGCTTATCTGGAAATTCTTCCCGAATTTGCTCACCTTCATTCACATGGGAAAAATCCTCTAAGCTAGACAAGTAATCCACTATCTGATTTTCAGTACCTTTCCTATCTTTGATCTCAAGGTCAAATTCTTGGAGAAGTAATATCCATCGAATCAGCCTTGGTTTAGCATCTTTCTTATTGAATATGTACCTAATAGCTGCATGGCCAGTAAAAACAATCACGTTAGTACCTACCAAAAACGATCTGAACTTGTCGAAGGCGAACACTAGAGCTAACATCTCCTTCTCAGTCACTGTGTAATTAGCTTGTGTAGAGTCAAGGGTCTTGGTTGCATAATAGATCGAGTGGAACACTTTATTCTTTCTTTGTCCTAACACTGCACCCACTGCTACGTCGCTTGCATCACACATGCATTCAAAGGGTAGTCCCCAATCCGGAGCAATTAAGATGGGAGCCTCAATTAAGTTCCTCTTCAACATCTCAAAAGCTTTCAAGCACATTTCATCAAAGTCAAACTTCACCTCCTTCTCCAAAAGACTGCACATAGGTCTTGCAATTTTGGAAAAATCCTTGATGAATCACTGGTAAAAGCCTGCATGGCCAAGAAAACCACGCACCCCTTTTATAGAAATTGGAGGGGCAGTCTTTCAATAACTTCTACCTTGGCCTTATCAACCTCTAAACCAGATTTCGAGACCTTGTGGCCAACACTATCCCTTCTCTAACCAAAAAATGACACTTTCCCCAATTAAGAACTAAGTTAGTGTCCTCACATCTAGCAAGTACTTTATCAAGATTCTGAGACATACCTCAAAAGACTTCCCAAAGACGGAGAAATCATCCATGAACATCTCTACAAAGTCTTCCACCATATCATGAAAAATGGCCATCATACACCTTTGAAAAGTCGTCAATGCATTGCAAAGTCTGAATGACACGCGTTTGAAAGCATATGTACCATAAGGACAAGTGTACGTGGTCTTTTCCTGATCCTTGGGTGCAATCAAGATCTGGTTGTAATCGGAATACCCATCCAAGAAACAATAGTACTCCTGCCTTTCTAGTCGGTCAAGCATTTGATCAATGAAGGGAACGGGGTAGGGATCTTTCCGGGTAGCATCATTTAGTTTTCGGTAATCCATACAAATTCTCCAGTCGGTCACTGTTCTAGTAGGAATCAACTCATTCTTTTCGTTCCTCACCACAGTCATACCTCCCTCCTTGGGAACACATTGCACCAGACTTACCCATTTACTATCAGAGATTGGGTACACAATTCCAACATCTAGTCACTTTATCACCTCCTTTCTCACTACTTTTTTCATCAAAGGATTTAGCCGACATTGATGTTATGCACTCTATTTGTGATCATCTTCCATGTAGATTTTGTGCATACATAACGCCGGACTAATCCCATGAATATCAGCCATCTGCCATCCAATCGCCTTATTTCTCCTCTTTAGGATTCTCAATTCCACATCAACCTGTATTTCAGACAACTCTGCAAAAAGTATAACAAGAAAAGTTTCATTAGTACCCAAAAATGCATACCTTAGGTGAGCAGGCATAGTTTTTAACTCCATCTTGGGAGATTCTTCAATTGAAGGCTTTGGTGGAGGTCCTAACTCACGATTTAATGACTCGACTCTCCGTTTGTGATTTTCCACAAGTGCCAGATTCAGACATGTTTCTATCTCTTGAGCCTCAGTATCTTTCTACCTCATGACATGTTAACATTCTCTATAAGGGATCTTCAGGCACAACTACTTGTGATTCTACTATTTGATCAACCACAGTAATAGCAGACAACTCTTCATAGATATAAGGCAATTTTAAAGCGTGGTAAACATCGAATACCTCAACTTTATCATGCGCCCTCATAGTTAGTTGACTAGCTGCTACATCAATCAATGCCCTATCTGTGCCCAAGAACGGACGTCCCAAAATGAATGGAACTTCAGAATCAGGTTTAAAATCTAAGACCACAAAATCTATAGGAAAAATCAATGAACCTACTTGAACTAACACATCTTCTACCAGCCCCTCAGGCCTAGTAATGGATCTATCAGCAAGTTGGAGAATAACAGTGGTTCTTTTTGGACTACCCAACCCAAGCTTTAGATATAATGATAAGGACATCATATTTATACTCGCCTCTAAATCACACAATCCTCGGGCATGAACACTTTGCCCAATTGTAATTTGCATAGTAAAACTACCCGTATCTTTTAACTTGTTGGGCAGTCTATTTTGGATCCTAGAGCTGCACTCCTCAGTAAGTGCTACAGTTTCATACTCCGTGAGCCTCCTCTTGCTAGCCACAATGTCCTTCACGTATTTAACATACTTCGGGATACCCTGCAAAATGTCAACCAAAGGCAGATTAATGTGAACCTATTTAAGGAGAGAGAGAAACTTACCGAATCATTCATCTTCATTATGCTTTTTGAGCCTTTGTGGAAACAGAGGTGGTAATTTCTTTTGGGGAACGGGTACCTCAACATTGGAGCTTTTTACTATCTTTTCCACCTTCTTTTCTTTGGTACTTACCTCAGTATCTCTCTTATTTGGAGCTAGTTCCTCAAATTGTAACCCACTTCTAGTACTTACCACATGCAATTGCTTTGGGTTGGGCTCAGTATCACCAGGGAGCCCACCTTGGGGACACAAGTTCAGAGAATTCGCTACCTGCGCAACTTGTTTCTCTGAACTCATTTGGGACATTTGGTTGTTTTTGATGTTCTCATCCTGCTTATCTACTCTAGCATTTAATTTGGTCCCTATTTCAGTCATGAGCTTTTGGAGTATCTCTTCATTGGTCATCCCCCCTTTGGTGCACTAGGATTCGCGCCTTGGTTAGGATTTTAGTATTGAACAGCCCAACCCCTTGAGAACGGTATTGTTAGCCCCTTGTGCTTGATTTTGGTTTTGGTTCCCACCCCATGAGAAGTTAGTATGGTTCCTCCAACTAGGGTTGTAAGTGTTACCATAGTTTTGCTGAACTCCACCCCTTTGCGCATTACCCACACAGTTTACGGAATCCGTATTTGCCTCACATTGCTTGGTTTCATGAGTTCCACTACCACATACCCCACACCAATTTGATGCTTGTTGTACCATGTTAACCGGTACCTAGTTTAGAGCCATCTATTTAAAATGTAAGGTCATGTTATGCTACATTACATCTAACTTGGCATTTATGGCAGTAGCTTGATCTACATCTAAGATCCCCACAGCCTTTTGGGTTGTGGTTCTAGGCATTTCTCCTTTATACCCTTGGTTCCCTTCGGAGAGTTTATCGAGTAAGTCGAACAACTCTTCACATGTTTTAGCTAGGGCCTATCCATCTGCTGCACTATTAAGAAGTGAACGAGCATTATAATCTAGACCCTAAAAGAAAGTGTGAGCAAGTACCTCATTAGTTTGCATGTGGTGTGGTCAAGCATTCAACATTTGTTTGAAACGAGCCTATGCTTGATACATGTCCTATCCTTGGTTTTGAGTAAAGCTTACTATCTCACTTCTCAGCTTAGCAGTTTCCTTCAATGGGAAGAATCGACTCAAGAACTTCTTTGCTAGATAATTCCAAGTAGTGATGGATTTTGGTGGCTCAGAATCTAAACGGCTCCTAACAATGAGTATGGGAACAACGTCAACCTCACATAGTCCGATGAGACTCCAGTTGGGATGTATGTATCAGTAATATCTGTAAAGTTTCTAAGGTGAATTTGAGGATCCTCGTGGGGGAGACCCGTGAATTGCTCATTAGAATGGAGAAGTTGTAGCATGCCCTGCTTTAGTTCAAATCTATCCCCCGGTTGAGGTTTCCTAATACTAGATGCCAAGTTGGCTGTGAGTGGGACTGCCACATCACAGACTAGTCTTGCGGGTACGACATGGGGTACTCCTTGGTTATTCGGGTTCTCTTGGTTGTTCACGTTCTCTGGGTTATTCACATTTTCTTGATTATTATCATCATTGTTTCCCCGAACGCCCAACCCCAATCCTCCTGGATATCCTTGATTCATTTTTCTGCACTGGCGTAAAATTCTTTCAAGTTCGTTGCAAGATTCGACAAGTTCTCCCTTCCGAGCCAGACCTGAAAATGAAGTGCCTGAAATAAACAAGCTAAGATCAAGTAATTAATACCTGAGTATTCTAATTGTAGACTTAAGAAGATCGAATATAAATCAATTTTTAAGTCCCTAGCAGCGGTGCCCAAAACTTGTTGCTCCCCAGTATACATGCAAGTGTACGTGGTCGCGCAAGTAATATAGATTCTTAAAGAACGAGTTATCGTTCCCAAGGGACTTATGATCAATTTATATATAACACTTAATTCTACGAATAAAAGTAAAAGTAACCGTTTAGGAGATTGTGATGATTGTTAACTACTAATAATTATGCACTAAATAAGAGTAACCAATTGTGAACGACTTTAATATGATGTTTCAAGCAAGTAAAAGGCAATTCCAGGGTTGCAACATATACTGAATATCATGTATCATATTATTCGCTTAGAATTAATTTCAGTTGTCAAGTTACTGGTTTACGTTAATTGTATGAGTCGGGTTATACACCTCTAGTCGCCTACTCCAGTTAGTTGTCTAACTACATCGGTGAGCGGGGATAAACAGACTAACTGGCGAACATTTATATTTCATCCTGTTTCGTAACCAAGCCAGTTGTTCATCTCAGCGTCACTCCTGAACACAAATCACCTCAACTTAATGGGTCGATTAAGCTCTGTATATTCTCTGGTCTATCTAACCTCTCCTCTCCCGATTCAAGTTTAGACAATATATTTATCTTATGGTGATCAATCATAAAATACTAAAACAAGAACATAGAAGTAACTAATAATGACAACCAAGAATTAATTCAACAAGCCTTTAATAATCAACAACCCATTCGTAGCTACAACCCCAGAACTAAGGCGTTTCGCCACTTATGCTATTAGAAAACCACAAAATACAATTGTTCATGCAATTTTCGGAAAATAGAAGAGTTAAAAGATCAAAAACCTATTATAAACATGAATACTTGCTCTTGCACACCAAATAAAAGTCGAACGCTAATTATGAAGCCCTAAGGGTTTACTTATAATGGTAGGAAAATTATAACCAAAGTCTATTACAATTAGGAATCCTTTTTTAACACTTTTAAGCTGGAAATTTCGGGATTCCACTGGCGTGTTGCGCCTCCCATCGCTCCTAGAAAGGCCCCAGAATGTTGGCCCTTGGCGCGTCACACCTCTCAGAGCGCCTGAGAAAGGCCACTGAATGTTGGTCATTGGCTCCTCGCGCCTAGTAGTGCGCCTGGTCCCGGGGCCTTCATTCTTAGCCGCTTTCATGCTCTCTTGCATCTCTTTTCTTTAATTTGACTCCAATTTCGTTGAGAGTTCCTGAAATCTCTAATCACATGTATTAGTGCATAATCATAGCAAGTATAACAAAATAAAGCTAATAGACTCAAGATCATTCATTACTTCAATTAATTCATGGGCAAATATTGATAACCTAGGCATATAAATATACCTAAGATCAAGTGTACTTACATTCCCGGTCCCAAGCATGTATAAAGAAGGGTGTGGTAAGCTAAGTTTCTTAGACTCTTCATTTTCAGTGTTGTATCAATGTTGATACGACGTGGGTGTGGAATCCATAACTGATCTAATCAACCGATTTTGGGTACTTTGACCAAATTTGACGGAGATATTCTGGATATAATTATCTCATAATTCAGGTTTTATAACTCTACTTTAGATATTTGAATTATTTTTTTAGCTGAATCCCCTCACCTGTATCCCTGAATTTTAAAATTTAAATCATGAAGAATCCAACTACTAGATCCACAACTGTATCAGACACCCACTCCAGAGTCTGAACAACTTAAGTGGTAGGCTAACAGCCCGCATAAAGCTCGCCAACATGAAAACTCCTCATAATACAAATGAAGAAGTGGGGTTTGATATAGCTGACCCCAACCTATTGGTTCTTTCTTTGACTATCATATTTCTAAAAATGTATTTAACAAGGGTAATACTACTATATATTACAGGTAACTAATGTTTCTCAAATAGATAGAAATGTATTGGCTAAACACCAAAACACTAGAATCAGGGGCGGACTTACTTGCACTGTGAGGTTGCACGTGCATTCGATAACTTTTTTTAAAAAATTGTATATATATGTATAGATAGTTGATAAACGATTATATATTTAACTGTGTACCCTTATAACTAAAAGTTGTCTAGGTGTACTAGTCGAAGTAGCCCACTTGCAGCGTGACTGCGCGCTAGTTCGATTCCCGCGGAAGTTAACATTTTTTTAACTTTAAAATCAGCTTTTTCTTTAGAGTTAAACCTTTTTAAAAATTGCTTTTATTAAAATTCATTTTCACCACCTCATCTAACCCCACCCCCTTTCTTAACTAAAAACAAATAAAATCCCTAGCACAATTCTAAACAAAATATAAGACTGCTAGAAAATCTACAACTTGCACAATTCTAAACAAAATATAACACTGCTAGAAAATCTACAACTTACAAGTATTCTTCATTACATAACTAAAGGCATACTCCTATTATCTCTGCATAAATGGGTAAGATCTTCTTTTTAAGTGTTTTTTTTTTTAAGAATTTGTTGTTGATTCTTGTGATTTGAGATGGATAGACTTATGTAAAGAGAAATGCAGGTGATTTCTTTTCACGAAAACTAGTTTTAAGACTTGGAATCATAGTTTGAAACAATTCAATTTACATGTTGGTGAAGTAAATAGCGTCCACAATAGGTGTTTCAACAAGATGCTAGATTTTGAGAATCAATCTCAATCCATTCAAGTTGCTTTTAACAAGCAATCTGAGAAAACAAGAAGTGAGCATTGAATTCGTTTAGAGGCTTCTACTAATGTGGCAAGGTTCCTCTTAGAATTTGGATTGTCTTTTCAAGGTCATGATGAAAGTGAGTCATTAAAAAATAAAGGTCTTTTTTTAGGTTTTTTGGATTAGCTTGGAAAAATGCTTCCGGATATGAATAATGTTATTTTAAAATATGCTCCGAAAAATACTATGATGAATTCTCCAAAAAATGTTAACGTTATCCTTGTGCCACTCCTAGCCTTACCCTTGAGTCACTCTTAGTAGTGCCCCCTATCTTCAAATCTTGGGTTCGCCTTTGAATAGAACACAAAATATTTTGCACTTCCATACGTGGTATGGGGTTTCTCTACATCAGTGTGTAAACTATGAGATTATATTGTTAAAGTTACCGATTGCCATATGGTTATTTTTATTTAATGCACAGAAACTACATTTTCAATGAACAGTAAAATGTAGAGCTTCTTTAATTTCCTCTTATAGTTCTAGCTTCTTTATGGCAAGCGCAACCCGTTGCTTGCACTACATTGTCTGACGATAACCTTGCCTGACCGCTTCTACTTTGACTGAGCTGACCGTCGCACCTGACTTCTATATCCCATTATCCATAGATCTCCTTCCTTATCGTTGCCGGTCTAAGCAGAAGGTTGCTAAAGTATTTAACATGACAAGTTTGTATATCATAATATCATTTTTACTCCATCATATACACATTTATGCACTACATCAAAATTGATTATTATTAATTGCCGCTAAATCTGTATTTTTAGTGGCAATTAGCACTCTTTGTATATGTCCCTAAAGCCTTTAGCGACAATGGTGCTAATGGCACTTAACTAATACCGGTAAAGATTTTAGCACTCTTTATTAATGTCAATATTTATTGCTGCTAAAAGTTGTTTTTGTTGTATTGATGTCTTATTGAAAATAATGTTTTCCTTTTTTTTTCTTTTCCCACATTTGTTTGTACTAGTCTCTAGGCACGTGTATCCCATGTAATTTTATTTTAGATTTGTTAAAACGATTAAAATTCTATGAAAACATGCTTGTAATGAGTAATAAAATACAATATTTACAAATAAATCATTAGAGGTGTGCCAAGAAAACACCAAATAAGGGGATGTTTAAAAGTAATTCCTTATAAGCAACCAACTGTAAATCTGAACATTGGTTAGTAGTAGCAAACTTCCAATAAAGTCACAAATAACTAATTTGAGCCTGATAAAAATACAAAAATTCGTAGAAAATTAAATTAAAGAAGTCTAATAGGGTGAAAACACAGAAAAAATAAACTGAGAAAAAATACAATATACACATCCTTCTTAAGACTTTAATTATAACAATATAGATGAAAAAGAAACATAGAATTACTACATAATTTTCGAAGTTCTTGTCTACACCATGTCTCATAACTAATCAAAATACCAGAGTCTTCTTTATCGAGTCAAACAAAAACATAAATCAAATAGTATAATAATGATATAAACGCTTCACTACTTTAACTATAGAAAGAAATTAATAAATTTGGATTGGAGTATCATGAAACCAAATAAAAATGGTGGAATATCAAAAGATATCTTAAAGCTCTAAATTGATAATTAGAGGTTATGAATATGAAAAGTATGAGAGTTATGGATTTAAGAGTAGCAATTGAATAGGTATTTAGATATGGTTTATGATAGTGAATATTTAAAGCAACTAAAAAAAATGAAGAAGAGTAAAAGATCAGTGCAAATAATATTTAAGTAAAACATATTATAATGTTATTAATAGTGAATAGAACATAATTGCATCATAGACTTCAAATAATTAATTTTCCCAATGCATTAACGTACAAATTACTTCAGTGAATTCAGTTTGGAATATACAAAGAAAACTTTTTCATGAGGTTGAATAGTACTCCTCCGTCTCAATTTATATGATACATTTCAGATTTCGAGATTCAAACATGTTTATCTTTAACTGTAAATTTTTCAAATATCTTTCTAATATTTTGGACTATCAATTATTGTGACTTATAGTACTTTTTACGTAGTTTACAAATATATAAATTTCATTTTAAAAAGAATTGATGATTTCATGCGCAAGTTATCGATCAAACTTAAATTGTTTGACTCTCAAAAAAACAAAATGTGTCACATAAATTGGGAGAGAGAGTACTACATTAAGTTATTCAAATTAAAATTAAG
Source organism: Solanum stenotomum (assembly GCF_019186545.1). NCBI lineage: Eukaryota > Viridiplantae > Streptophyta > Magnoliopsida > Solanales > Solanaceae > Solanum > Solanum stenotomum. The sequence goes on from NC_064283.1 coordinate 25,191,202, forward strand.
AGAAGCGGAAAAGAGTTAACTATCATATTTTTTCAGACATACGTATTCATGTGCCAAATAAATATACATACATTTGACTTTAACAGCTTCCCACTTTAATATTTAGTACAATGATAATATAATATGATTTAATATATAATTAATTAAATAATTTATAATTTTATGATTTAGTGTGAGGGCAAAATAGTAATCCAACTTTATACTTTGGAGCTTTCCACTTTTAGTAATACTAATTTTTGTTGCACGTGTGTCTCATGCAATATGTTATAAATTCGTTAGGACGATTAAAATTCAATGAAAATATGTGTGTAATGAGTACTAAAATACAACTTTCTCAAATAAATGCTATGATAATAATTTATAGAAAATTAAATTAATTAAAGAAGACTAATAGAGAAATATAAAAAAAATAAACATAGAAGAAAAAAATAACATACGCATCCTTCTTAAGACTTTAATCATAACATTATATGAATGAAAAAAGAAATACAAAATTGGTACTGTTGTAAAACTTAAGAACAAAAGAACAATATAAAGATGAAGACAAGAAGAATTTATGATAAGAGGAACAATATAAGATAACTTTCTTTCTTTCAAGTGTTCACCAAATCTTCAAGTGTATACAATATGAACTCTTATGCCTCTATTTATAGTGTAACATAGAGACATACAAAAAGTTGGTATAAACATGACATTAATCATGAATATAATGGAAAAGGTTATGGAGGGGTAAGGTTACAAGAATAATGGTTATAAAGGTGGAAGTTATGCTTATCTTTATAATGGAGGAAAGTAATGGAGATAATGGGTGAGAGTAACTTCTTGGTGCAGTAGACATCCACACTATAATATTTTATAACACTCCCCCTTGGATGCCCATAGATAATATGCCTCGTTAAAACCTTACTAGGAAAAAATCCTAGTGAAGGAAAAAGAGTACACATATCTTTTAATATGTTTTGAATGTTGCCTAGTTAAAAACCTTACCAAGAAAAGCCAATTGGGACAAAACCTTGGTTAAGAAAAAGAGTACAACACATATTTTTCTCCCCCTAATAAAAACTTTACTTGATATCTCAGAGACGATGTATTCCAATCTTATATCACAGCTTCTCAAATCTTGTTGTTGGCAATCCTTAGTGAATAAGTTTACAAAATTATCACTTGAACATGTTTTTGAACGTATATGTCACCATTTTATTGAAGATCACGTGTGAAAAAGAATTTTGATGAAATATGCTTTGTCCGTCTCCTTTGATTGTATCCTCCCCTCAATTGAGTTATATATTATTTTCGTATATGGTTACGAGAATATCCTTTTCCAAAGAAAAATCACATATTTTCTAAATATGATAGATCATGATTCCAACCAAACGCACTTCCGACTTACTTTATAGATCAATATTATTTCTGCATGACTTGAAGAAGTGGTTATTAATGTTTGATTTTTTGAATGTCACGATATTGTTGTGCCTCCATATGTAAATAAATAGTCCATTTGCTATCGAGCTTTATGCGGATCAAATAAATATTCTGCATCTACATAATCAAATTATTTCTGACTTAGAGATTGATCATCTCACTTTTATTGAAGCTCATTTTTTCTTCTCAAAGAAAAGCACACATTTTCTATGTGTTGAGTGACTTGCTTTGTTAGTTTCTTGTCATAACTTGAATGATAATATGACAATCCTTTCACATAACTTTCGTTATGTATATCAAATAATCTTCTAGCATTTGCATAACCATCAATCTGTAAGTGCACCAATGCACTAATACATGGCATTTTAAATCATTTTTATGAGATCAAAAAGATTCTTTCTCTGTTTTAAGCAGTCTCAAAACCATTGGGTATGCAATGAAATTGCTTTAGGACCTTTTAAATTCTTCAAGGATTTTCATATAATCTTCCTCGTCTAGTTAGAAATGATAATCATTCATTATACATATTCAAGTATTTCATCTATTGCCAGGCTGAAATAAGTCACATTGCATCCACCACTGAAAAATATATCTCCATTTAATAATGTCAGGACTTCTGCGAAAACTCTTTATGCCCCGAGGCATAAATCGTACTTTATATCTTACAATTATACTTTCACACAATGATTCATTTGTACCCCACTGACATATATTTTGATCTATGAACTATAAGTTCAAAAACATCAATTTTTTAAGTAAAACAAAATATACTTGAATAGTGCATTTTATTTGGCCAATAATTTATCTGTTCACAATATATGAAAATTTTGAATTTAAGATCCTCGTAACAACTTATAGCATTGAGTGCTACTTCATATCAAAGATACCGTCGACGGCCATTTGACTCGATTCCAATGTGACATAACTTATCGAGATATCTTCATTTTTCATCATTTTTAGGTACCTAAACCTTTGCCAAGGTTTTATGAAGTGTTATGTCACAGTGCTCTTTCAAAGCAAAAGCACTTACCTCATTATCATGACCATTTTGATAATTTGCTCCTCTCCTTCCTCAAGGAGTTTTACGTTTGGAATCGATTGGTCTATCACGCTTCTAGTGTACCATAGACTCTGTCCTTCAAGGACTATTTATTAGAGCATTTACAGCTTAATTAACATATTGGGTCAGAATATACATCTAGCAAATTATTTATAACATTTTGCAAATGAATTATCTCTTGAACTTCAAGTTCACATTTTTTTTAACGAGGATCTAGATAAATCATCCCACACATAATTTTCTGCTGCTAAACATATCTCCCCCTAATGTTAGTAAATCTAACATTTACCCCAACCTCTTTAGGAGATTCATCTTTGTGCGTGGTGAGAGATAAAATCATATGTGCACACATCAAATTTTTAGATGAAAATTATTTGGTTCCTGACCCTGAACCAATTGTGATGGGAGAACCTTGTTGGCTTGATGCATACATGTTAAATAAACTCATCTCATATCAAATTTTATTTGTGAGATTTGTTCTCATAATCAATGGTCTAGCTATAGTTGGAGGCATACAATTTCTGCTAAACCAACCAACATTATCGACATAATTTTATAGTTTGGAACTGTGCTCTTAATTTAATAATTCGAGCAAATAACCTTACAAAAACCAATTTGTAAGTTGTTACAAATGCACTTGTGACCATACCATAGATGCATCTATTAAATCATAATAGTAAGCGGTCCACATGGCAGGTGAACGGACCCATATTCACCTTTCTATATGTTCCAAATAATTTCAAGGAATACCTCCGCACCTTAGTTGATACAGTTATCATTTTATCATGAGAACAAGCAGCACAAGAGAATTCTTAAAGAATCTTTTATTTCTTCAAACATATAGTCACGTGAATTCTCAATTTCTTTTGCATCACATTTGAACCAGAATGGTCAACCGGTTATGCCAACTGAAATTTATTCTAGTAAACTTCTAGTTTACTTTTGCATGTGATTCCTTCATCATGCACATATCTTTATACAACAAACAAGAGAAAGACGGGTAACCTTTTATGTAAATATTCATAACCCACTTTGATTGTAGTAATTTGAGGATATTTAATCTTTCAATAATTTACAGTCTCAATATAACAATTTTTCTTTTCAATTCCTCCGAAACTTAAAAAGTTTCTTTTGAGACTTACTACAACCTCAATATTATGAACTATTTCATTTTCTGTATAGTAACAAATTAGTCCTTCCGAAACTTTCAATTAATTTTGTGTACTGTCACAAATTTTACAACACCATTCTTATGGTGACCATCTCCTTCAAGGAGGAAATTATTATTATTGTCATGGTTAAAATTATTACTGCAAGACTTATTTCTTGACAACCAATGACAAATTTGTGTTGCCACACAAAAATATTTATTTTGGTCATGACCACAACCTTTATAGAAAAGAATTATTTCTTTCTTTTGTCCTTCAATATTAGTTCATAATAAAACATACCACAATATTTGTGTAGTACTCAAAGTATATGATCAAAATGACCATTTATGTCAAAATATATATTTTTTCAATATCTCAAACCCCCCGTAGAGGTGAGATGTGACATTTATCCAACCATACATGAACATGTCCTTATCCATACAAACACAAGTCACATTCTCTTCAAGAAATGACCATAACCATTTGTACATGCTCCATAAGTTTTTATTAGTCATACTTTGACATTATTAAATTTATTTGACCTACCCACCTCAACATCACTTTAAAAGTACTAAATGTACTACCACTTTGTATTTCTTTATTTTGATGGAGGATTTAAAAAACTTTCAAATTGGGTTGCACCAACTCAGTGTGCCCAATAACTTTTCATATCACTTTGATGGCCAAAACTTACCTTCACATTTGAAGGACCATCTTAAGAATGCATAATGTTCTTCCTTTTAATTGCCACAATTGACCATTAACATTTTACCACACTCATATTCATACATTTAACCACTTGTCATTTTCAGACACATTATGTCCTGCTACCACATTCACATAAAAGAATGGAGCAAATCAATTGAACAAATTTCATGACTTTTATCAAGAGCATATCAATTTGTTCAATCATTGTTACATCGTCATTATATAACGTTGGGACTTGAACCCAACGTCTTACCCATAAGAAGACATTTTAGGTCATTATTTATTGGGACCCAACCAACATTACTTTATTATCATAATGCACCAGGACTCTCATCTGATGTATTACCCTCTTGGTGCGATAGGACTTGAATCCTTCGTCTTACCCTCAATCAATGACATAATAAGCCAAATATAATAGGACTCATCATTGACCCTTAAAAAACTATTGTCACTTTGTGGTTAACATGCACAAATAAATATAGAACAAAAGAAACACAATAAAAATATTCTCAACAAAGTATGTACTAATAGCTTAAACTTGTCAAAACAGAGAGTTACATATAGCATTATATTATATTATGTTTGGTGCACAATAATTAAGCTAGTGAATTACCGTTGTAAATCAAAGAATCAATTGCACACTAAGACAATAATAATTTCAATTGCACTAAAATAAAACTGCTCACCAACACCACTCCCTTTTCAATTTCCCCAAAATATTTCACAAACAAAACAAAATAAATTAAAAGCTCGTGCAATAACCAAAACAGTGAGCATAATCATAAATAAAATATAAAATAAGTTTCACATACAAAAGAAAGTATATATAGTCATAGGTGGAAAAAGAAATGCACAGCAACAATAATACTAATCATTTACCTTGTTCACAAGTAAAATATAAAATAGATTCCACAATAATTTACCTTGTTTTCGAGAGAAAAATAAACACAATTATTTTACCTTCTTTTATTTACTTTGCTTCAATCCTGCAATGGTAGAACATTCGTGCTGATAACGTGTTGTAAAACTTAAGAACAAAAGAACAATATAAAGATGAAGACAAGAAGAATATATGACAAGAGAAACAATATAAGATAACTTTCTTTCTTTCAAGTGTTCACCAAATCTTCAAGTGTATACAATATGAACTCTTATGCCTCTATTTATAGTGTAACATAGAGGCATACAAAAAGTTGGTATAAACATGACATTAATCATGAATATAATGGAAAAGGTTATGGAGGGGTAAGGTTACAAGAATAATGGTTATAAAGGTGGAAGTTATGCTTATCTTTATAATGGAGGAAAGTAATGGAGATAATGGGTGAGAGTAACTTCTTGGTGTAGTGGACATCCACACTATAATATTTTATAACAGGTACATAATTTTCTAAGTTTTTGTCGACACCTTTTCTCATATCCAATCAAAATTCAAAATTATTCTCCATCGAGTCAAACCAAAGCATGAATCAAATAATAAAATCACTTCATTTTCGTAAAGTGATATATAATCAGATTAAGGTAGATATATCAAATATTTTAGATGTTGACGGCTTCACTACTTTAACTATAAAATGAAAATGATAATTTTGGATGTGAGTTTCATGAAACAAAAAAGATGAATTTATATAGAAAAAAATAGAGGAATATCAAAAGACATATTAAAGTTTTAAATTAAATACTATTTGAAGGTTTCAAAGGGCCAAAATAGATAAAAGAGAACAACTTTAAGAATATTAAATATATGCAATGAACCTCCATTAAAATCTGGAAGAGTAACATGAACTCTCCATTTACTCATTGTAATAATTGATTATCACTAATATTTAAACATGTAATTAACTAAATATTTATAATATTTTAATCTAGTGTAGAGGCAAAATGATATTTCAATTTTTAACTTTTTTTGTTCTCACTTTTAGTAATATATATATAACATTTAATTTTTTAAAACAAACTTTACTAATTTCCATGATGTCCGATTGAAAGAAGATGTGGAAACGAACTAAAAGTATAGGAATTTGAAAAGTATAACTTTAGAAGTTATAAAAACTTCACATAAATGACATATTAAGTTGTTTAAAAATTCAAGCAATGTTATTAATTCCAAGAAATTTAATTGATATATTTATATTAATGTTATATGACTAATTTAATCCTTAAATTCATTGAATCCCAAAATAAATATTAAATAAAAAAACAATATTTTAAATAATTTCAAGAAAATAAATTAATAGTAAAAGGTATTTTCGTAATTTAATTTTTGACTTAGATTCTTCCAACTTTTAGTATAAATATGATATGATTTTAGTATAATATGATATATGATGATAATCAAAGTTAAATTTATTTGGTCTTTATTAGAAATCCATACATTAGAAACGTTTCTCCAAATTAGGTCTGCCCAATTATAATCAAAGTCAAATTTATTTAAGATCTTTATTTGAAAAGTCCATGAAAGCTTCCTCTTGTGCTTTAGCCATATATAATTTTGAAACAAAATGTTCACCCTTGTTCTCTTAATAAATACCATGGTTAATCTCTTGAGTGAACATTACATTATTATTTATAATAAGTCACTTTGATTTTTTGAAATCAGTTTAGCAAGCAGAGGGTTAATTCTATTTGTTAATGTTGGTGTGACCTTTTAATATTAATAAAAATATATTATATGTCACATTATATATCATGTTATGCCTATTGATGGACATTACATTTGTGCCTCTTTACTCTCATCAATTGTGGAAGAAAGTGATCATTAGTTTTTAGTAACTTATGTAATCACCAACTCTTCATTTCATCCATTATTCTATCTTTATGTCTTGTAACTTGTGTAACATTTGGGCCACTCATTTGATAAATTTACTACCCACTATCTTCGTATTCATTGCAAGGAAGAATTCATCAACTATAAATAGTGTGGTCTTCCTTTGTGTTGTAAGATAAGAAAAAACAAGATAAGTACAAGAAAATATAGATTGAAAAAGATGAGTAGTATTTTATTGTGTTTATATTGAGATTGGTATTGTAGTGAAAGAGAGAGTTGAGACAAAGAATGATATTCTAAGTCTTCAACTATATTCACTATATACAAAAGAGAATATTTATATGTTGAAGGAAGGTGTTCTTTTGTGGAGCTTTGGACTCTTCAACTAATCCGGAGTTGTTTGAGTTGTACACTATTATTGGGATATTGTATCCTGGAGGGGACAAGTCAAGAGTGATACTCCTGGATCGATGTAGATTATGCCGCAATGGGCTTGAATCTCCTTAAAGAGAGCGAGATATCCATGCCTAAGCAAATAATTTTGAGAAAATAATGTTTCTAATTTTGATTAATTGTGATAGCACCAATATAATGGTTGAATACAAAATCGTTATTATAACGGTAAATTCAGATTCATGAGAAGAAAACACAATATTGTGAGATCATATTGATCACTGATATACCATCAACTATTAATTGTGTTAAAATTTGTGATAATCTTGCAGATTTATAAACTAAGGCCTTAGCAAGATAAAGAATCTGAAGCACTTCAAGGGGGACTAAATTGAAGCTAAAAAACTATAAGTTATATATGAGGAAATTCAACCCGGGGACTAGAGATCCTATAGCCAGGTTCAATGAGAAGAACGAATCATATGATGACTTGTTGTGAAATGCACTATTCTTAATTATATTCAATCCCTATGATGTGAGTGAATTTATCCTATAATGATTTGTGGAGGTTGATTCTTGAACTCTTAATGAAAGTTTGTATCTCGTATTAGTGGGGTGACAAATTATAGGAGCACCCTTGACAGATTTCACCTATGTGAGTATGAAAGTAGGTCGCTTTCTATGAGAATGGGCTTGTTCTCAAAAACACTCATGAAACTGGGATAGCACAAGGTCGTAATGTGCTGGCTATTAAAGCTTATGTCAACACCTTGACTATTGTGTGTAAGCAATGATACTTTATTTCCCTTAAGCAGTCATAGTTCAAGTTTGAGACCACTACTGACTCTGGAGTAAAGGTTATTATTTTACTAAGTGAAGGTTCAATGCAGAGCACACCTTCATTATGCATAATAGGCTACCTTCAACTAAGTTGTGAAGAACTCTCTTATCTTAATAGTAAAGTGAGTGGGGGATTGTTGGTGTGACATTTTAATATTAATAAAAATATATTATATGTCACATTATATATCATGTTATGTCTATTGATGGACATTATATTTGTGCCTCTTTACTCTCATCAATTGTGGAAGAAAGTGGTCATTAGTTTTGAGTAACTTATGTAACCACCGACTCTTCATTTCATCAATTATTCTATCATTATCTTGTTACTTATGTAACATTTGAGCCATTCATTTGACAAATTTATTACCCACTATCTTCCTATTCATTGCAAGAAAGAATTCATCAACTATAAATAGTGTGGTCTTCCTTTGTGTTGTAAGATAAGAAAAAACAAGATAAGTACAAGAAAATATAGATTGAAAAAAGATGAGTAGTATTTTATTGTGTTTATATTGAGATTGGTATTGTAGTGAAAGAGAGAGTTGAGACAAAGAATGATATTCTAAGTCTTCAACTATATTCACTATATACAAAAGAGAATATTTATATGTTGAAGGAAGGTGTTCTTTTGTGGAGCTTTGGACTCTTCAACTAATTCGGAGTTGTTTGAGTTGTACACTATTGTTGGGTTGTTGTATCCTGGAGGGGACAAGTCAAGAGTGATACTGCTGGATCGGTGTAGATTATGCCGCAGTGGGCTTGAATCTCTTTAAAGAGAGCGAGATATCCGTGTCTCAGCCCAAAGATTTGTTTATATATTTTTGTTCATTTTATTTCAACTGTAATTTATTGTATATGTGGTATATTACACCCACAATTAATATTTTAGAAAGGATATTCTTGGTATTACCCTTATAAATAAGTGAACAAGCAAAAGGACCGACACAACATTAAGTAGTTGTACCAAAAGAAACAAGTATTGTACCATAAGCTTGGGTTCGTTTTATCTCTTCATTTTCTTCCTTAAGTCCACGTGTATGTATTTAAGTTGAATGCCCTCCAATTTTCCTTTTTCTGGCAGACACGTAATACAATATTTATTTATTTATTTTTATCTCACTTTAGAGTCCCCAAATTTCTTATGGCTTCTCTTCCTTCCACTTCTCTCTGCAAAATTGATGCATTCCTTCACTCCAAATTGGTCCCTGAAGAAGGTTGGTCAAAGAGCTCTTTGTATTTTTCCTTTATTTTTCTAAAAAAAATTATATTGAGAGATATAGCCAAGTAATGTGCGGGAAGTCCCGTATCTTATTTTGTTCTGCTAATTTACTACTTCTCTTATTGATTTATTGTAGTGTTTGCTCATCAATTTTCATGCATGTCTCTTAATTATCATTTAAAGTTTCTTGAATTTTGTAATTGTCAGGGGACTCCAAATTGTGAAGTGTTTGTTCAAGGTTACTTCATGTGAGTGTTTCGCCAATTCTTGCTCATATTTTGTTCGAAAATTTCTAAAAGTTGGACACACTAAATTTATGTTGTAATTCACTGCAAATCATTGACTGCTAAGTGCTAACCCTAACATTGTAGGGGACATAGTTGTTTCTAAGCTCATTCCTACTTTGTGGCGTTGTTATGTATTAAGGTTCCAATATCATGTTAAGCAGAGTTGCACTTGTAGACATCATTGTAGTGGCCATAATGTGCTTATGTTATTGCATAAAGAAAGTGATCATGCTATATATATCAATTCATACCTTTGTAATGTGCAAAAAATTGCTTAGTGGTTATAATCAGAATACTTAAAGTTAAAAAAGTATTGACAAAATTGATTTCATTTGAAATATCTTTCAATTTGCTTTTGACAACTCTAGATGAGTTAGAATTCACAAAGTAAGGAATTAATAATGACAATTTCAGATACTAAATTATAAAGTTCAATGTGAAAATATTGCCTGAAATCCCCAAAACAAACTTGTTATGGAATGTTTTACCATTGATTACATACTGTTGTTGTTTAGTATCTTTACTCTCAAGCTGTTTGAGTGACGAGGAATGAAATACAGAAAACAACCATATGAATGGTGGAACTATATGAATGTTCGCTTTCTCTTGTAACAATTTTTTAAGAGCCCGATGACTACTTATATTGAAACAAAGTTTGTTCATCTCGAGAAGTCTTCGAACTACTCATAATGATTACTTACCGTTCAACAAATGTTCAATAGAACTTCGAGTTCATTGTCACTATGTATTACAATTGATGAAAATAAATAATGTTTATGAATTTATATGTAGAGGCAAATCACAAATCACACAAAAGTAAGTGGTATTATTAAGCCCCATAGAACTACCTCTGCTATTTAGACTTTCAAAATCTGAAAAGACTTTTGTTTTTAGATTTGAACCTAAATCTTGATCATGCTCCAAAGGTGAGATTTTTTCAAAATCTTAAAGGCTTCGACTTTGACGGAAGATATGAAATCTATCTTTTGGAGTAAAATTCGTCAAATTTGATTCACGAAATACTTCCATCTTTTAATTGAGGCCTTATTAGACCCTTACATTGATTAAGTGATTGATGATTGTCTATCTTTGTGTCTGTTATAGATTTATTAAGTGTACATTATTTTGATTGAATTGATCTTTGGTTATATGAATCTGTTTTAATTCATGAGATAGTATTAGAGAGTAATGAATCATAAGGATAGCTTTCTTGCATCGTCCATATGCCAAAACACTTGTTGTCAAGGATTCGTATACAAAGAGAACATTGATGAGTAAATTGCACATTCTTTCTCCAATTCTGAATCAATAAAGGTCATTAAGCACGTACATCGAGGGTTAACCTGTTGATCAGAAACTATTTGATAGCATAAGTTTCTTTGTACTTATACGAGACAATATTAAAGAAGACAATAAGCTAGCGTAGGATTCCATTCTTGAATTTATCACATTTTAACATATGTATGTTCTCTAATATGTTCCAAGATCTTATAGTTACCAGAAGCTGCATACATGCAAAATTTACCATTTGCAACCTTCTACATTTTTGTTTGGAGATTTAGCTTCTCTACAACTTCTGCACCTTTTACTCTTTAGTAAATATTTTAAGTTTTCCCTTATCCGTCATCTATTTTATTTTTTTCCTCTTTTCGATGCCTAAGGATGATACAACCAAACCCTGCAAGTTGACTTCCTTCTTGGGTTATAAGGTTGGAATGAGTCACATTACGAGAGGAGTTGAAAAATATGTATCAAGTAAAATCACTCTTTCATCTACAGCATTTCAGTTCAGTATTCACATTTTCAACATACATATAATCATTTAGACTCTGACGTTAGCAAATTGTACAAAAAATTATCTAACTTGTACAAAAGAAGGCTAAAGGAGGATGAGAGTCGAGGATTCACTGGAGAAGCTTAAAGAAAAAGAACAATAAAAGGAGTAAAAGAGGGAGACATGATCTTCATTCAAAAAGGTATTGTTTCCACAAAGTTTCTATCTTTCATGTTTTATCTATGATAAAGTGAATGTGCATATAGAAGATACTCCAACTAATTTGAGATTGTGGCACATTTGATTGATTAAACTCCCCTTATTAAATACAAGTAATTAACCTTAATGTATTATATCCAATCTTCTAGCCAATTAACTATCTTTTGAATGTTTAATTAAAATATTTACATTCTGAGCTACTTTAGATTCAAGCTTTCTGGGCATAATTTATTGATGACTCAAACAGTTGGACCCTAAATTGATTAGTATCTTGCTCTTCTCTTCGATAAACTACTTTATTACTTTTAATATTTAGGTGTGCTAAGGAGTGAGTCCTTTTTCGTGAGACTGATCTTTTCATTCAGTTTTCACCTATGTTGTTCGGACTCTTTAAAAATGTCAATGGGTGCGGATTCTCCAAAAGTAGTGTATATTTGGAGAATCCGACACGGGTGCGACATCAAAAGTGAAGTGTCTGTGCAACTTAGATTTCTACAGAGGTGTTAGAATAGGGTAGATAAACAATTTCAATTTTAATATGCCTTTTTTTTTTCAGCACTCATTGCCAATCTAACATAATTTTTTTCTTTGGTTTCAGATAATAAAGATAAACAACACTCTTTGCTTGCAGTATGAAGTTTTGCAAAATTCTTGTTCATAATTTCTCAAAAATATGTTTTTTTCAACGGATTATTTGCTTGGGTCCTTGAAATTTTTTCTTCTTTCTAACTTTCTTTTGTATTGAAAATAGGTGCAACTTGAATAAATTTTTCCGCTCTCTGGGAGTAGGAAAATGAGAGTATTACATGGTGTTCGCATGTAACTTCACAGACACTCATCAAATTTTAATGGTTACGTGTGAATAGTGTAAAATTAACTGACGAGGCTATAACAAGACACGTTGAAATAATGGTTCGGAAAGCATTTCAAGTAAGTTGTTCTCAATATAAAGTTACATAAAACTGACCATAAACCCTCTCTAGCTTTTGAGTCCCTCTGTGTTTCACTTCGCTTGAGATTATTTGTCATAGTAGCAACAACTCTTAAGATCTACCAAAAATGGCGGACACAACGACATTTGCTTTCCAGGCTGAGATCAATCAGCTTCTTAGTCTTATTATCAATATTTTTCTACAGCTACAAGGAGATCTTTCTCCGTGAAATCATCAACAATCCTTCAGATGCAAGTCTCAAGAGTATTTTTTTTATTCTCTTTATGTATTTTTACATCATCATCTAAGATACTGTAGTTTCACGCACTTTGTGATTTTGAAATTTGACTATTTAATAGCAATTTTAATTTTTTTATTATCTTCGTAGATAGAATAATGTGATCTTTTGGAGTACTGTGGTGCCACAATTTATGTGATTTTGAAATTTGATTTATTTAAGAATTAATCTGAGGAATTTTATGGTATTTGTGGATAACTTAACTTGATCATCTAGGATACTGTATAGACAACCTTTTTGAGGTTGTTTATATGTGTTGTCTTCGTGGATAGCTTAGAGTGATCTTGTAGGATACCATAGTGCCATCGCTCTCTATGATTTTGAAATTTGATTATTTTATAGAGCAGTTGAATTTCTATTTAGAGGTCTTTTTAATCTATATTGTCTTCATAGATAGCTTAAGGTGATCCTCTAGGATATTGTAGTGTCAAGGTTCTCTGTGATTTTGAAATGTGATTATTTTAGAGCAGTGTAAATTATTTTGAGCTTTTTTATCTGTATTATATTTATGGACAACTTGATGAGATCGTCTGGGTTACCGTGGTTTCATTGCCCCCCTGTAATTTTGAAATTTGATTACTTTAGAGCAGAGTTCATATATCAGTCAAATATCATCTTGAAACTTAGCTGATTGAAATGATGTTGGTTTGTGGTTTGTGTCGTCTACATCTCTACTCTGAACATAGATATTATCAGTGTTAGTATGTGATTCTCCTGATAATATATTGTAGTGCGATCGTCCTCTGTAACTTTGAAATTAGAGTAATCTAGAGCAGTTATATCATATCACAGAGTCCATATGAGGCAATTAATCTTTGCATGTCTATTTGAAAGCACCTGATTCAGTTTTCTTAATTCGGGAAACTGGAGCATTCAATGTTCTGCTTTGTCGTCATAATATTTAGCTGTTAAGAGTAAACTCTATGTAGTTTTCTATTTGCCCTATTTTTGCTTAGACTAGGTAGTGCGAAAACTTGCTTGATTTATGTCCTTTAAAGCTTTAGAGTGGACAACAATTTACTGTTTGCAATATATGTGGTAGTTGTTTCAATTAGTGCATTGATACTGTGAGAAACTCACTCAATGAGTACTTTGCAGAAAATGAATTAAAGAAGGCGAGTGTTAGGATTCTTAGAGAAGGATCTAGTCATAGGACGATGAACAGGAAAATCCAAATCAATTGACTTTGACTTTCCCTTGCCTTTGTTCGAATTCCTAGATCGACCTATTTTTGTATATAACTTCAACTCATTGAATAGAGACTGAAACCTTAGAGTTCAATGGAAGAGAGAACTCCGATCTCTTGCTTTTTACTAAAATATGACTTACTGATTTATTAATCAAAAGCCCCTTTAAATATGAGTCTTATTACATTAGTAGGAAATCAAATTCTTATGAAACTAGGAGACCTAAATCCTATTCCAAACTAATAACTATAACTTAACCTAATCCTTATAAAACTATGAAATATAAACCCTATTCTAGAATAATAAATAAAGCTACTAAAAATATAATTAAACACTTAATTTAAGGACTTCCAACGCATCCACAACATTACCCCCCTCTTACGTTGAAAGAGCTTGTCCTCATGCTCGAATTTCACGGCAATCATCCAGAACTTCTGGAATATTGTCTGTTGAATCATCCAATTCCAGCCAGAAAAGTCGTTTGCACTGGTGAATGGCTGAATATAGTTCGTCACAATTATAGCATAATCTCTTAGCTTTTCTCTCTGCCATTTCTGCACGAGTTAATTGTTTGACCAAAGGAGTCTGGTTGCTGGTCTTGGTATTGAATGAATCTACTGAACTCGTAGCAGATTTTGCCAAGTTTATTGTGTTGCCAAGACTTGTCTGGGACTGCTGCCCTTTTTACAGTTGTTGTTTTTGCTCTAAAAGCCCTGGCTACACTCATAGTCGTTGATAAGTGAGGTGGTTTGAGCAATTGCACGTCTAATTTGATTGAATCATCTAACCCTGCCATAAATATTCCCACGTGCAAGTGTTTTGGAATAAGCTCATCAGCCCTAGCCAACTTTTCTTGAAACTGACGTTGATAAATTTCAACTCTACCAGTTTGTCGAAGCGTGACCAATTCACCTACCGGGTTACTGCTTTCAGGAGGTCCAAATCACTAGAAACATTGTTTTTGGAAGTCTTCCCAACTCATTGGCCCCTTCGCTCGTTTAAGTTGATAATACCATAATTGTTCTTCTCCTAACAGGTGAAATCCAGCCACTCCAACCTCTGCTCACAACGATATGCCCAAATAAGTGGGTTGTTGGTGCCACTATAAGTAGGAAAATCCATTTTTGCATACCTTGGCATTGTCGAATTGGAATTACCACTAGTTTGATGATTATGATCAGCTGGTTGAATAGGCAGTGTATTGCCTCTAGGAGCCGGATTTGTTGATTTACCAATTGTCTGGGCATTGCTTGATTTTTCCCATGGACTACTGGTTTTGTAGAGCCAATTCCCAGGCTAGAAAATTGTTCTTGAATGATTTGGACAATTCTTTCACCGAGATGTTGTTCCATAGCTGGAAGTTTTGAGTCCATAAGTGTTTCTGTAATCACACGTTCTTCTTAAAACCTGGAATTGATCTTATCGCGAAATCTGGAACTGATCTCATCGCCGATTGTGTTAGGCTCTGGTACCAAATTGTTAGGATTCTTAGAGAAGGATCGAGTCACGAGATGATGAACAGGAAAATCCAAATCAATTGCAACAACGAGCTTAATTGAATAGGAAAATCCCTATTCTAGAATAATAAATAAAGCTACTAAAAATATAATTAAATACTTAATTTTAGGACTTCCAACGCATCCACAACAGCGAGCTTAATTGCAAAAGTATTAGAATATATGAGCTTTCCTCGGATAGAGTAGATAAACGATTTCAATTTTAAAATCCCTTCGGCTTCAGAACTCCTATCAATCTATAACATGATAATTTTTTTGCTTTCTGGTACTATGGAGATAGGCGACACTCCTTTGCTATTCTCAATAGGTTATTTTCTTATGTCGTTGAAATCTTTTCTTCTTTCTAATTCTTTTTTGTACTGAAAATAGGTGCAACTTGGACCATTTCACTTTGTATCCGCGAGTATGAAAATGAGAGTATTCACATGGTGCCCACTTTGTGACTTCACAACACTTATCAAATTTACCTTTCGGAATTGGTAAAGTGAGAGGTACATGCTAATGGATGTAAAATTAGTTGGCGAGCCTAACCAAGAGTCCAAGACATGTTGGAATGGTTCGTAAAGCATTTTAGGTAAGTTGTTCTTAATGTGATTATCTTCTGCACTGTTTTAAATAGGTTCTGAATGTATAATTATGTTATTGCACCGTGCATTTGGTGTAAGTAATTAACACATTTACTTGTAACACATTTTTCACGTCTTTCATAAATCGTTACATGATTTTGTGTGTTCAAAATCAACTCACAAATAATAGTACAGGATTTCTGCGCTAGCATAAAGAAAAAGTTTAAAGGAGCTATTACCCAGTGACAAAAAGAAATCAAAACCATACATGTTGAGACCGTGCTAGCACGGGGCCATACCCCTCTAGTAGTTACTTAAACTAAGAGGCTTGAACTCAACAAAATTAATAGAAGACACAATTTTAGGAATCAATGCTAGACATGAATTAGTAATGAGTATAGAATTTGGTTAGATACTTTTTCTTAAAAAATTTATTAGAATGACCCCTAGGTCATTTTCCCTGTTTTGCAGTAATTTTTTGTGTTTAAAGTTTTTCTGTAGTGATCCCAAGTTACTTATGACTTGATGAAATTGACAGCTCGATCACCTGGTCGTTTGTTTGGTCTTTGTGCAGGTTTATGTCTTTTGGAGCTTTTGAAGTTTGAATGGTTGACTTCCATCAAAACATTAGGTAACTCAAAATGCAATTCTAATGGTTTTGTTACCTTCAAAATGTTGAGTTTGGTCTAGATGGACCCTTGGTTCTTAGTTCTGGGCTCGAGGCTTCCATACTCATTCTGAGCAACTTTGTGGCTTATGGCTAAAATGGAACCACAAGTGTGAGACCCACTTTTTGTCAAGACTACTTTAGTTGGAAAATTCAACATCTCCATTGCGTCCAAAATATCAAATTTGGTGGGGTAGCAATATCTTTTTTGTGTGCACGGAGTTTCAACCAAATCATGAGCCTCCATTGGGGAATTTTGTTAATTCTAACTTAAGCTGGTGCAGTCTTTGCTGGTGCACCCAACTTTGTTCATTGCGTTCGCGAGCTTTGAACTATGTTTGTGAAGGCTAATGAAATTGGTGTTATGATCGCAGGCTTGTCATGATGTTCGTGAGGACCATCTATTTTGGTATTCGCAATCATGGGCATTAACACTCAATCACGTAGAAGGAGTCACTGGACCCATGTGATGTTGGCCATCACGACTATGACCACTAGGTCCCTAGATTGAGATGACTAGTGTAACTGGCAGTATATCAGTTCATTCCCATTTTCAACATCTTTTCACCTTATATTTTCATCTTTAGAAAGGCTTTAGGGGCTCTTTTTTAAGGTGAGATCCGTGTGCATTGTGGGATTTGTGGGGTATAGCATTGGGATGTTGATAAGTTTGTATATCACGTGTTTAACTCGTAAGTTCCCTTTGATTTCCTCTATTTTAATTCCTTATTTGTGAATTCTTGAATTATGGTGCATGAATTGTTGGGACTCTTTTGAGCTTGGATTGTGCCCATTTTCAAGGATAAGTTCCTTGAGATGGTTGGGACCCATTGATAAAGTCGATTTTGGGAATCCTAGCAGGGCACCACAATGCCATTTTGGCTCAATTTTAGTCTCATTTTTATTGTTTTAAATTGCATATCTAAATGATCGTACTAACGCCGGGATTATTAGTTCTCTAGTGTGATACTATCTGGAGGTGGGTTGGAAGGGAAAAGCATCAGTTGAAAGGATTGGAGCATGTGTGATCGGCTTCGATGTAGGCCACATGTTACTATCCTTAGACCTTGTTTGTTGATTGTTCTAACATGCTAATTAGATTGGTGTGGGTGGGTTTCTAGCATAATTCTTTGTTAAGTTCCTAACTTGTATAGTTTTGACCTTATTTCGGTTATTCAGGTAACTCTTGAGATTTTTTTATGATTAATTGATAACCATTGTTCTATGAGTTGAAATAAGGCTAGAATGACGTTAGTATGGTTCTTGTAAAGCCTTAGCCTAGGTTTGGATATTGTTGCTTTAGATGTTGGTTTTCAGGATCCGCAGTGTTTTTTTCAGGATTGGAGTTAGGTTAAATGTGACCTTCTAGACTAGGTTGTGACCTTCAGATAGCCATATTAGTATCTATGATTGGCTGGTTGTGGCGAGTAGTTACCTCAACAATTGAGGATCCCTTTTCCTTTTAGCGTTATAGTTAATCCATAGGTGAGATTTTGAGAGGGGCTAGTTAGCGTAGTAGCTCTTTCAATGTAAGATTCTGAGATAGGTGAGGGTTATATATAATTGATCTGATGTAAGATTCAGGGAGCTGTTTGGTGTTTGTGTGAACTTTCTAATGTAAGATTTTGGGGTGGTTCCTGCCTCTCTAATGTAAGATTTCAAGGATTGTTGGGCTCTAATAAGGCTTTCCGATTTAAGATTTCAGGACCAGTTATTCTAACATAACATTCTGGGATATGTTAGGTTATATCAAGGCTTTCGATGTAAGATTTTGGGAAGGACTAGCTATTCCGATGTAAGATTGTAGTATATGTTAGGTTATATCAAGGCTTTCCAATGTAAGATTCTAGGAAGGACTATTCATTCTGATGTAAGATTCTGGTGTATATTAGTTTCTGATAAGGCACTCCAACGTAAGATTCTAAAAAAGACTAGCTATTCTAACGTAAGATTTTGGGAAATATTGGGATTGGGGTGTTGGTGTTCATTACGGAGTTGTACCTTGTAGTATTGCCTTTGAGTGTAGCCCTCGATCTTTTGAGGTTCAGCCGTGTTTTTATTTGTATGTTTTATTGTTGTTATGCCTTTGTATGTGCCTTCTGGGATTATGGGGGTCTAGTTAGGTTTAGATAGATTTATCACTTTGATTATTTACTATAGTAGCTTTACTTTGATGCATATCTAGTTATGACTTTACTTTTGCCATGTTACCTTGTTATACTCGTTTGTTATTTTGTTATTGCAATCGCAAGCTCGATCGGCCTATAATGTATATTGAGCTGTTGTTTTGGTACTCATACTGCACTCAACATCTGTTTCCTTGGTAATCATGTAATTGTAGCTAATATTCTTAAGATTGAGGGTGAGCGTATTGGTTTTCATGGTTGACTCATCTCCTTGTGTACAATTTTGGGCTAGTCTTTGATATTTTCAAGGTAGCGTGTATATTTTGGTATTCTCTAATTTGTAATTGCCTTTTTAGTAGCTTTGCACTAGCATCCATAAGGTTTTGGGTTGGATCTTGTATTTTTCCTTATCCAAAAGGTGTGTGTGTCTATATATATATATTGTTCCTTATTTCCACTGAGAATGGTGAAGTTGACCTCGGTTAAGGTTGACCTCCACATTTGCGGATTAGGTTCCCGCGTTTGTGCAGAAAGACCCATAGTAGTATATATCTCATTTCAGTGATCTTCAACCATTCAAATACAAATTCCACCATTAAAAGACTTTGGGAACTCATTTTTTAGAGGTGATCGGTGTGAATTGCTGGGATTTGTTCATGAATTGCTTTGGAGCACGTTAGGAGTCGATAATCTTCTGTCATTCTAGTTAGTTTCCGTCAATTCCTCCTTTAATTTAGTTTTCTTGAACCTTAACTTTGTGGGACTGATTTGGATGGTTTCCTAGCTCCAATCATGGTCAAATTTTGAGCACGAGTTCCTTGAGCTATTAGGGACCTAGTGACGGGTTCAATTTTTCAATTTGGTTATCGGTCTAGTCGGCCCATTTTTTTTACCCAATTTTGGGCACAAATTATCTTTTAGGAATATGGGTATCATTTTTTTCGTAGTAATGTATAGTTTATGGTGTTGATAGTATCATGGCACTTGGAGGGTGTGAAGAAAAGTCAATGAGCTCCTGGACGATTCAAGGTTGCAGTTCGACTTCCTAGTAGGCTATGGTATACTTTCTTTTAGATTGTGCTCCATGAGATAATGCTTATTATATATTGCAAGTGAGTTAGGTATGTACGGGACGAATTTAGGATTACTTCCTTATTCCTATTTTCTTCATTCTCATCAGAACCTCATGCTAGTGTTGGGTTGCGGAATTCTTAGTTTAGCTTAGTTGTTTCTTGTATATGGCTTAGTTTGATATTGATAGCCTCTTTGGAGTTTATAATTAAGTGCCTTGGAATGAGCTTTAATGATCCTTTAGTTAATATAGTTGCTCCTTGTAGTAATATATATGGCTTGGTACACTCGTTTAGTGCATAGACCTTAAGTTTGCTTTGATATATAGGAATTCCCTCTAAATAGACCTGTAGACTTGACATTGATCCCGATCTCATATTAGACTTTAAAACCTTAGTTGCTTATTATATTCGTAGGTCTAGATTCTTGATTTACTCCTTCAATTGTGTGGTTCTTCATAATTTTCTCTTTTTCTCTAAGTAGTGGTGATCATGTGATATTGCCTTGTGATATATGGTATACTATTGGCCCAAAGCCTTGATCAGGGACCAGCTGGATTCCATATTAGTTTTGTATATGTTGCGAGCGATGTGTTTCTAGTTATGTACTATTAGGTTGTTAGATGCTATCGTTTGGATGTTAAATTGCATTGGAACTCCTTTTCACATGTTTTGTAGTACAGTCCCAACAAATGCATTGATTTTACCATTACTTTCTAGAGAGTAAGGTTTTGCCCTTTTTACTCTTAATTTTTTTTAATGGGAGTCATACTACTCTTTACCATTGATAAATTGACTTTTGGGATAAAAGAGGCATCGAGCATGTGCTCACTTCTTACTTGATCGGTCCGACCCTTTCTATACTGATTTGGTTTTGTATATATCTCTAGGACTATGACTAAGCATATCCAAGAGGATCAATTGTGAAATTCTTGGATCTGGACCACATAGGTATATATGGGTCCCTCTGTCCATGTAACCCACTAAATAGAAGGAGGGGTGTCTGCATGGGTCCTACCTTGCATGCCTAGGGTAGGAGGTAGGTATATATACTTGGTTACGTGGCACTTGGCATCGTGGTATTATCGGTTTCCATTGCATACTTGCATTCATATGCTTCTCTTATCACCATTATAATTGATTTTTGTTTGCATCCATCGGTATTTTGGGGACCTTTCAAAATTTTGAGGGTCCAATTAGGTTATTGCTTGATTATAATTATGTATCTTGTGTCGGTTTGATAGTTGGTTATATGATTGGCTTAGTTTTGCCTCTATATCGGTTCTTCCAGGTTTGGTTGGATTGGATTCGCCTTTTGGTTGTTATGATGAGTAGTGATGGTTACCGTTAGTTGTGTTTCATAGTAGGATCTTATTGTGATTAGGTTGTTGGGCTAGCCCCTCCAGGTACGTTCTTTTGCTTTAGTTACCTGCTTCTTTTATCATATTCCTTTGTCTCTAATTACTTTTATTGCACGTTCTCTTTTCTTTAGCTACTTGTAATCTATATTACTTCTCTACCTGTTAATTATGCTTCATTTATCTTTGAAGCTCAGTCAACCTATGTCTACTGAGTATGACTAGTTGGTACTCATACTACACTTCTGCACTCGGCAGATTATAGTATGAGTTCTTGATGTTCACGTGTGCCTCATGAATAGAAACTCTCAATCGAAGACTTGGGTGAGATCCTAGTATTTGGCCTGCCCCTCTCCTTCTGTTTTTGGCTGAACTAATCTTTATTTATATTTGGAGATGGTTTTGTATATTTGTATATATTTTGTACTCCTATTTTGATTGGTAGCTCGAATATCAACTGATACCAGGTCTTTGGGATTTATTATATTTATTTAATTCTCTCTTTCTTTTATTTAGATAATTATCCTTTATCTTCCACATTGTTATCTTATGTGTTATAGCCCATTGCTTCTGGTCCTAGGCTATGGTTCGGCTTATCTACTTGTGGGACGCAATAGGTGCCATTATAACTTGAGATTTTAGGTCGTGACATAAAGTTTACAAAATCCTGTGATTTAGATATTAAATTGTAAGTGCAACCGTTTTTAAGCAACACATTTGATTAAATTGATTAGGGAGATACAAATCTAAAAGAATTTAATAATTAACAAAGATAAATGACTTTATGTCACAAAAAATAAAAAAAAAATTACTTCTATGTGATAAAGTTAAAGTTAGATGACTTTTAGATGATACAATTTTTTTAAAAAGTAGATTAGTTTGATGATAATCCCCAAATTTCGTTGATGGTTGTGGAACAAAAAATAGAAAAGTGACTTTTGTGTGACAACCTTAAAATTAAATGACTATGATTGAAATTACTCATAAAAAATACAATAACTCAAAATTTCTTTGAATAATCTAATCTTAAAATTTAAGATTTAACTAACTTTGACTTATAGAATAAAATATCAAAAATAACATTTACGCTAACATTTGTTTTCCCTATATATATCGTCGAGTAGAGCCACATTCTTTTTGAACAACATATTTTTCGACTACATCATATTCTTAAATCTTCTTCTGCCTAGATTAACATCATGAAAAAAGTGAAATTTTTACATGTTAGTAAAGATGAAGAAGGCATTTTTCATAAAATGATGATCATGAATTTAGGAATTGAACCATCCAAAAAGGTTATGTCTTTTTGAATGTTCATGGAGTTCTATAGTTCTAACAAAGTTTACAATCAAATTTCTATTCGTGTTGAGTTTTTTTAAAAAACCTTTATATTGAAATTGAGATAACTTCTAAGATAGGGGATTTTTAAGATTCTTCATCTTTTGTTTGAATGCTAGGTAGGGGGTTTCTCCAAAAGCGCATTCTAGTATTGAATCACCAATTCTTAAAAGTCATGTTGGGTCCAGAAATTGAAAAATCTAAAAGATTTGATTAAGTTGAGAGATTATTGTCCAAAAGAAATGATCAAAGGGGCATGATTTAAACCTTTTTTAGATAGGTGCTCAACTTCGATTTGAGGAAAGATATTCTGATACTAGATATTAAAAATCACTTTGTCCAACCTTTTTAAAAATACAATCCTCTATAGCTCTACCATTCCACCAAGTGTACACAAAGCCCACATGAACTTATGCATAAGGCAAAATCTACACATTTTTATGTTGTTACTCATAGTCCACCTAATTTCCCTTCCCTGAGAAAATAAGATTAAAATCTCCTCTAATAATACAAGGTGATTCAATAATACTGGCTAGGAAATATAGTTATCCCATAGTTCTTGCCTTTTTTCTTTCATCACATTTAGCATACACAATTTATAACAAAATCTTTGCCAGAGCCTTGATGACACAACTTTAGAGGTATCAGTTATTTTGTGTTTTTCAAGATTTCTCATTGTATACTAGTATTCAAGAATACCCAATTTTTTCCATTAGTATAAGCAATTGTTCTTTTCATTCTTAGACTTTTTTATATTTCTAAAGATGTTTGTAGTTCTAAAATGGTTCCATCATAACTATAATAGATCACTTACATTGCTTTTGTAGGCTAATAAGTTTTTGAAATGCCTGTTGTGTTCTAACAGACCTAATATTTCAAATTAGTGCCATCATCATTATTTGGACTTTGATATCAGTTTCCTCTTTGTATGTCACCCTCTTGACTCGTATAATTAACTTCTCTATTTTTTTTCTTCTTTGTACTTCTAGTAAGAGGTCTTCGGGAGATGTATGCTTCTCCAATTAGCTTGGGAAATTCTCCAAACTGATTTCTTCATTTTTATCATCTTTTATTATCTACATTGCTTCCGTTACCTTATGAGTTACTTTATATATTAAGATCTCCTTTTGGGCGTATGTTGAGACAAATGTAATGCCATTGATTCTTTTTTCTCTATGAGACCATCATTACTTGATAGCATCATTCGTTGTTTTTGATAGGCTTGATTCGGGTGATCTTGTGATTTTGATTTTTTATTCAAGGTTGTTGCTTCCATCTCCCAATCTTGAACTTGGTCCATGCCCTTATGGTGTTCTATGATCTAAGTCTTTTGATCAATTTTTTTCTTCTGTTACCAATTATTCTACTTGATTGTTCATCTCATTTCCATGTCTATTGTGTTGTGATTTTCTCCAAAGCTAATAGAGACGGATTTATCCAAAGGGTCTTTTAGCTTTCTAATCTATCACCCCATTTTGAACTAGACACTTTCCATTTTTCCTTAGTCATAAGTTCCTTGAATAGATTCCTTGTTGGATTCATCCAAATAGTCTTCTAGTTCTTCTATTCTAGCAGCCCATTCTGAACTAAACACTTCCCCTTTTTCTTTTGCCATAAGTTCATAATTTGTTTAGCTTTAAGGTATCTCAGTTTTAGCATAAAGGTTTTTTGAAAAAATTCAACACAAGTTGAAATTTCATTGCAAAATTTTATTGAAGCACCAAGAACATCCAATAAGACATTTAACTTTTTTAATGGATCAATTCCTAAATCCATGGTCACAATTTTAATAACAATGTCTTCTTCAGTTTTACTAACATGTAAAAAATTCACTTTTTCTATGATGTTAAACTAGGAGAAGAAGATTTAGGAATATGATAGAATCGAAAAATGTGTTGCTTAAAAAAAGAATGTGGCTCTACTAGATGATATACAGAGGGAAAACAAATGTAAACATAAATGCTATTTTTTTTTATTTTATGAGTTAAAGTTAAAAGCTTAAATTTTAAGATTAGATTATTTTAGGAATTCTGAATTTATGTAATTTTTATTGAGTATTTTTACTTAGTCAGTCATTCATTCAATTTTGTGTTTATCACACAATGTCACTTTTCTATATTTTGTTACACAAACATCATTTAACTTCAGTGATTATCACACAAAAATCATTTTCAAAATTTTTATATCACGTAAAATTCATCTAGCTTTACTTAATCATATTTAATTAGTTATTTATTTTTTGTATTTTTGTCACATAAAGTCATTTAATTTAGTTCATTACTAATTTTTAGATATATATTTTTTTCACTAATTTAACCAGGTGTGTTGCCCAATAATGGTTGTACTTGACATTCAATTTCGAAATCACAATATTTTTGTAAATATTATGTAGCTCCTTTTTCTTTCATTAACTGAAAAGGGAAACAAACCAATAGCTACACATTGCCTCTTAATTTTAGAGGAATATCTAATTGTAATGAACTTAACAACTTATTTCAACTTTCAATAAAATTAATAATTAAAAACTATTAACATAATTTAAATATTTCATTAATTAATATTTTTTAAATTTTGTGAAACATACAATATGAAATTGTAATATCAAAATCAAGACATGCATATGAATAAACTCAACAAGTAAATATATATGGTCAAGCTCATGACTTCTTTCATTTTACAAGGAGTATAAATCATGGAGATTCTTTATCCCTAGCTCTATTTATTCTTACGGCTGGAGTTTTATCTAGGGACCGAAATGTTGTTTTTGAGGATGATCTATATGTAGGATATGGCATATCAAAGTGGACTACTAATATTAATAATCTTGCTTATGAAGATATTCTTACTTTATCTAACAAGGATTCATTGAAGAAAATCATCGGCATTTCACAGAAATATGAAGATCAATCGAGTACCAAGTTTATCATGTCTCGAGCCTACACTCTGGATATGGCTGACACTGAGAAACCATTGTGGTCCCAAGCCAACATTTGGTCTGGTTGACTACTGATATGGAAGTCTTATAAAATGAACATTCAAAATAATTTAAAGAAATCTTATGTGAAAATCTAAAATAAATCTAAAGATAAATAATAATAACAATAATATTAATAATAATAATAATAATAATGACGATGACGACGATAACGATGACAATGGCGATGACGATGATGATGATGATGATGATGATGATGATGATGATGATGACGAGGACGATGACGATGATGACGATGAAGATGACGACGACAATAATGATGACGATGACGATGATGATGAAGACAATGACGATGATTATGATGACGATGACGATGATGTTGATAATACTAATACTAATAATAATAATAATAATAATAATAATAATATTTAAAACTTCTGAACATTAATGACTGAACCAATCACTAACTTTATTTATCTATGAAACCTCTACTAACTGAAGATACGTGTCGATACAAGACTCACGACTATCTGACTATTCCACTAACACTGACTAAAAATCAAATAAGGTGAACTAACTAAATTGGATCTCTCTAGAGGCGGAGAGATCTCACCAATCATTGATGGAAAGAAATCTTATTGAATGCATGCTATCGTGAGTACCTGGTACTGCATCATAAATGATGCAGCGCCAAATGGCGTCAGTAC
This sequence comes from Solanum stenotomum, assembly GCF_019186545.1. Taxonomy (NCBI): domain Eukaryota; kingdom Viridiplantae; phylum Streptophyta; class Magnoliopsida; order Solanales; family Solanaceae; genus Solanum; species Solanum stenotomum. The sequence goes on from NC_064283.1 coordinate 25,217,746, forward strand.
ATGGAATGTATAGTATGTAATAAGACTGAATGAAATAAATAACTGAACTGGATAAATAAACTAAAAAGAAATTGAAGTAACCTGATTGAAAATAAAGCATGAACAAGAAGTGAAATCACTTAAGCTTTACGGTGATATATGCAATAAAGGTAAAACACTAAAATAATATACTTTATTTTTCTTGGGGAGTTTCTCATACCGACAATCATCACTATGAGCCTCGTGATGATATAACATCTAGACCTCGTTGCTAGAGTCATTCTATACCTTGCCGGGGTATAGGACAACAAAAATAAACTTATGAATCCATCTAAAAAGCCCTCAACGAGGTTGGGTGAGGAATTATCTGAGCCAACGACATGATCATATCTATGTTGGTGGCGCAATTTATGGGGTTTGAGTGATCCTTACTCTTATCTAAATCAGTGCTCAATACTACTCCTAAAACATGCAATAATGCTCATACTATAAAGATGTCCCACTTTAGGAAAAACCTGAAAATCTAATACTTTGAGTTTATGCTCAATAATTATTCTTTAAAATTGAACTGAACTTAAATGAACTTGACTATGCTTTTCTGAAAATCTTGTTTTGATCAAAATTTCTGAAGGTTATTACCTCAAACATGGATACCTTTTTTAAGGTAATAACATTCAGAAATTTTGATCAAAAAAAGATTTTCAGAAAAGCATAGTCAAGTTCATTGAAGTTCAGTACAGTTCAATTTTAAAGAAGTATTATTGAGCATAGAGTCAAAGTATTAGATTTTCAGTTTTCCTCTGAAGTGGGATATTTGTACAGTGTGAGAATTATTGCATGTTTTGAGAGTAGTATTGAGAATCAATTTAGATAAGAGTTAAGACAACTCAAATCTCATTAATTGTGACACTAGTGTAGATAGGATCGTGCCATTGTTTGAACGACTCCTCACCCAGCCTCGTTGAGGAATTTTTATATGGATCCATAAGTTAAGTTTTGTTGTCTTATACTCCGGTGAGGTATAGGATGACTCTGGGACCATGGGTTAGACGTAGTATCATCACGAGGCTCATAGTGATGGTTGTCAATTAAAGAAAGTCCCCAAGAGAATTAAAGTAAATTGTTTTAGTGTTTTTCTATTATTGAATATATCATTATAAAGCATTAGTAATTTTATTTCAAGTTCATGTTTTACTTTTAGTCAGGTTACTTCAGTTAATTTATTTCATTCAGTCTTATTGCATACAGTACATTCCTGAATGTACTGATGGCGCTGCATCATTTTATGATGCAGTATCAAGTACTCACAATAGTAGAGGTTTAGTAATATCTCTTTTCATCGGCAGTTGGTGATACCTCCTAACCTTCGGAGGGCTACAATTTAGTTAGTTTAGTTTATTAGATTTTTAGTCAATGTTAGTAGAATAGTCAGATAGTCGTGAGTCTTGTTTCACCACCTATCTTTAGTTCGTAGAGGCTTCTTAGATAAATAAAGTTAGTGAGTCATTCCAGTCTTTAGTATTCAGAAGTTTTAAACATTATGATTATCATTATTTATATTCATATTTATTTCAGAATTTTGCATAAGATATCTTTAAATGATTTTGAATGTTCATTTTATAAGGCATATGCGTATATGTTTAGTCTTTATCTCAGTAGCCAGTTAGGCCAAGAATATTTTTAGGATCAACAATGGCTTACAAATGTTGGCCACGTCCAGAGTATAGGCTCTAGGCATGTCAAACATGGTGAATATGGAGAAGAGTGCCTTTTACTTACACCAAAGTGTAGTTACTATAGATAGATAGTTGATGGAACAATCTACATGTATTAATAGAGGACAATTTCCTTTAACCTATTTAGGGTGCCCTATATCTATGCCAGAAATGGGAAGAAACACTAGGTTGATCTAATTAAAAGGGTAAAATCAAAGCTTCAAGCTTGGAAAAGAAACATGCTTTCTTACGGAGGAAAAGAAGTTTTAATTACAAGTGTTATACATAGTATCTCTGTTCATGCTTTATCAGCCATTGTTCCCCTTAATTGTGTTATCAAGGAGTTTCATAGAAGTTTTGCTAAATTTTTTGGAGTAACAAAGTTAGAGGAAAAAGTAAACACTGGGCTACTTAAGACAAAGTTTGTTTACCTAAGCAAGAAGGAGGATTAAGTTTCACTTCCATGTTTGAGGTGTCACAAGCCATGTATGCTAAACTATGGTGGAGGTTCGGGACTGAAAATACCATTTGGCCTAATTTTATGTGGAATAAATACTATAAGAAATAAATACCTTCTTGTGTTCATTCGAAATGAAATTCACAAACATGGAAGTATATGCTTCAAAATAGGGAGAGAATTGAGAAGTTCTTATGGTGGGAACCTAAAGGGTGTGTTTCCTCTGTATGTTTAGATAATTGGACTAAGTTGGTTCATTATTTAATAAGTCATTAGAGATACTTACTTGACATGCTCTTACAAATGAAGTTATTTTAACTGACAATGGGTGGGATTATGATTTAATGAGGAATTATTTTTCGTGTAACATTGTTGAACATGCGCAATCACTTGAATTATTGTAAGCATAATGATATAGGGGGATAGACCTTGGTGGACCAAAACAAGCTCAGGAAAAATTTACAGTGAAAAGTTTGGAGTAGTTGAGAAAGAAAGAGGAAAAATCTGATTTTTTAAGAACATTTGGGTGAAAGGTCTTTCTTTCAAAATATTTTTCTTTACTTGAAGGGTACTAATAAAGTCCCTATAGTTTTAATTATTGCTCCATGGATTCCTACAATTTCTTACATTTGTTATTGTTGTGAAGTTCCATTTAGGGAGACTATGGAGCATCAATTTCTCAAAGGTGAGTTTGCATCATGTTTTTGGAACACTTTTACTATTTCTGTTGGTATTACCAGTTCATGAATTCAGGTGAGGCAGTCAATAAAGAAATGGTGGGATGCTCAAGGAAATGGTAGGCAAAAGGTGATCTTTAATGTGTTCCTAATGTTCTTTTATGATTTCTATGGAATAGAAGAAATATTGTTATGAATGGGGGTTCTAACTCTATCATAAAGGTCATTTGGGACATTAACAACATTCTCAAAAACTTTATGTAATAGAAGTTTTCTTACACAGACATACAAAGGAATTTACTTCACATGGTAGCATTGTTGGAAGTGCACAAACCTATTTTCAAATCTACCATAATGAGATAGAGTGCACATCCTAATAGTTGGTGAAAATTCAACACAGATGAGGCCTCTATGGGTAATCGAGACCCCAGTGCTAGAATTTCTTGCTTTAGGGATCCTCTAAGGAGATAAGATTAGTTCTAAGAGGTCGAAGATTCCTAATACTACCAACCTTATAGATGAAGTTCTTGCTATAAAAGAGGATTGTAGTATTATTGTTTTGAGAACAATCTGTCAAATGGCATTACGGAGATTAATTCATTCTCTTTGGTTCATATGATCAATAGAGATGGGAGATTACATGGAGTGTGGCAATGGAGGTCAAATCCATTAAAAGATTAAGGGCCCTAATGTCAATAAGAGTACAACACTCCTTATGAGAGGGATATACTCTTGCTGACTTTTTGGCGGACATAGTTTCTCATTTTGGAGGTTCATATGAATTTACACATTTCAAGAAGGGTCCAACTATAGAAAGAATGATAATTAATTCATATAAACAAAACATACCTCATTTCAAAATCAGACAAGTAAGAAATAGCTTGTAAAGTTTCAAACATTAGCAATATGTGATATTTAACATATGATATTAGGTTAAATGCACTATTAGTATCTTTCATGCTGTCTGAATTAATTTTGGTTGTTAATATACCATGCACCTGGTGAGAATTTTGATGTGTTACATATGGTATAAAGACAAGACTCGTGAGGTACAGATAGTATCCATAATTTATATCTCTGTTAAAGTCATAGAACTCTACAGTTAACCAGGTATCATTAGAATATTGTTGATTTTAATGATCATGTTCATTAAATGAGGTATATCTAATAAGTACATTCATCGTTTGTAAACCGTGTCTAGATTCTAGATACAGAAACATATCATGTGTTGTTGCATATAAGGTAAAGTGTTGTGTTTCAATTTTTGATTTGTTTTTAGGTGGTGTTAATTAATCTATTGGGATTTCAATCCATCTAAAGTACATTCATGAGAAGAATTGTAGACTCACCTCAGATAAAAAAAAACAGAGATAACAAAGATGAAGCTTTAAATTAGTTGACAGATCGATACTCTTGGTGAACTCTTGTAGCCGTACAATGGTTCAAAGATTAGATCTATTCCAATAGAGTCGATTTGAAGTAGTTTAGAGAAAGATTAGAAACTTATCTCGAGGAGTGACTAACAGTATCCAATGCCCGAAAAATCATGAACTTTGTAAAGGTTTAGGAAGGTGGTGGTATTAATCCTACTTGGGATTCAGTCCATTGTCTTCTTGACCCAAACAAAGGATATTGGCTTTATTGCAGTCTTGGAAATTCACATGCTAAGCTTGTTAGTTCTGCTAGGATTTTATTCAGCATCTCATCAAATCAACTCTTGAATTAGGATTACAAGTTAGAGGAGGTAACTTACCATGTTCATATCGGAAAGTGCACCATTCCAGATGATCGATGAAATGTTAATCGATTGTGGAAGTCGACAAGGTTGAAGAAAAATAAGTGACAATTGAATTATCTAGACATTCTAGCTATACTACCCTAATTTGGATTTATTTTAATTTTCTTTTCTACCTTTTTTTATTATCATGTTGATTTGGATTTGGGATCAACACTTTGGGCTGAGTTTGTAGTTGTATTTGTTTTTATTCTAATAATATATTCCCCTCAGTTTTTTTTATTAAAAAAGGAATAAATACATATAAAAAATCAAACACAAAAATATTTTGAAATAAAGGCTGGCATTTTTGGTAATTTAATAGTATCCGAAAAAGTGAGAGAAATTGAGGAAATGGGATTTCGTAATTTTTTGGAATGGTAGAGAATAAAAAAATAGGGTAAAAGGTGTAATGACCTGATTGGTCATTTTAGGAAAGTTTCATAAATTTACCATTTTTCTCCTCTTGATATTGACCCTGAGTTGTTTATAAGTTGTCAATTTATTAAGGTTTGAGTTTGAAAGACTCAAGTGTTAAAAAGCGATTTAGATTTTTCTTGGAGTTTTGAGTGTCATAATGAAATCTCGTCGATTCCATGTGTCCCAAAATGTAGAATCTTATCTATGAGAGTTATCAATTTCAGATTCAGAGTCTTTGTGAGGATTTGAGAGTTTAAGTTTGAACATTGTGAAAATTTCGCATTTGGGTTGACTATGGTCAACATTCGGGGTTTGGGTGATCGGATCAGAATTATGAGAGTTTCGTTGGATTTGGGGGATGATTTTTGGTATAGGTAAGGTCTTGGTTGATTTTTGAGAGGTCCTAAGCTCTTTTTAGCCTTTTAGGCGTTGAGTTAGTTTCTTGTGGTTTTCACGGATGTTGGGTCAAAGAGACCTCAGAATTATCTTTCGACGGTTCCATTAAGTCTGGAACTTCGAGTATAATTGATTTACTTATATGGTTCATGTGTACGGGATTGCAAACGAATCTTGAGAGTCATTTCGATGATTTGAAAGTTAACTGAATTTTCTAATGCCTGAGTTCTATAACCTGTGTTGTTGTGATGCGCATATCCGCTTTAGCAACCTTCGCGTAAGCGAAGGGTAGATCGCTAATGTGAAGGCCTGTCTTTCAAGGGGTTTGCTTGATCGGACAAGGGCTCGCTTTAGCGATGATCGGTTAATAGATGTCGAGTTCGCAAAAGTGAGACCCCTTATTTTTGTGGGGCTCGCTTAAGCAACTTCAGAGAGGGGTTTTGACCTACACATTTTGGGGTTTTCTCCCCATTTTCAATTTTTGAGCTTTTGTAAAACCTTGGAGGTAATTTTTCGAAGTGATTTCATGTGCTAAATCATTTGGGTAATCTTTTGTGACCATAAAACTTCATTCCCCTTTAATTATTTTATAGATTTAAACATCAAAATTTTGGATTTTGATTGGCAAATGAAAAGGTTTTTCAAGAACTAAAGTTCTAAACTAAAATGTTGATTGTGAACTGATTTTAAGTCCTTCTTCGAAATCATTTTCACCAATAAATTTCAAATGCCTTGGGTAACGATTTCAAGTATTGAATTTTGGATTTAAACCTCTTTTATATAGTTGGATCTTTGTTGATTGACCTATTTTTAAAGTAGTTGAGTTGGGTATTGTTGTTTTCAGAAGTTTATTGTGAATACTTGATTGATAGAGATTGCGTGGATTTTGACATTGACCGGGAGGGGAAGACTCAAGTTTTGGAGTGACTAGTTGGTTGATTAAGGCAAGTGATCTCCTAAACCTTGTATTCTAGTAGAATTCATGTATTCCCTTCATTGTGTGTGTGTTAGGAGTAATGGGAAAAAGGTGAAGGTTTAATTGTTCCACTTGATAAATCTTAATGAATAAATAGAGATTGAAATGAAAAGGCTATGTGTTGATCATAATACATTGTGAATTGCCCTGTTGTGTCCCCTATGTGATTGATTGATGAAACGCTTTGATAGCATAATCTTGGACTTGAATTAGTTGAATTGTTGTCTCCTCCTTATTATGTGAACTTGCTTGTATGCATTGATTACTGTATAATGTGATGAGACATGTGATATATACCGATGGAAAATGGTTCCGTCTAGTGATATAAAGTCGATGGAAAATGGTTTTGTCTAGTGACATGATATAAAGCCAATGGGAAATGGTTCCGGGTAGTGATATAAGGTCAATAGGAAATGGTTCCGGCTAGTGAGTTGATACTATCCCAATGGAAAATGGTTTCTGCTAGTGATACCGTGCCGAAGGGAAATAGTTTCAAAAATTTTGATGCGTTTTGATGCTTATGTTTGACTTACTTGTTAATTGTGGTTGATGCACTTGTTACGTGTGATTAATCTACTCGACATTAAGATTGACTTACTTATACATGTTGGTTGTTGAATTGTGACTATTGGACTACAATTATTGAGCCTTGTGAGTTGTGTATTGTAAAACTGTTAGGTTGGGATAATTTCTATGCAGGTTGTAGTTTGAGCAAGTTCGATTTGGATGAAAGGAGTATTCATTTTCTAGCAAGGTTTCTTCATTTATTAGATTGATTTCTAGGTACCGTATTGTTTGTAATCACTCATTGCTTCTACGTGTGTAAGTTCCAAGTCGATACCGTTTGATTGATCTTTCTCTCCCATCTCTGAGGCTTATCAGGGAACTGTTGAAAGATAGTTGCTTGTCATCCTAGCGGACCCTCTAGTTCTTCTTTTTATGCTTTGTTCTATTTGATAAATAAAGACATAAGACTTGTACTTATTTCTTAATTCCGCTCTTTATGTAATAGTGGCTTGTACACATGACAACCAGGTTTTGGGGTGTTAATAGAATGAATAAATGTTTCACTTTATCCTGTTCTTACATTATCTTTCCACGTTTCTTTTGTTTCATTTGGGTTGAGGCTAACTTGTCTTAGTGGTAATAGACAAGTGTCAGCACGTCTATTTTTAGGTTGTGTCAAATGGTATTAGAACCTAGGTTCATAGGTCTCACATGTGTACAATTCGTATCTAAGTAGCATCTTGGGGATCAAGATGGAGACGTCTATACTTATCTTTGAGAGGTTATGAGGACTGTTAGGAAACTTCCTTTTGTTCACTCTTTTTTATTGTATGTGGTTACCTTTGCTAGTGTTGAGTTGTCGTATGTGTTTTTGACAGATGTCGAGGACCAGAACTTATGTTTCCAATGGTAGAGGGGAGGCAGTCCTCGATGTTGTTGCTGAGTGTAACACCACGGAATTTGGAAAATGAAGGAAGGCTTAAAGATGGCTACTAGTTCAAATCCACGAGACCAGTCTATGATTAGTTGAAAGTTATACAGGTCATAGAACAGTCCCGTAGGAAGTGGGAAAAATATTTTGGAAATCAAGCCCCAGTAACTCATTCTACAATTGACCAGAATGGTTCATCGAATGGACTACAGACCGTAGAAAGTTTGACTGCCCGTACAAGTGAGTCGTAAGATTTGCCAAAGATTTTAGGCCTCAGTCACTTGACATACGGTTGACTAGTATGGTTCGTAGGTCATAACTATAGGTTCTGTCAATAGTTATTTTAAACGGTATTTGGGTCTTTTCCTATGTGCTTAAAGCATAAGCTAAGTCGTTTTGACCTTAATCCTAAGCCATATATAAGGTTTTTAAGTTCTAAAACTACCCACTCTAAATTCATTCCCCTAATTCCCAAATTCTACCAAATTCATCCTCCCCAAATTCTCTCTCAAACTCAAGGTAAAAGAGGATGAATCATAGGGTTATTCAAGTTCAAGTGTCCTTTATTCATCATTGCTTAGGGATTCGAGACCAAGGTATGTAGGGAGTTTATCAATAGATTTCATTCACCCATTGAGTCCCAGAGACTTCTCCAATTTAATTTCCCAAAATTTATTAGGTTTTCATTCAATTCCACATGGGTTCTATTTGTATGGATTTAATAGTTTGATTTCGATCATATTATGCTTATCTAGATTCAATTACATGCTTTCCAATGAATTTCATATGAACCCATGCATTGATCATGATTTTGACTATGAACCATAATTTACATGAATGTAGAAAGCAGCTATGAAGCTATAAATGATGTTTTCATGAACTTATGCATGATTTATGAAAAAGGAATTCCTTATGATCTAGGTTGATTTAATATTGACATTAATTCAATTGTGAAAGTTTTTCTCACATTAAGGGATCATGGTATGGTGAAAGGTTTTCTCACTCATGCATGATTGAAGATTTAAGGAGCTATTCTATATTGTTTTTAGCTTAGATTAGTAACTTAGTTGTGTTTTTCCATGAATGATGATGAATTTATGATTATGACTAATTTCATTGGAATTTTACTAAGCACCGAGAGGATATTGATATGGAGGCTCTTATGTTAGTAGATGTCGGGTCTCTAGTAGAATTCTCTTCGTCCCTAACTATGTGCCCCGTAGGTTGTATTAAGTGAAATAGTTAGTGGATCCACCTAAGATAGAAGTTAAGGTCCTTGCCTTGGCAAGTAAGGACATCTCTTTTTGGTGTGGAGCAAGACACCAGATTCCACGTTATAGCTAATATGGTTTATGTCAGTTAATAGTAAATATCCCACACAATGAACTAAGTTCATTTCAATCATTTTATGAAGTTTTCCTTGTGTTTTAATATGCATTGACCATGTTCACGATTTATGATTTTTCATCAAGGGTTTTTTTTTACTATCTTTAGCTTGGTTATGCATTTCATCTTTTTTATTATGTCTCCTTATTATCACGATTTATGTTTCTATGCATATTCCACATACTTAGTACATTCCATGTGCTAATGCATACTTGTGCCTACATTATTTCACTAATGTAGGCTTGATGAATCCTCTCCCTCCGTTCATGACTAGTTGATCACTCTAGAAATTTGAAAACTTGGTAAGTCCTCATACTCTGAGGATCGTGTCGCCTTTACCATTTTCTTATGTATTTAATTCTGGGTGTTGTATGTGGTGTACGAGTTACGTCCCGAACACTTCTTTTGATGTAATAGATGAGTTGTCAAGACTATGTTAGACTTCCACTTTGAAATGTCAAACTTTTCTATGATATAAAATATTTTACTTTTGTCTATTACTATGTGTATATGTATGTCAAGCTTGTGTAGGGCCTCTCGGGGTCTTATACGTCATGTCAAGTCTTGGATTTACCTTTGGTCATGATATTGAGACCCCAACTGGGGGTAGATGTACGACCTAAGCTAGAGGCTAAGCTTGTGGAGTACCACTAGCTAGAGTTTGTGCCTGTGGAGCAGTAACAGCCAAAGGTTGAGCTAGAGAGGTCTCTCCTGAGCCACAAGTTGAGGTTGTTGAGGACCAGGTTCCTTTATAGTTTGGAGATCCTTTGTTTTAGGACATTTTGTTAAGGATATTGGTTGTTTTAGAAACTTCTTCCAGGGTGGTGCAATAGGTACACCACAGTATTCTCAGATAAGGGTAGGGGCATAGACCCCAGGTCAGCAGCATCAGGCGTCGATTATTCTTGATCAGGTAGGTCAGCCACCAGTGGTTCCTGTAACGGCTGGTGGTGCACAGATTGCTCCTGAGGTTATTTTGACAGCGGTTGATCGGCAATGTTGTGAGAGTTTTTGGAATATGAAACCAAGCCAGTTTCAAGGTGGTAAGAATGAGGATGCTCATGAGTTCTTGACTTTGCCATGAGATGCTTGAGGCAGTGGATATGGTGGATGCTTGGGTGTTGGGATTGTTGCACTTCAGTTTTGTGGATGCGATAGAGAGTGGTGGAGGAATTTTGTAAGGTCTAGACCAGTTGGATCTCCCTTGGCGGAGTGGGACGTGTACTCTAGTGTTTTACAGAACTATTTCACCCCTTGGAGCGTGCGATAGTAAAGTTGATTGAGGTTTGAGAGCTTGACTTAGAGAAGTTTGTTTGCGACTGAATATAAGGACCATTTCTATGAAATTTCTAGGTATGTTATGACAATAGTTCCAAATGAGGTGGAGAGAGTTCGCATGTTTGTGAGAGAGTTGACATTCTATATTGGATTGTATGTGTTCAGAGAAGCCAGAGAGAGAGGGATTCCTTCTAGTCTATTGTGAGCACCGCCAATAAGGCAGAGTTGATGGCTTTAGAGGAGTTTAGTGAGCCTCGTAGGGCCCGATTATCTAGTCAATTTTCTTGTGCCTCATCTGGAGGCAGAGGTTCACATAAAGGTAGTAGCTCCTTTCAGCGACATGGGCCGATTCATACATCTATGCCAGCAACTGAGAGTGGGTAGTCAACCTGAGAATCGTATGTTCTGGCCGAGGTGGCCATGGTAGTCTGTCTGGTTTGTAGCAACATTTATTTATGCAAAGTCTTGTTATACTGGTGGGGATCCAGGTCATCTAATGCGTCAGTGTCCTCTATAGACTCACTCAGGACCCAACATTTTTATTCTGCTCTATCAAGAGATTCAGCACCTTCGGGTAGGGGTCAAGGTAGTGGTCAGTCTGGTAAAAGTGGCAGGACATCTAGGAGAGGTGTTCTAGATCCATAGGGTGGAGATATGGGTTCTAATAAAACTATAGAAGGTCGATAGGGTGAGTGTCATGCTTTTCTAAGAAGTCCTGAGGTCGAGACTTTTGATGCAATGATCACACGTATTGTCCCAGTTTGTCATCGACTTGTATATGTATTGTTTGATTCGGGGTCTACATTCTCGTATGTGTCTACCTATTTTGTTGTTGGATTTGATATAATGTTTGATAGAATGCATGTGTTTATTCATGTTTCTATACCAGTAGGTGAGTCCTTAGTGGTGGATTGAGCGTATCAATCTTATCTTCTTTATTTGGTCGGGTATGATACTTAGGTAGACTTCATCATCCTGGGGATGGTAGACTTTGATATTATCTTAGGTATGGATTGGCTCTCTTTGCATCATGCTATTCTTGATTGTTTGCAACGATTGTGACCTTAGCAATGTCGGGTGTCCCGAGAGTTGATTGGACGGGTGCTAGTGGTTCTTACCCTAGCAAAGTTATCTCCTTCATTCGAGTTCAAAGATTGGTTGACATGGGGTGTTTGTCCTATTTGGCTTTCATTCGGGATCCTAGTGTTGAGACACCTCCCAAGGATTCTGTGCTCGTGGTTCGAGAGTTTTCAAATATATTTCCTTCTGATCTTCCAGGTATTCCTCCGTACAAGGATATTAATTTTGTCATTGACTTGGATCCAGGGTCAAAGCCCATCTCTAATCCTCATTATCATATGGCTCCAACTGAATTAAAGGAATGGAAGGATCAGTTGCAGGGATTTTTTATCAAGGGGTTTATTCTCCCTAGTATTTCTCTATGGGGTTTAATTGTGTTTTTGTGAGGAAGAAGGATCAATCCATGAGGATGTGTATTGATTATCGATAGTTGAATAAAGTGACTCTGAAGAACAAGTATCCTTATCTTTGTATTGATGATTTGTTTGATCAACATCAGGGTGCATCTTTATTTTCTAAGATTGATTTGAGGTTCGGTTATCATCAGCTGAAGATTAGGGCATCAGATATCCCTAAGACATCATTTAGGACTCTTTATGGCATTATGAGTTTCTTGTGATGTTTTTCAGTTTGACTAACACCCCTGCAACATTCATGGAGTTGATGAACGGGGTGTTCCGACCATATCTGGATTCCTTTATGATAGTGTTCATTGACAAAATCTTGATGTTCTACAAGACTGAAGAGGATTATGATCGGCATTTGAGGATTTTTTTTCTAAAGGTTGAGAGTACAGAAGTTTTATGTTAAGTTCTTGAAGTGTGAGTTTTGACTTGATTATGTGGCCTTTTTGGGACACGTGGTGTCCAAGGATGGTATTCGAATAGATCTAGCCAAGATTGAGGCAGTTAGAGGTTGGACCATTTCTACGTCAGTTACTGAGATCCAAAGTTTAATGGGACTTACAGGCTATTACAGACGATTTTTGCTGAGCTTTTCTACTAGTGTATCTCCTTTGACCAAATTGACTTGACATAAGCCTTCAGTGGTCTTATGATTGTGAGGATAGCTTAAAAATCTCAAGACCTTGTTGACTTCGTCTCTTATTTTGACTTCACCCAAGCAGGGTGTAGACTTCACTATTCATGGCGATGCTTTTAGAGTCGGGTTAGGTGGTGTTATGATGCAGAAAGGTAAGGTGATAGCCTATTCTTCAAGATAGTTGAAGACCAATAAGACTAACTACCCTACCCATTATTTAGAGTTGGCATCTGTAGTATTTGAGCTTAAGCTATAGTGATATTATTTGTATGGGGCTCATTTGTGAGGTTTTCATGAATCATCAGAGTCTTCAGTACATTTTCACTCAAAGAGATCTAAACTTGAAGCAATGCAGATGGCTTGAACTACTAAAGGACTACGACATCACCATATTGTATCATCTTGGGAAGGCCAATATGGTGGTCGATGCTTTGAGTAGGAAGATTTCTAGCATAGGAAGTCTTTTGGTTATTAGTGTAGAGGAGAGACCATTGGTTAGGGATGTTAAAAGGTTAGCCAATAGCCTTATCCTATTACAGATTTATGAGGAGACGGGTGGTTTGATTGCTTTTATAGAGGCTCGTTTTTCCTTAGTGGAGCAGATCTGGAAGTTTCAGTTTAATGATGAGAAGTTATGTCTCATTCGAGACAAGGTGATGAGAGGGGAAGCCAAGGAGGTTATCCTTGATTCTGATGGTATCTTGAGGACTAGGGACAAGATATGTGTGCCCAAGGTGGTCGGGTAAATTAGCCTTATTCTTGAGAATGCCCATTGTTCTCGACATTCCATCCATCTGGGGTCGGCAAAGATGTACCAGGATTTGACTCACCATTATTGGTAGTGTGGGAAGAATAAGGATATTGCAGATTTCGTTTCTAGGTGTTTGACTTGCCAACAGGTCAAGTGTGAGCACCAGTAGCTCGGAGGTATATCTCAAAATATGTATATTTTTACTTGGAAGTGGGAATGGATCACTATGGACTTTGTTGTGGGTCTACCTACCACCGTGGATGGTTATGACTCCATTTAGGTGGTTGTTGACAGGCTGGCCAAATCCACCCATTTCCTTTGGGTTTGGTGAAGTATATGGCGGAGAAGTTAACCGAGCTTTATATTAGTCAGATTGTGTGGCAACATGGAGTCCCAATTTCTATTATCTCTAATTGAGGTTATTTGTCCACTTCCCATTTCTAGAAGGCATTGCAACATGGCTTGGGCACTTGGCTATATATGAGTACAGTTTTGCACCCTCAGACAAATAGTCAGTCCAAGAGGACGATTCAAGTGTTGGAGGACATGCTCTAAGCTTATGTGATCAATTTTAGTGCTATATGGGATCGACACTTTCCCTTAGTAGAGTTTACCTAAAACAATAGTTATCACTTCAGTATTCAGATGTCCCCTTTTGAGGCGTTATATGTCAAGCAGTATAGGTCTCCGATCGGATGGTTTGATTCAGTTGAGATGAACTCATTAGATAAAGAATTTCTTAGAGATTTTATGGAGTAAGTCTGTATAGTAAAGAACATAACATGGAATCATGTTGGAACCCACCCCACACATAACTAATTAGTATGCTAGAACAATCACAAACAAGGTCTAGGGATAGTATAACATAGCCTATCTCGAAGCTGATAACGCATGCTGCAAAACTTCCAAATCAAAGTCTTTCCCTTCTGAGTTGCTTCATAACAATGCCATTTTATCATAATAATGACCTCAGTGTCAATACGGTCATTTATATACCCAATTCACAATTATTATAAATAGAACTAAAAATGAGCCAAAATGGCATGGTGGGACCCGTGCAAGAAATCCTAAAATTGGTTCTGTCAATGGTCCCAGATATCTCAAGGAGCTTGTGCCCCTAAAATAGGCACAATCCGAGTTCTTAAATGCCCCAAAATAGATCATGTCTACAATTTTGCAAATTCACCATTTAAGGAACTAACACATAGGAATCAATGGGTCTTCAGAATTAAATGCGTCAATCACGAACCTAAATGTCCTGAAGCACTTCCCTAACAATATTAAACAACCACCGAAAAAATCCACACCAAATCAAGTTCACAAAGTCGCACAATTTAGAGAAATTAATGAAATGAAAGTTGGAAAATGGATTATGACTACCAATGATGACTGCAAAAGCGGTCAGTTGGCCACTTAAGTGGATCTGCTAAAGTGGCCCCTTTGCTACGAAAGTGGCTCACAAACATCAAACATAAATTGTAAGTATTAGACTCATTACCCACTCCAATCAATCTTTTTCGAACATCAATTGGAGATCGGAAATTAGAATTAAGTTTGCAACTTTAACCCATAAGTTAATCCCATGCTAACTAGCCTAAATCCATGTATGAACAACAACAAAACAGAGCACAACACAATACCAACTACATTAAATCAACACTCAACCCCATAATTGCACCCCTGGATCTTGGGGTTTTAGCCACTCTTCACAAAGAGTAAAGAAATTATACCTTTCATAAAAGTAGCCATGGGCAACATGAAATTAAGCAATTACCATTTATCAATTTCAAGAATAAAGTTGAAAAATCCCAAAAACTAGAAAGTGTTCTTCATAAAGTAAAGTATTTCTCTCTATAACTATTGTTCAATACTTCAAAATTTTTGAACCACTCCTTTTTCTGAACTCTCCTTTAGGCAATTTATAATTTCCCTAAAATTTGGCCCAAAACTCAATGCATGACCTATTGGGAGACATTAATTGGGCTCACCGATCACAGTGAGTGGATCGCCAACTGCTCCTCAACTCACCTTTCTCTTACTTTAGGCTTCAGGTGTTTGAAACTCAGTTGGAGAGCTCGTTCGAGTCTGCCTTTCATACTCGGTGAATTGCCGAGTTTTTTCCTTGAACTGTCGCCTTCGGCGATAGTCAGCATGTTCGCATTTCTCATTCAGCACATCACCATTTCCCTTTTTGTTCACTGACCTGCCTCAATAAATTCAAGTGTTGTGTACTGTCCATTTGGGCGAAGTCAAACTCATTAGGTTATCCGCCCTTCTTTCTTGGCGATCAACAATATGGAGTTTATACTTTTTTTCATATATTTGGTCATTCTTTCAAACATTCATCCTTGCCTTGTCCTTTAGCCTTCATAGCTAAAAATAACAAAAATATTATTAGAATAAGATATAATTAGGCATTGAGGACACTAATTATTGAACTAAATAGGCCTCAAATGAGTGTAAATCTACCACTCATCACCTAGCATATTCAATTTCAAGCAACAACAACACTAACACCATAATATTCAACATAGGGGCAAAATTTAAGCAAATATAGCATTGGCCAATAAATCAATATCATTAAAGTATTTACTCACTACACAGTAGCATGTGATCACATAGTACAATACTAAAATTAGCCCACCAGATTTAAATCATCAAACAATATTCAAGAAATAGGGCTTTGAACTTGAAAACTAATCTCAAAGATAAAAAACAAGAAGACAATGGGGAAGCAAGGGTTTGGCACGAGCAATCTAGAAATTACGCAATCCAAACAAGCTCAAAAATGATAGAAATGCAAATTATTGTGTTAGCAATGCATATTGAAGAGTTTGGAAGGATAAAAGTCAAGAAATTTCAAAAGATTGGCTTTTAAAAAATAAAAGACTCTTGGTCTTTTGGTTGAAATCCCATTCGGTGAGGTGCAATTAACGTCGCCAAGCATATTAAGAGAGTCACTAATGGATCTTAAGCTCAACAATTCAACCTTCATGCATTCAGCCTTGAATTTAAACTCGGTGAACTTGATTTATCTCACCTAAGTAGTTTTGTGAATCACCTTTTAAGTCTTTGTCTCGAAAACTTTGTCTTGACGTCAAGATTTTACTTTCACCTGCATATTTCAACACACTTTATTGAAAACATTAAGAACTTGGGTTGCCTCCCAAGAAGCGCCTTATTCAATGTCATGGCACGAGGTGGTCATGTTTTCAAACACCATTCCTCGTGTTGGAAACAATGTCACTCGACATACTTTCTCTTGGCCTTCGAATTAAATGAGTTGAAATTTGGCAAATATGAGCCTTGTGTTGCTTAATTGACACTGAATGAGAAGTTACAATTTGAGTCAAGATGGAGAAATCATACTTCAATTTCTTCAACACCTTGTCGGACCCCTCAACTTTGTTGACAATTTTTACTAACATATCTTCGGTCCAAAAAATTTCCGAATCCTTTTGTTGAATTGGTTTAGGGCGATCATGAGGGGACACTATTTGTCTTTGTCACCTCTAGTGTGTTCCTCTATCACACCAATTCTTTTCGCGGTTACACCAAGCATTATATCGGTCTTTGTTCTAATCTTGATTCCCACCGGCCTTGGGTGGCTCAGGGGAGAACCCCCCCTATTTGGTTGCTTAAGAATTGGACTTTTTCCTCATATTGTCGCGAACACAAAGTATACCATAGATGTGACATGGTGTATAAGACCCCGAGAGGCCCTACACAAGTAACATAACATAAAAACAACATGACATAATAGGAAACAATATGAGAATCTCATATAATGAAAGAGTCTTACATAAAAGTGGAATTGACGTCATAGTCTCGACAAGCCAATCTAGTACATCAAGAGTGGGTTGGACGTAACCCATACACCACATACAATATTGCAAAACTAAATACATAAAATAATGTAAACATAGGTGAGAAGGGCCTCGGAACTTGAGGACTTACCAAGTCTTCAATCTACAAAGCCAAACCACTAGCCACGAGCGGGAGGAGGAAGATCGTCGGACCCTACATTAGTGAAACAATGTAGGCACAAGTATGCATTAGTACATGGAATGTACTAAGTATGAGGGATATGCATAAAAATGAAACATGATAATAATAGGACATAATCAAAAGCATGATATGCATGACCAAGTTGAACATAGTAAAACCCTTTAAAGAAGAATCATAAATCATGAACATGGTCAATGCATCTTTAAATCATCTTGAAATTTTCATAAAACCTTTAAGAACGACTTAGTTTGTTTGGTGGGATATTTATTGTTAACCAACATAGACCACGTGAGCTACAACATGGAATACAGTGTCTTTCTCCCACACTAAAAAGAGATATTTCTGCTTATCAAGGCAAAACCTTAAACTTCTAGCTTAGGTGTATCCACTAGTCATGTCTTTCTAAGACAAACCTACGAGGGCACATAGTTAGGGACAAGGAGATTGATACTAGAGACCCAACCTCTACTAATGGGAGAGCCTCCATCTCCATATCCTCTCGGTGCTAAGTAAAATCCCAATTGAATAGTCATAAACATCAGCATATCATCTTACGTGGAAAAGCACAATTAAGTTATCAATTCAAGCTTAAAAATCATAGAGTAGCTCACTAAATCATAAATTATGCATATGTCAAAAACCTCTCACCAATCATGATTTCCTAATATGTGAGAAAATCATGTCACAATTTGATTGATGTTTATCTTAAAGAAACCAAGATCATAAATCCTTTCTTTCATAAATTATGCAAAACTTCCATGAAAACATCATTTCTAGGTTCACAACCTCTTCATAAACTTATGTATTTAAGAATGCAAAGTAAAATCATGAAGAATGCATGGGTTAATATGAAATTAATTGGAAAGCATGTAATTGAGTCAAAACAATACAAATAAGATCAAAATCAAACAATCGAATTAACACAATTAGAACCCATGAAGAATTGAATGAAAACCTAATCAATTTTGGTGAAATCAAACTTTGGAGAATTGAGAAACCTTGGGCTCAATGGGTGAATGGAACCCATTTATGACCTCTTACATACCTTGAGAAACAAAGATCAAAAGCAATATATTAATCGGAGACTTGAAGCTTGAAACCCTATCCTTCTTCGTGAATTTGAAAGAGAATTAGGAAAGATGAATGTAGATAGGATTTGGGAATTTGAATGAATGAGAGAGTTGGGGAAATTTTTTAGGTAGAGGGTAGTTATAGGACTTTTAAATAGGGGTAAAACGACATAGTATAGGCATTTAATGCATAGGAAAAGACCCAAATATCCTTAAGAAATAATTGTTCGATTACTCTACGGTTAAGACCTCCGAATCGTAGAAATTCGCTTGTGTGTATGCACGGTTGATATTGGTCATCTCATTAAGCAAAGCTAAAACAACTTCAAATGATTGTTTCATGAATCCATCTTGGATAAGTTGATCATTTATCCCTTGGTTCACAATATCAAGGCTCTGGTAAAAATATTGCAACAATAATTTATCCAGAAACTCGTGATTAGGACATTGTAATACAAACTTTTGGAACCTTAACCATGTATCATGGATAGGTTCACCTTCAATTCTCATAAAATTTTGGTTGTTTTCCCTACACTTCACCATCCTCAAATGAGGAAAGAATCTTTCAAAAACCACCTCATTTAACTCTTCCCAAGTAGTGATCATGTAATACCCCAGAAATCAAACTTAGAACTTTCAGCAGAACCAGGTGAACCATGACAGGGTTCACGGACCGTGAACCGGAACACGATCTGTCGACTTATTTGTGGACTCACACCCCAACCCAGAAGTGGTGGACCACGGGACCCTTCACGGGTGGTGGACCACCATAGGAGCCATATTTATGTTCGTGGAAGCTAGGAAATATCCATCAGGCTCAAACGTTAGACCACAGGGCTCTTCACAGGCCAAGGTCTTGACGATGAGCCATGACGGCTTCCGTGAATGTCACGCCCCGAGGCTACACCCTAGACATAACATGGGACCTAGGATCACGAGTGACCCCAAGCTAATCCTGCTGGCAAATCATAAGCATACTAAAGATAAACTGAAACAATAATAACTAAGCAGAAGCTAAATCATGAAATAACTAAAATGATGGGGAATACCCAATATTGTCTGTATAAAGAGAAACTATGAGTTTTAATAAACAACTGAAGTATCAAACTCGAATCTAAAATTCAAACTAACTATGTTTGAAATAAAGCCTCTACTGACTAGAAATGCTAGGACATGCCCTAGCTAGATCTAGTAAAATTAAAAACTAAAGCAAAAAGCGATAAAGACAGTCATGTCACTAGTCCTCGAAGAATGAGGACTCACCACTGATGTTGCCGAACTGAAGATCGGGAACTGATCTATGCGTGATCTGACTACTGAGGACCTCAACCTACATCACGAGAAGATGTAGCGCAGAGTATGCGTCAGTACTTGAAAGGTACTGAGCATGAAGGATAGAGTAATACTGAACAATAACATAACTGAATCAAAGCATATATCTGAGCAATGACATGAAATAACCATGGTACAAACTGAGAATACTAAACATTAAGTAGGCGTTTGGCCATGCGATACCATATCACGTTATGGAATCGTTAGATGGAATCAACGTTTGGACATGCGATTTTACGCTAATTCCATCTCATGATTCCATAACATGAGATGTGATTCCACATTCTCCAAAAACCATGATATGTAATTATATGGGAATTCCATATCATGATTTGAGATATTTTAATACAAAAATTGATCCACGAGTTTAGATTTTGTTTAAACAACCCCACATTTATATCTACTAACCACTTATTTCAT
Organism: Solanum stenotomum; assembly: GCF_019186545.1. Lineage (NCBI taxonomy): Eukaryota > Viridiplantae > Streptophyta > Magnoliopsida > Solanales > Solanaceae > Solanum > Solanum stenotomum. The sequence goes on from NC_064283.1 coordinate 25,237,944, forward strand.
ATGTACATAAAATTTATAATCACATCATTACTTTTAAAAATTTATTATTCTCACCGATATAAAATTTATTATTCTCACCAACATATATATAGTCACTTTAACTCACACCAACCGATTGTTGAGTAATAAATTTATTTTATGGCCTTAATAAGTGCACATTTATATTTTATGTGTAAGTTATTAGTATTTAGTTACATATTTCCTATCAACTTTGTTTAAAGAGATAATATTTAATTTTATAACTTTGCATTGCCTTGGAAGCGTTATTTTTATTACTCTTACAAACAATATTTTTATGAAGTGCATTCTATAATGCTTCCAGTTTATTTTATGTTCACTAAACAAATATTGATGTATTTTTTATTTGATAGGATTGTGTTGGTGTGATTGATGAAACATATATAGAAGGGGAGGTTCCTAAAGCGGTGCAACAAGCATAACATAATCGCAAAGAAAGAACATCACAAAATGTCTTATGTGCTTATGATTTTGATATGCGATTTACCTTTGTTGTTGCTGGTTGGGAAGGTACTGCACATGATAGTAAAGTACTTAAGAATGCACTTGTTGAACCAACGCCACAATTTCCATTTCCGCCATATGGTAACTTCAAAGTACATCCTTAGAATAAATATTATTCATTTACACAAAGCTGTCTCATTTACGTCACATATGATTTTAGTAATTCTTTATAAAATGTTTGTTGGAAGATAAATATTATGTTGTTGATGCTGGTTTCCGAAATACGAAAGGATTTTTAGCACTATACAAAGGACTACACTATCATTTGCAAGATAACCGAAGAAGTGAAAGAGAGCCTCAAAATCCCAAAGAAATGTTTAATTATAGGCATTCATCTCTGCGCAATGTGATTGAACGGACTTTTAGAGCTTGGAAAAATAGATTTAGAATACTGAAACAAGGCATGAACCATTATGATATTGATACGCAAGTGAAAATTGTCATAGCTTGTGCAGTGCTACATAATTATTTGCGAGAATACCAAAGTACTGATGAAATATTTATGGTCTAAGACCATGAAAATATAGTTGCGGATGATATTGACCAACAAATGGCTCAAAGTAACAATGTTGTTCGTCTTCTCGGTCACATGATCGAGAAATGCAAGTTCAACGTGAGGAAATTGTTCGTACTATATGGGAGGATTATATTAAAGACTAGTACACTATAATTTATGTTCAATTTTTTTTATTAAATTAAAGTTTGATGAAACAATTACTTTAGTGGAGAATAAATAGCTTTGTAATAATTTATTATGTGATTTTATAAATTTTTATTTATTTGATAAGATTGAATAAACAATTGGGTCTATTTTAATAGTTTTACAACTTATGAGATTTTTATGTTTATGAGAAAATATACAACACAAAAATTTCATAGCGCATGTCCAAACAAAACTTCAATTTCATCTCATAATTTCATATCATGATTCCATATCATGATGCCATATCGCATGGCCAAACGGGCCCTAAATATTGAATGCAATGACCAAGTTTATAACATGCTAAGACTGATTTCTAAACTATATTGATAACATGGTCAATGCAATAGAATCTAACTGAACTGTAAGGGAGCTACTAATAACCGACATAAAACCACATGAGCTAAATGTGGAGTCCAATGTATACGCCCCATCGAGAGGACCCAATATACCCTGCCAGAGGTATAGAGACATGTTGGCGTGATCACTAAAATGATGCCCACGAAGGGGACTTACAATCTACGAGGAACGTAGTTCTGGGACTTGAAGGTGACTGACCCTAGTCCACTCGGTATTAAGCTTCCCATATGATTAAGTAATTAACACTTTATGACTGAAATATTCTAATACTGGATAGCTCAAAACTGACATGCAAACTGAGAATGCACCATTAATATACTAATAATAATGCATTCGAAAACTGAGGCATGTTTATATGTAACTAAATTAACTAACCTAGCATGTGTAATACAAGAACTAAAAGAACTACATAGCTAGGGTTTTGAGTTTATGCATGAATTTGGGCACAACATTACTATAACGTGATAATATGATTTGGATCATTCTAACAGCTGAAAACCCAACAATTCTAAGATTCAAGAAACCCTAAGTCTAGATAATATTAAGGGAATTGAGATTCTGACTGAAATCTAGGGACCTAGTGGGTAAGAGGAACCCACTAGTGAAATCCCACATACCTGGTGACGAATTCCATGAAGAAATCTTTCAATTTCGGGGCTGGGACTGATGGAACTTTGTTGCGTTCTTGAACTAGGGTTTGGTCACCTCTTTCTTCTCTCTACGCTCTAAGTTTCTATGTTTTGATGAATTACTTGACTTAGGTAAGTTCTAGTTATGTTTCTAGGCTAAAATTGGCCAAAACCACGTAGTTTAGTGTTAAACGACATTGTTTAGAGGTCTAACGCATAAGGAAAAGACCAAAAGACCCCTGACTTAAAAGTTGTCGGGTTCACCGACAGACCGTCGATCGATTGAAGGTCCATCCTGCTCAATCGTCAGTCGCGATTGGAGACTAAAATCTTGGGGTTTGACCTACAGCCCTGGACCACGGACTGTGGTCTCACCTACGGTCTGTAGGTCTTAGCGTGGGTCAGGACTTAGAGAGATTTTTGGGGATGACTTGAGGTGTTAATCCACGGACACGGGCCACAGTCTGTGACCTGAACTACGGTCCGTGGGTCCGGCCGTAGTTCAACACTTAAATAACTTCCTGGGGGAGTCTAGGGAAGGTTGCAAATGCAAACCACTGACCACTAGCACGGGTTGTGGGTCACCCTACAGTCTGTGGGTTGCACCTGCAACTTCTGGAAATCTGCATTGAGGTCTGTTTTCAGATATGGGGTGTTACAATGAAGTCGAGCCAGTGTAGCCCTTAGTTCAGGAAAAGAACCACAAAGACCTTTATGGTCTGTGATCCTTCACACGGTCTGTGAAGTGGACAATAGTAGGAAGGCCCAAAATCAGCAGCTATTGGACAAAGAACCAAGACCGTATTGACGGTCCGTCAGAGGGATTGTGGTCAGCTGTATTAGATTTTAAATTACGGTCGTTTTGGTCTTTTCCCCTTTGCGTTGGACACCTAAACTACGTCGGTTAACCCCTAAACTACGTTGTTTTGGTCAGTTTAAGCCTAGTAACTTAATTAGAACTTACCCTAATGAATCATTCACCAAAATCAAGTAAAACTTAGAGCAAAAGAGGGAGAAAGAGGTGCCAGTTTTCCTCAAGAACACGCATCAAGGTTTCTTCAGTTCCAGCCCCGAAATCGAAAGATTTCTATATGAATTTAGTCATTAGGTATGTGGGATTTCACTAGTGGGTTCCTTTCACCCATTAGGTCCCTAGAATTCAGTCAGATTCTTGATTCGCTCCATATTATCTAGACCTAAGGTTTCTAGAATTTCAACAGAATTCTATGATTTAGTTATGTTAACGTTCTTAATTAGATTATCATGTCTTATTATTGTTTTTGCCTAGACTCTTGCATAAACTCAGAACCCTAGTTATGTAGTTCTTATAGTTCATGAATTACATTAGCTAGGACATATAAACATATATACATGCCTCAGTTTTCGAATGCTCCATCATCAAAAATAAATGTTGCATATTCAGATTTGCATACCAGATTATTGAGCTATCCAGTTTACTTCAGTTATGTCATAAATTTCACTTATTCAATTGGGAGTAGTCTTTATACCAAGTTGTACTAGGGTCAGTCACCCTCAAGTACCGGAACTACATGCCCCCGTAGGTTATAAGTCCCTTTGTGGGCATCAGTTTAGTGATCATGTCAGTCATGCATATATACCTCTGGCAAGGTATATTGGGTCATCTCGATGGGGCGTATACATCGGACTCCACATTTAGCTTATGTGGTTTTATGTCGAATATTAGTAGCTCCCACAGTCAAATTCAGTTAAAGTTCAGTATTCAGATTTAGCATGTTATAAACTTGATCATTGCATTCAGTTAGTTCATGTTCAGTATTTTTAGTATAGTATCATGTTCATCCTATATCATTGTTTCACCGCTTTGTTCAGCTATATTATATCATTCATGCTCAGTACATTTTAAGTAATGACGCATACTCTGCGCTACATCTTCTTGTGATGTAGGTTCAGGTCCTCAGCATTCAGATCACACATAGATCGGCTCTCGAAGCAGCATCAGTGGTGAGTCCTCATTCTCCGAGGATGATAGACATGTTTCCTTTCTACATTTCAGTTTTTGCTAGATTTAGCTGGGGGAATGTCCCAACATCTCTAGTCAGTTAGAGGCTTTATTTCAGACATAATTAGATTTAGTTTTAGCTTTGGAGTTTGATATTTCAGTTTTCATTAAACTCACAGTTTATTTATTCAGATGGTAATGGGTATTCCCCATCATTTTAGTTTATATGATGTTTTAAGCTTTCATACAGTACTTTCTTATTTCAGAAAACCTTTAAGTATGCTTATGATATGCCAACAGGGTTAGCTTGGGGTCACTCGTGATCCTAGGACCTATGTATGCGTCCTGGGGGTAGCTTCGGGGAGTGACAAACATGGTATCAGAGCACTAGGTTCAAGAGTCCTAGGATGTCTAAAAAGCCGCACTAAGTAGACTCACTTTCATGGGTGTGAAGTGCACCAAATCTAATGAGAGGGAGGCTATGAAGTGTTTTAGGAAAACTTCACTTTCTTGATATTCTTATCGTACATTGGTATGATCTCTCTTTATAATCCATCGTTATGCCATATCAGATCATACCTCCTAGTAATGCTTACAGAAGGAATGCGAATGCACGCAATGCTAACCCAGCTCCTCCAATCCCAAATCAAGAAGTTTTAAATGCAGAGTTTCGGAATGTCATTCAGCTTTTGGCCCAGGGTGTGACCAACCAGAACAATCAGCAGGCCCCAGTTCCTACTAACACTAATGTTGGGTCAGCTGCACCTAGAGTTCGCAATTTTGTTAGGATGAATCCACCTGAGTTTCTAGGGTCGCAGGTTGGTAAGGATCCACAAAACTTCAAAGATGAGGTGAGGTCAAGAAGATCTTTGGAGTAATGCAAATGACTGGAAATGATAGGGTGGAGTTAGCATCCTACCAACTTAAGGATGTAGCTCACATCTGGTTTACTCAATGGAAAGAAAACAGGGGTACGGATGCAGCTCCTATCACTTGGGAGTATTTTAGTGAGACTTTCACTCGCAGTTTCAGCAAAAGTCTTCAGCTCTAGAACCTTCATCAGCTAGTGTTCCATCTTCCAGGTTTCGACAGGATCAGAAAGGTAGGGCATCAAACTCTAAGTCTCATGGGAGTATTTAAGGCACCAGAACCTACCTAACTTGTCCAAAGTGTGGTAAGAACCATCTGGGCGAGTGTCTTGCAGGAAAGGAAGGATACTTTGGGTATAGTCAGTTTGTTCACAAGTTGAGAGATTGTCAATCTTTTAAACAGGGTCAACGAAGCAATAATGCTAAGGCTCAGTCTACAACTTCAACAGCACCAGTAGGCCGCCTGAATCATTAGGGTAACTCATCTTGTACAGGTGGCGATCAGCGCCAAAATAGGTAGTATTCTCTTCAGGCTCATTAGGATCAGGAAGATTCTCCCGATGTAGTCGCTGGTACGTTACGAGTTTTTAACTTAAATGTTTATTCTTTGTTAGATCCAGGGGCTACTCTTTCCTTTGAAACTCCTTAAATAGCGGTCAACTCCAATGTTAGTCCAGAAACTCTCTCAGAACCCTTCTCAGTCTCTACTCCAGTCAGTGACCCAATTATAGTTAAACGGGTATACAGAAATTACCCTGTCACAATCTCCCAGAAATTCACCTCAACAGATCTTATAGAGTTAGAAATGGTAGACTTTGATATCATTCTAGGCATGGATTGGTTACATTCCTACTATGCCTCAGTCGATTGTAGAACTAGAATTGTTCGTTTTTTGTTTCCAGACGAACCAATCTTAGAATGAAAGGGTAGTAGCTTAGCACCTATGGGTCATTTCTTACCTTAAGTCCAGAAAGATGATAGCTAAGGGTTATATCTATCATCTAGTTGGGTTAAGGATTCAAGCTCTGAAACCCCAACTCTTGAGTCAGTTCCAATAGTTAATGAGTTCCCAAAAGTATTTCCAATATATCTTCCCGGAGTTCCTCCCAAAAGGGAAATCAACTTTGGAATTGATCTCCTTTTAGATACCCAGTCTATTTCTATTCCTCCTTATAGAATGGCTCCAGCTGACCTTAAGGAATTGAAAGAGTCGTTAAAAGACCTTCTAGGTAAGGGCTTCATCAGACCTAGTATTTCCCCATGGGGTGCACCAGTGTTGTTCGTGAAAATAAAGATGGTTCCCTCAGAATAAGGTCACAATCAAGAATAAGTATCCTATCCCCACCAGGATTGATGACTTGTTTGACCAACTTCAGGGTGCAAGTCATTTCTCAAAGATAAACCTCAGATCCGGTTATCATCAGCTCTGAGTCAGAGATATTGACATCCCAAAAATGGCCTTCAAAACTCAGTATGGTCATTACATATTCGTAGTTATGTCAATTGGACTAACCAATGCTCCTGCAGGTTTCATGGATTTGATAAACAAAGTGTTCAAGCAGTATTTGGACTTGTTCGTTATCGTCTTTATTGATGATATCCTCATTTACACTACGAATGAGGAAGAACATGCGACTCATTTGAGGGTTTTCCTGCAAACTCTCAAGGATCGCCAGTTAGTTGCTAAGTTTAGCAAATGTGAGTTTTGGTTACAATAAGTCTCTTTACTTGGGCATATTGTGTCTAGTGAAGAGATTCGAGTGGATTCTCAGAAAATAGAAGCAGTGAAACAATTTCCCAGACCTATCTCTCCTACAGATATCAGAAGTTTCTTGGGTTGGCTGGTTATTACAGAAGGTTCCTGAAAGGATTTTCATCCATAGCTTTTCCATTGACTAAGTTGACTCAGAAAAAGGTTAAGTTTCAGTGGTCAGATGATTGTGAGAAAAGCTTCGCAGAATTGAAAACTAGGTTGACTACAGCTCCTGTTTTGACTCTACCAGAGGGTTCAGACGATTATGTGATCTATTATGATGCCTCCAAAGTCGGCCTAGGTTGTGCGTTAATGCAGAGAGGTAAGGTTATAGCTTATGCTTCTAGACAGCTTAAGGTGCATGAGAAAAACTATACAACTCATGACCTCGATCTTGCAGCAGTGGTGTTTGCAATTAAGATTTAGAGACATTACTTGTATGGTATTCATGTATATGTGTTCACAAACCATAAGAGCCTTCAGTATGTGTTCACTCAGAAAGAGTTGAATTTTCACAATGGGAGATGGCTTGTGTTCCTCAANTTAGAGACATTACTTGTATGGTATTCATGTATATGTGTTCACAAACCATAAGAGCCTTCAGTATGTGTTCACCCAGAAAGAGTTGAATTTTCACAACGGGAGATGGCTTGTGTTCCTCAAAGATTATGATATGAATGTGTTTTACCATCCTGGTAAGGCCAATGTAGTAGCAGATGCTCTTAGTAGACTATCTATGGGTAGTGTAGCACATGTTGAGGAAGAAAGAAAGGAACTAGAAAAATATGTTCATAGGCTTGCTCGCTGGGAGTTCGCCTTATGAGCATATCAGATGGTGGTGTAACAGTTCAGAATGGGTTAGAATCTTCAACGGTAGCAGAGGTTAAGGAAAAGTAAGACAGTGATCCTATATTGCTTCAACTAAAGAGTGTAGTTCATCAGTAGAGAGTTGAGGTTTTCTCCCAAAAGGGAGATGGTGTGCTTCGCTATCAGGGTCGATTATGTGCTCCTAAGGTGGGTGAGTTGAGATAGTAGATTCTTGCAGAAGCCCAAAACTCCAGGAATTCTATTCATCCAGGCGCCACTAAGATGTACCGTGATTTGTGGAAAGTCATTTGGTGGAATGGTATGAAAAGGGATATAGCAAATCTTGTGGCTAAGTGCCCTAATTATCAACAAGTGAAGGTAGAACATCAGAAACCAGGGGGTATGACTCAAGAGATCAACATTCATACTTGGAAGTGGGAAGTGATCAACATGGACTTCATTATAGGTTTACCTCATACTCGCAGACAGCATGACTCCATTTGGATGATAGTTGATAGAGTTACTAAGTCTACACACTTTTTGGTTGTTAAGACTACAGATTCGGTGGAGGACTACGCCAAGCTTTACATTAATCAGATATTCAGGTGGCATAGGTTCTTTTGTCTATCATTTCAGAAAGAAGTCCCCAGTTTACCTCTCATTTCTGGAAGTCATTTCTGAAAAGTCTTGGTACTCAGGTCAATCTTAGCACAGCATTTCATCCACACACGGATGGTCAAGCAGAGTGTACCATTCATACCTTAGAGGACATGTTGGGAGCTTGCGTGATCGATTTCAAGGGCAGTTGGGATGATCACCTTCTTCTTATAGAGTTCGCCTACAATAATAGTTACCATTCAAGCATTCAAATGTCCCCTTATGAGGCACTATATAAGCATAGGTGCAGATCTCCAGTTGGTTGGTTTGAAGTAGGTGAAGTAGCCTTGATAAGACTAGAAATGGTTCATGATGCCATAGAGAAAGTTCATCTCATTAAAGATTAACTTAAGACAGCCCAGAGTCACCAGAAGTCCTATGCAAATGTAAGGAGAAGGTTCTTAGAGTTCCAAGTTGATGATTGGGTTTACCTAAAAGTTTCACCTATGAAGGGGTGATGAGATTTGGCAAGAAAGGGAAGATTGATGCTTATCGTGACCAATGACACTAACCTACTGTCACGCCCCAAGCTACCCCCGAGACACGGACACGGGACCTAGGACCACAAGTGATCCCAAGCTAACCATGCTGGCATGATCATGAGCATACTAAAGATAATAAACTGATGTGGAAGCTAATTCATAAATAAACTGAAAAGATGGGGAATACCCATATACTATAACTGAATATATCAAATCTGAGAGTTTAATACAAAAGAAATATCAAACTCAAAATACTAAACTGAATCTAACTATGTCTGAAATAAGCCTCTAAACTGACTATAAATATTGGGACATGCCCCAACTAGATCTAGCAAAACCGAAACTAAAGACTAAAAGCGATAAAGATAAACATGTCACTAGTCCTCGAAGAATGAGGACTCACCACTAATGCTGCTGAACTGAAGATCGAGAATCGATCTAAGCGTGATCTGGATGCTGAGAACCTGAACCTACATCACGAGAAGATGTAGCGCACGTATGCGTCAGTACTTGAAAGGTACTGAGCATGCAACATAGAGTAAAGCTGAAATAATAGATAATTAAACAAAGCAATTAAGCAATGAAATAATCTGAACATGATATAGATACTGAAAATACTGAATATTGAGCTAACTGATGTAATGACCAAATTTATAACATGTTGAGACTCAATACTGACTGTACTGAAATATGGTCAATGCAATAGAGTCTGACTGAACTGTGGGAGCTACTAATAACCGACATAAAACCACATGAGCTAAATGTGGAGTCCGATGTATACGCCCCATCGAGAGGACCAAATATACCCTGCCAGAGGTATAGAGGCATGCTGGGGTGATCATTAAACTGATGATGCCCACAGAGGGGACTTACACCTACGTGGCTCGTAGTTCTGGGACTATATGGGTACGCTGAACCCTAGTCCAACTCGGTATTATGCTACTCCCAATGAATTAAGTAGTTAACTAGTTATGACTGAATTTCTGTAAATACTGGATAGCTCGAACTGAACATGCAAACTGAGAATACAACATTTGATCTGATAAAGATGCATTCATAAACTAAGGCATGTAAAACTGAATACTGAAATATCTGACCTAGCATGTGTAATTCAAGAACTAAAGAAATACATAGCTAGGGTTCTGAAATTCATGCGATAAACTAAGCAATAACATGATAATATGATTTGGAACATTTAAATAACTAATTCATGATTATCTGTTGTAATTCTAGAAACCCTAGGTCTGTTCATAATCATGGAATAAAGAATCTGACTGAATTCTAGGGACCTAATGGGCGAAAGGAACCCACCAGTGAAATCCCACATACCTGGTGACGAAATACACTGAGAAATCTTTTGATTTTGGGGCTGGAACTGATGGAACCTTGTAGTGTTCTTGAACTAGGGTTCTTGACCTTTTTCTCCTCCCTTGATTCTAATTTTTTAAGATTTTGATTAATGAATTGACTTGGATAAGTTCTAGTTATGTTTCTAGGCTTAAACTGACTAAAATCTCATGATTTAGGGTCCAAACGACGTATCAAGGGGTTAAACAAAATAGGAAAAGACCAAAAGACCCTTGAATTAACTGCTGTCAGAGTGACTGACGGACTAGACTGACGGGTTGTCATTCAATCGACGGTCCGTCGATTGGATCCGTAGGTCGAGTCTGCCCGACAGGGCTTCACTAAAACAAGCATAACTTTTTACTCGGAGGTCAGAATTTAGCAAACACGGTGGCGTTGGAAAGATAATTCAATTATCTATCTAACCATAGGTTATGGGACATATAATTCATTTTCTATTAAGAGTTATGACCATCTGAAGTTGACCCATCAATAATTTTCAGCTAACTGGTTGCTGACCCTCATCTACGGTCAGACCTACGGACCGTGGATCGATTGACGGTCCGTGCTGGTCGACCGTAGTTTGTGTAAGAGGTTGGGTAAAGGAGGTCTTGATCCACGGACATAGACCACGGACCGTTGTTTGATCTACGGACTGTGGGTCTGTCCGTGAGTCGAGACTTAACCGATTTTTCTAATCTTGGCTGGGGAGGGGTTGCACTGGTGAACCACGGACCACCAGCACGGGCCATGGTCTGACCTACGATCCGTGGATGGCAACCGTGGGTTGCACCTGCAACTTCTCAAAATCTACATTCTTGGCCTGATTCGAATACGGGGTATTACATTATCTCCCCCTTGAGAACATTCATCCTCGAATGAAGACTAAACTAGCTGAAATGGAGGGAGAGGGCTGCAATCCCTACCACTAAACACTGAGAACTGAATTTCTGACTGAACTGAGTTCCAATGACATGCAAATACGCTGAAAATGCAAGTACAAACTGAAATGGAATCGGAAGGAAAGAGGTGAGGATACTTGGACTTCATGGCTGCTTCTGCTTCTCAAGTAGCTCTCTCTACGGACTGACTCCTCCACAAAACCTTGACAGAAGCGACTTCTTTGTTTCTCAACCTTCTAACCTGACGCTCGAGAATCTCAACTGGTACATCCTCATATGAAAGGCTATCTTTCACGGACACACTCTCTAATGGCACTATGGACGCTGGATCACCCACACACTTCTTCAAAAGAGAAATGAGAAAGATTGGATGCACTGCTGCTAAATCTGCTGGCAACTCTAACTCATAAGCCACTTTACCAATCCTTTTCAAGATCCGGTAAGGGCCTACATATCTGGGACTGAGCTTCCCTTTCTTGCCAAATCTCATCACCCCCTTCATAGGTGACACTTTCAGGAAAACCCAATCATTAACTTGGAACTCTAGTTCCCTTCTTCTAACATCTGCATAAGACTTCTTGCGACTATGGGCAGTCCTAAGTCTATCTCTAATGAGTTGCACTTTCTCTATAGCATCAAGGACCGAATCTGGTCCTATCAAGGCTGCTTCACCTACTTCAAACCAACCAACTGGAGATCTACATCTACGCCCATACAATGCCTCATAAGGGGCCATCTGAATGCTGGAATGGTAACTATTATTGTAGGCGAACTCAATCAGAGGAAGGTGATCATCCCAACTACCCTTAAAGTCGATCACACAAGCTCTCAACATGTACTCTAAGGTCTAAATGGTACGCTCTGCCTAACCATCCGTCTGTGGATGAAATGTTGTGCTAAGGTTAACCTGAGTACTAAGACCCTTCTGAAATGACTTCCAGAAATGAGAGGTAAACTGAGGACCTCTATCTGAGATGATAGACAAAGGAACCCCATGCAACCTCACAATCTCATTAATGTAAA
>NC_064283.1:25250220-25290117 GCF_019186545.1 Solanum stenotomum
CCTATCAACAATCACCCAAATTGAGTCATGTTGTCTGCGAGTACGAGGTAAACCTGTGATGAAGTCCATGTTGATCACTTCCCACTTCCAAGTAGGAATGTCAATCTCTTGAGTCATACCTCCTAGTTTCTGACGTTCTACCTTGACTTGCTGGCAATTGGGGCACTTAGCCACAAAATCTGCTATATTTCTTTTCATGCCATTCCACCAATAGACTTCCCGCAGATCGCGGTACATCTTAGTGGCACCTGGATGAATAGAATATCTAGAATTGTGGGCTTCTGCGAGAATATGTTGTCTCAATTCACCTACATCAGGAACACACAATCTACCCTGATAGCGAAGTACACCATCTCCCCCTTGGGAGAAAACCTCCACTCTCTGATTGTGAACTGCACCCTTAAGTTCAAGCAAGATTGGATCACTGTCTTGCTTTTCCTTAACCTCTACTACCAAAGAAGATTCTACCCCATTCTGAACCGTTACACCACCATCTGATATGCTCATAAGACTAACTCCTAGGCGAGCAAGTCTGTGAACATCCTTTGCTAGCTCTCTCCTTTCTTCCTCAACATGTGCTACACTACCCATGGATAATCTGCTAAGAGCATCTACTACTACATTTGCCTTACCCGGATGGTAATGCACACTCATATCATAATCTTTGAGGAACTCAAGCCACCTTCTCTGGTGAAGATTCAACTCTTTCTGGGTGAATACATACTGAAGACTATTATGGTCTGTGAACACATCTACATGAACACCATACAAGTAGTGTCTCCAAATCTTGAGTGCAAACACCACTGCTGCAAGCTCGAGGTCATAAGTTGGATAATTCTTCTCATGTACCTTAAGTTGTCTGGAAGCATAAGTTATAACCTTACCTCGCTGCATCAACACACAACCTAGGCCGACCCTGGATGCATCACAATAGATCACATAACCATCTGAACCATCTATTAGAGTCAAGACAGGAGTTGTAGTCAACCTAGTTTTCAGTTCTCCAAAGCTTTTCTCACAATCATCTGACCATCGGAACTTAACCTTTTTCTGAGTTAACTTAGTCAATGGAGAGGCTATGGATGAAAATCCTTCCAGAAACCATCTGTAATAGCCCGCTAAACCCAAGAAACTTCTGATATCTGTAGCAGAGGTAGGTCTGGGCCATTGTTTCACTGCTTCTATCTTCTGGGAATCTACTCGAATTCCTTCACTAGACAAAATATGCCCAAGGAAGGCAACTGATTGGTTCACACTTGTTAAATTTTGCAAATAACTGGCAATATTTGAGAGTTTGCAGAACAAATCTCAAATGACTTGCATGTTCTTCCTCATTCCTAGAGTAAATGAGGATGTCATCAATAAAGACGATGACGAATAAGTCCAAGTACTGCTTGAACACTTTGTTCATCAAATCCATTAAAGCTGCAGGAGCATTGGTTAGTCCAAATGACATGACTATAAATTCATAATGACCATACCGAGTTCTGAAGGCTGTCTTTGGAATGTCACTATCTCTGACTCTAAGCTGATGATAACCTGATCTGAGGTCTATCATTGAATAATGACTAGCACCCTGAAGATGGTCAAACAAGTCATCAATCCTGGGGATGGGATACTTATTCTTGATTGTGACTTTGTTCAACTGCCTATAGTCAATGCACATTCTGAGAGAACCATCTTTCTTCTTTACGAACAACACTGGTGCACCCCATTGCGAAATACTAGGTCTAATAAAGCCCTTATCTAGAAGGTCTTTCAACTACTCTTTCAATTCCTTAAGCTCAGTTGGAGCCATTCAGTAAGGAGGAGTAGAGATAGGCGGGGTATCTGGAAGGAGATCAATTCCAAAGTTTATTTCCCTTTCGTGAGGAACTCCAGGAAGATCTTCTGGGAACACTTCTGGAAACTCACTGACTACAGGAGCTGACTCAAGAGTCGAGGATTCAGAACTAGAATCCTTAACCCGAACTAGATGATAGAGATAACCCTTAGAGATCATCTTTCTGGCCTTAAGGTAAGAAATGAATCGACCCATAGGCGCTAAGCTATTACCCTTCCATTTTAAGATTGGTTCGTCTGGAAACTGAAAACGAACAATCCTAGTTCTACAATCAACTGAGGCATAACATGAATGTAACCAATCCATGCCTAGAATGAGATCAAAGTATACCATTTCTAACTCCACAAGATCTGCTAAGGTGACTTTCTGAGAGACTGTGACAAGGCAATTTCTGTATACCCGTCTAGCTATAACTGGGTCACCGACTGGAGTAGAGACTGAGAAAGGCTCTGAGAGAATTTCTGGGCTAACACTGAATTGGATTGCTATGTAAGGACTTACAAAAGACAAAGTAGCTCCTGGATCTAACAATGCATAAACATCAAGATCAAAAACTCGTAACGTACCAGTGACCACATCAGGAGAATCTTCCTGATCTTGACGAGCCTGAAGAGCATAGAGCCTGTTTTGGCGTTGTCCGCCACCTGTACCAGATGAGTTACCCTACTGAGTCGGGCGAACTGTTGGTGCTGCTGAAGTTGTAGACTGAGCTCTACCATTATTCCCTCTTTGACCCTGTCTAGAAGGGAAATCCTTCAATCTATGACCAGACTGACAACACCCAAAACATCCTTTCTTACCTGCAAGGCACTCGCCCGGATGGTTCTTACTACATTTCGGGCAAGTTGGGTAAGTTTTGGTGCCTGAAACACTACCTTGAGACTTAGAGCCTGACGCCCTACCTTTATAATCATTACGGAACCTGGGGGATGGAACACTAGCTGATTAAGGGGCTGGAGTCGAAGACTTCTGCTGAAACTGCGAGCGATTTCCACCACCCGATTTCTGTTGGGAATACTCATAGTTACCTGTTCTTGCTTTCTTAGTCTCCTTAGCCTGTTCCCTAAGCTTATCACCCTCAACCTGCAGAGCATAAGTCATGAGCCTAGAGATGTTCATGTCTCCCAACAACATAGCATTTCTGCACTTTGTCTTCACTAAGTCTGACACTCCATAGAAAAACTTATTCATCTGAGCCCGNTCTCCTTAGCCTGTTCCCTAAGCTTATCACCCTCAACCTGCAGAGCATAAGTCATGAGCCTAGAGATGTTCATGTCTCCCAACAACATAGCATTTCTGCACTTTGTCTTCAATAAGTCTGACACTCCATAGAAAAACTTATTCATCTGAGCCCTGGAATCAGCAACCATGTGAGGAGCATACCTGGAGAGTTGGTTAAACTTGAGCCCATACTCTTGGACAGTCATGTTACCCTGCCTTAAGTTCATAAATTCCTGGGCCCTTGCTTCTCTCAACTCTATAGGGAAGAACCTGTCTAGAAAGGTTTCGCTGAAACATTCCCAAGTAATAGGAGCAACATCTACACCCTTGTTCTCCTTCCACTGAGTATACCAGATATGAGCTACATCCTTAAGTTGGTAAGATGCTAACTCAACCCGATCATTCCCAGTGACCTGCATCACCTCAAAGATCTTCTTGATCTCATCCAAGAAATTCTGGGAATCTTCACCAGTCTGCGATCATAAGAACTCAGGCGGATTCATCCTGACAAAGTCACGGACCCTTGATGCTGCTGATCCACCATTTGCATTCACAGGAGCTTGAACCCGCTGATTGTTCTGGTTAGCGACAGTCTGAGCCAACATATGAATGGCATTCTTGAATTCAGCATTTGAGACTTCCTGATCTGGAACTGGAGGAGCTGCGTTTGCGTTCCTGACATTCGCATTCCTAGCATAAGCTCTACGATGAGGCATGATCACTGAAACGTAGAACGTCGAGTTAGAATGGAATTAGATCATACCTTACGCACGATAAGAGTAACAAGAAAATGAAGATTTTTCCTAAAGACACTTTGTAGCCTCCCTCTCATTAGATGTGGTGCGCACTACACACCCATGAAAAGGACTCTACCTAGTGTGTCTTTTCAGACATCCTAGGACACTTAAACCTAGTGCTCTAATACCAAGTTTGTCACGCCCCGAGCTACCCCCGAGACGCAGACATGGGACCTAGGACCACAAGTGATCCCAAGCTAACCCTGCTGGCATGATCATGAGCATACTAAAGAAAATAAACTGATGCGGAAGCTAATTCATAAATAAACTGAAAAGATGGGGAATACCTATATACTATAACTGAATATACCAAATCTGAGAGTTTAATACAAAAGAAATATCAAACTCAAAATATTAAGTTGAATCTAACTATGTCTAAAATAAGCCTCAAAACTGACTAGAAATGTTGGGACATGCCCCAACTAGATCTAGCAAAACTGAAACTAAAGACTAAAAGCGATAAAGATAAACATGTCACTAGTCCTCGAAGAATGAGGATTCACCACTGATGCTGCTGAACTGAAGATCGGGAACTGATCTAAGCGTGATCTGGATGCTGAGAACCTGAACCTACATCACGAGAAGATGTAGCGCACGTATGCGTCAGTACTTGCAAGGTACTGAGCATGCAACATAGAGTAAAGCTGAAATAACATATAACTGAACAAAGAAATAAAGCAATGAAATAATCTAAACATGATATAGATACTGAAAATACTGAATATTGAGCTAACTGATGCAATGACCAAATAAATAACATGCTGAGACTGAATACTGACTGTACTAAAATATGGTCAATGCAATAGAGTCTGACTGAACTGTGGGAGCTACTAATAACCGACATAAAACCACATGAGCTAAATGTGGAGTCCGATGTATACGCCCCATCGAGAGGACCCAATATACCCTGCCAGAGGTATAGAGGCATGTTGGCGTGATCATTAAACTGATGTTGCCCGCAGAGGGGACTTACACCTATGTGGCTCGTAGTTCTGGGACTATATGGGTACGTTGAACCCTAGTCCAACTCGGTATTATGCTACTCCCAATGAATTAAGTAGTTAACTGGTTATGACTGAATTTTTGTACATACTGGATAGCTCGAACTGAACATACAAACTAAGAATGCAATATTTGATCTGATAATAATGCATTCATAAACTGAGGCATGTAAAACTGATTATTCAAATATCTGACCTAGCATGTGTAATTCAAGAACTAAAGAAATACATAGCTAGGGTTTTGAAATTCATACGATAAACTGAGCAATAACATGATAATCTGATTTGGAACATTTAAATAACTAATTCATGATGATCTGATGTAATTCTAGAAACCCTAGGTATGTTCATAATCATGGAATCAAGAATCTGACTGAATTCTAGGGACCTAATGGGCGAAAGGAACCCACTAGTGAAATCCCACATACCTGGTGACAAAATCCACTGAGAAATCTTTCAATTTTGGGGCTGGAACTTATGGAACCTTGCTGCGTTCTTGAACTAGGGTTCTTGACCTTTTTTTCCTCTCTTGATTCTAATTTTCTAAGATTTTGATTAATGAATTGACTTGGATAAGTTCTAGTTATGTTTCTAGGCTTAAACTGACTAAAATCTCATGATTTAGGGTCCAAACGACGTATTAAGGGGTTAAACAAAATAGGAAAAGACCAAAAGACCCTTGAATTAACTGCTATCAGAGTGACTGACGGACTAGACTGACGGGTTGTCATTCAATCGACGGTCCGTCGATTGGATCCGTAGGTCGAGTCTGCCCGACAGGGCTTCACTAAAACAAGCATAACTTTTTACTCGGAGGTCGGAATTTAGCAAACTCGATGGAGTTGGAAAGATAATTTAATTATCTATCTAACCATAGGTTATGGGACACATAATTCATTTTTACCTAAAAGTTATGACCATTTGAAGTTGACCCATCAATAATTTTCAGCTAACTGGTTGCTGACCCTCATCTACGGTCAAACCTACGGACCGTGGATCGATTGAAGGTCCGTGCTGATCGACCGTAGTTTGTGTCAGTGGCTGGGTAAAGGAGGTTTTGATCCACGGACATAGACCATGGACCGTTGTCTGATCTACGGACCGTGGGTTTGTCCGTGAGTCGAGACTTAGCCGATTTTTCTGAGCTTGGCTGGGGAGGGGTTGCAGTGGTGAACCACGGACCACCAGCACAGGCCGTGGTCTGACCTACGGTCCGTGGATGGCAACAGTGGGTTGCACCTGCAACTTCTCAAAATCTACATTCTTGGCCTGATTCGAATACGGGGTGTTACACCTACGGTATGAGTGTCTACGATCGTGGATAATATAGTAACCCAACTAAAGGTTGGGGTCGTGTCCCAATGGAGTTGTTTTGAGAATTAATAGAAAAATAAAGCTTAGCTCTAATTAGTCGTAGCTAAAGACATGAACGAGTAAAAACAAAGTAAATTAAAGGGGGTGACACGAAAGTGTCAAATATCAATTGGGGGTTTTGTCACAAGTAGTAAAAACAACAAAAATAACAATAAAATCAAGTATGGAGAAAAGTTCTTGGGGTGTGACCGCAATACAAGTTGAGATAAATCGTTGGGTACATGCTTTCGATAGGAATTTTGCAAGATAATAGTGACTAGGCTAAGCTTTCGATGGAAATAAGTCTGTTATCGGGCAACTTACCCCATTTCAAATGTGTTCCTCTCGAGCACCATTTGCTGCATGAAGGCCAGCCTACGCCTTACCCCACTCACTCTCTCGAGCTGAGTGTTAGGCTATGGGACTAGGGATCACCCTCTCGGGCTGAACCTTATGTCGACCCACTCCTTAGGCCATCAATCTAGTGGTCTTGGTAGTGGTCTTGGTTTCGCGACCTCCCTCTCGGGCAAGCCGAAAAAATATAGGTGGTTTTGTATTTGCAACTACAAACCCATTAAATTAAACCACGACCACTAGGTCAAATCACCAGTAAAATACGTTTAACCTATTATCAAGTAAGACCTAACAATAATATCAACATATATTTGTTAAATCACACCCCAAGAATGGGGGTTTTTAGCCACACATCAAGAAATAAAAAAATACACCTAAAATGATAATAAAATCAAATGGGTATAAGGAATTAAACCTTGATTTAAGCAAAGGAAAAAGAATGGAGATGACCCACTTCCAACTTGGGGAAGATGAAATCCTTCTTTCTTCAAGTCTCCCACAAAATCCTCTCCAAACCTGAGAGAAAAATATCCCAAAAAGTACTATTCTATTCTGAAAATTATAATAATAATTTGACTCTCCAAAATTAATAAAGATTTTAGTATTTATAGATTTCAGAAATTAGTGTTGGCGGATCGCTCGGCGACGTTAGTCGATGTCGCTGAATGACTCAACGACTCGCCCTTCTTCTGTTTCATCGCCGCTTCGTGCTTGCCTTCAACATCTTCACATTTTGGACCATTGGGCGGTATAGTACTGCTTCGCAGAACTATTCAGCGAAGCTCCGACTGCTCCTTTCATCGCCTTTTTGATCCTTCTCCTTCAGGGCTTCGCGTACTGGAACAAAAGGTGAAGTGCATCCCTTCGGCGAATAGCCAAGTGTACTTGGCGATGCTCCGGCTTCAGCTTCTTCGTTCTTTTCAGCTTTTTTGTTCCTTTTTGCACCTAAGTGTCCATGCTTCCACTAAAACTTCAAATACCTGAAACTTAAGAGTTTTCATCAGATATTGAGACAAAGTAAGCATATGAGTGCACTATTTCTATCAAAATAAAGCCCTAAATGAGTCCAATTTGTGGACTCATCAAAGCTCGGTCCTAAATATGTAGGCCCTTACAAGATCTTGAAAAGAGTTGGTAAAGTGTCTCATGAGTTAGATTTGCCAGCAGAACTAGCAGCAGTGCATCCGATTTTTCACATTTCATTGTTGAAGAAGTGTGTGGGTGATCCTGCATCTATTGTACCTTAAGAAAGTGTGGCTGTGAAGAATAGTCTCACTTATGAAGAGGTACTAATTGAAATTCTTGATCGTCAGGTTAGAAGGTTGAGAAACAAAAAAGTCGCTTCAGTTAAGGTTTTGTGGAGGAGTCAGTCCGTAGAGTGAGCTACTTGGGAAGCAGAAGCAGCCACGAAGGCCAGATATCCTCATCTCTTTCCTTTCAATTCCATTCCAGCTTGAGGTAATAGTTCCTCTTCAATTTTTCAGTCATTCAGGCGTAGCTTCAGTCTAAGTATCTTGTTCCTTTAGTTTATACTTGTATTTTCAGCGTATTTGCATGTTCTTGGAACTTAGTTCAGTCAAAAATCAGTTTCTAGTACTTAGTGGTGGGGTTTGCAGCTCTTTCCCTCCCTATCCAACTAGCTTAGACTTCATTCGAGGATGAATGTTCCCAAGGGGGAGATATTCTAACACCTCAGAAATCAAACTTAGAACTTTTAGCAAAAAACCAGCAGAACCAAGTGAACCACGACAGGTTTCACGGTCCGTCAAACTGTTTGTGGACTCACACCGCAACCCAGAAGTGATAGACCACGGGACCCTTCACGGATCATGGACCACCATACGAGCTGTACTGGTGCTCGTGGAAGCCACGCAAAATCCACAGGGCTCACACATCAGACCACTGGGCCCTTCATAAGTCGTGGTCTTGACGGCTTCCGTGAAGTCGAGCCAGTGTAGCCCTTAGCCCAGGTGAAGGACCACGAGGACCTTCACGGTCAGTGAAGTGGACCGTAGTAGGAAGGGCCTAAATCAACAACTACTGGACCAAGGACCACAACCGGCTTGACGGTCCGTCAGAGGGGTTGTGGTCAGCTGCGTCAGATTTTTAAGTAGGGTCATTTTGGTCTTTTTCCCTATGCGTCAGACACCTAAACTAAGTCGTTTTGGTTAGTTTAAGCCTAGTAACTTAATTAGAACTTACCTGAATCAATCATTCACCAAAATCAAGTGAAACTTAGAGCAAAAGAGGGAGAAAGAGGTGCCAATTTTCCTCAAGAACACGCAACAAGGTTTCTTCAGTTCCAGCCTCAAAATCGAAAGATCTCTCCGTGAATTTCATCACCAGGTACGTGGAATTTCACTAGTGGTTTCCTTTCACCCATTAGGTCCCTAGAATTCAGTCAGATTCTTGATTCTCTCCATATTATCTAGACCTAGGGTTTCTAGAATTTCAATAGATTTCTATGATTTAGTTATGTTAACGTTCTTAATCAGATTTTCATGTCTTAATATTAATTTTCCTAGACTCTTGCATAAACTCAGAACCCTAGTTATGTAGTTCTTATAGTTCATGAGTTACATTAGCTAGGACAGATAAACAGATACACATGCCTCAGTTTTCGAATGCTCCATCATCATAAATAAATGTTGCATATTCAGATTTGCATGTCAGATTATTGAGCTATCCAATTTACTTCAGTTATGTTATAAATCTCACTTATTCTGTTAGGAGTACGCTTTATTCCGAGTTGGACAAGGGTAGTCACCCTCAAGTCCTAGAACTATGTGTCGCCATAGGTTATAAATCCCCTTTGTGGGCATCAGTTTAGTGATTACGCCAGTCATGCCTTTATACCTCTGGCAGGGTATATTGGGTCCTCTCAATGGGGCGTATACATCGGACTCCAAATTGAGCTCATGTGGTTTTATGTCGGTTATTAGTAGCTCCCATAGTCAAATTCTAGTATATTGACCAGGTTATCAGTTACAGTTCAGTATTCAGATTCAGCATGTTCTAAACTTGATCATTGCATTCAGTTAGTTCACATGTTCTAAACTTGATCATTGCATTCAGTTAGTTCATATTCAGTATTTTTAGTATAGTATCATGTTCATCTTATATCATTGCTTTACCGCTTTGTTCAGTTATGTATATTGTTCAGCTATATTCTATCATGCATACTCAGTACCTTTCAATTACTGACGCATACTCTGTGCTACATCTTCTCGTGATGTAGGTTCAGTTCCTCAACATTCAGATCACACATAGATCGGTTCTCGATCTTCGGCTCAGCAGCATCAGTGGTGAGTTCTCATTCTCCGAGGATAATAGGCATGTTTTCTTTCTACATTTCAATCTTTAGTTTCAGTTTTTGCTATATTTAGTTGGGGCATGTCCCAGCATCTCTAGTCAGGTAGAAGTTTTATTTCAGACATAGTTAGATTCAGTTTTATCTTTGGAGTTTGATATTTCAATTGTCATTAAACTCACAGTTTATTTATTCAGATGTTAATGGGTATTCCCCATCATTTCAGTTTATATGATGTTTTAAGCTTCCGCACAGTACTTTTTAATTTCAATAAATCTTTAAGTATGTCTATGATAAGCCAACAGGATTAGCTTGGGGTCACTCAAGATCCTATTTCCCGTGTCCGCATCCTGGGGGTAGCTTCGGGGTATGACAGATCGATTCCCTTGGTAATTAAGTCAACCCTTTTGAAGCCTCCCCCATTAGAGAGAAGGAAAAGAGCCTCTATTAAATGAACTCTTGGTTGATATTCTTGAAACTAAATAGACCACATACATCCACAAATTGCAAATATACTCATGGGGATCCTTATGAGCTAGACCCCCAAACATTACCTTCATTTGGAGCAATTGAAGCATAGTTCCAGTTGCATGAAATATAGAATTCTCCACAGTTGGGGGTAATCGGATAGCTCTCGTACTTCATATTGCATTGAAATTCACATCGTCTAAATTTCTCACATCCTAAGTTTACCCATGTTGGATAGCATAATTGTTTCCAATGACACTTATGTCATCACCTATAAAGATAAAAACAATGAAATAAATAGTAAAACTACTCTACCACACTAAATCAGTTCACAAAAATACTTCACTAAAAGAATTCTAAACACCACTACCCAATCGCGGCGCTATTTTTTGTAACACTCAAATTACTTATAAAATCATTAAGCAAGTAAGTGGTCGTTAGTAATATAATTACCCAACGTATGAGGTCGATGTTAAATCCCACAGGGAGTGGTATGTGAAAGAGTTCAATTATGAAGTCAAATTATGTTCTAATTCATTGTAAGTAGATAGTAACAAAGGTGGATAAATTCCAAATATCTAAATAAGATTGGTTACTAATCAATTTCAACAAATTAAACTAAAACAAATGTTTAGCAAGCAAACAGAGTAACAATCAAGGAGTGTGCAGAAGTGGGTATCGATTTCAAAAGGTCAGTCAATGTGATTCCTCAATAACCTTGATTACACATGGATAGGTTGGGCTTATAACATCTCGTACTTCGAAAAGGGCTAAATATTGGTGTGTAAAAGTCACCCATTAGTTTTAAGTTTTGGGTCAACTTCAAACGACCATATATCTCAACACATAAAGAATTAGGTGGCCCATGACCTATAAAATTAAAGTTTTTTTAGTCCTTTTTCCAATACCACCAAGTTTGCTTCATTTTAAGTTTGGAGTAAAAAATATGCTCGTTTTAGCGAACCTTCCTTTTAAATCACCTCGACAGTTTTTAAGAGAGGTAGTTTGGTCTTTTCACACTCTTTCTAAGCCTAAGCCACATTTTTATTCACCTAATTAAGGGTCTAATCAGTGTTAAAACATATTTTCATGTTCTTTAACACTTAGAAGAATTAGAGCAAGGTTCCAAGAGGAGAAAACGCTAGGGTTCAAGCGTTCTTCAAGTTTTCATCGATTTCACCAAGAATCTTTATTCTTTCCAGGTATGTAAGGCTATCATAGTGCTGGACTAGTTCGTCCTCACGCCCTACATCTCAATTCAGTCAGAAATTGTCACATCTAAAGGATCCATTTGTAGTTCTTGATATTAAATTTGGTTCTATAACAGTTGAGGTTTTGATTCTTTTGTTTTGTGAATCTTATAGTGTTGTTCATGCTTAGTATCACATAAACTCTATTGGTTTAGTAAAGCTATGTTTTCAAAAGGAGTTGTATAAAAGTTCTCATGTACATGTTTTAGGTTTGAGAAACAAGTAGAGTTTAGGAGAAATTTCTCAATTCTAAATTAATTTGGGGTATTAATTTAACTTGAAAATTTGTCGGGGATACTGGGGAAGGCCCTGGGGCGGTGCGCCAATAATGCGCTAGGCATGGCCTTCAACAGTTCAGGCCCTGGGGCGGTGCGCCAGTAGTGCGCCCAGACCTGACTTCTGAAGTTCAGGGTCTGGCGCCCTGCTCTAGAACTGTGCCCAGGCCGGACTTCTGAATTTCAAGGCCTGGCGCCTTGTGCCAACAATATGCCAGGGATTGTTGGGCCGATTCTTTTCTTTGTTTCATCCGGCGCATTTTCCTTTAAGTTGTGGCCACGTTTCCCTTCTCTGTATTAGCTTTTATAAGCTCTATTTAACTTTGAAAGTTCTTGCATATTCTAATCACATGTCGTGCTGCACATTCAAAACCAAATTGAGTTTAAGAGGAAAGTTCAAGAGTTTTATCGAGTTGTTATTGAGAACCCTTTTTAACCAACAATGATCTTAAACTAATTTTTCCAAAAAAGTAAGGATGGGTTTTGAGAGGAGTTTCATACATGATTAAGAAAAAATATAAGGGAACTAAGTATTCTCAAATATAACATTTTTACATTGAGAAAAGGGAAACTTTGGTTTCTAAAAAGAGTTTATGAGTTCAGGATATTTCAGAGATGATACCTCTTTTAAGAGGTTATTTTGAGTAATAACCTCAAAACAGAGAAAGAGTATTTCTATTGAGCATGAATATATATATTTATTGGGAGTAGTATTGAGCACTGATATAAGGATGAGTTCAGGCAACTCACACTCCCATAAATCATGTAGCTAACATGGGTAAAGAATAGTACTTTTTAGACGATTTCTTATTGCTTTTGAGCATAGATATAGTGGATCCGCTTAGTTGAGGTGTTTTATACCCTGGCAAGGTATAGAACAGTTTTGACAGCATGGGAGAGACGTTGTATCATCACATAGCTCATTGTGATGGTTGTCGGTTAAAGAATCTCCTAAAAAAGAATAAAGAGTAATTTATTGTATTTTTATATATATCCTTGAGTTAGTATCTTTTATTTATGAAGCTTTAAACATTTCATCTTTTATTATTTCTTTTGTATTGAGTTGAGTTGAGGTGAATATTCTTCTAGTCTTATCATTTCAATTATCTATGCATTCAGTTTTCTTTACATACTAGTACATTCAATGTACTGATGTCATTCGACCTGCATCTTATTATGATGTAGATACAGACGTTCAGGGTCATCAACAGGTGTTTCATTGATATCACTTTCACTCCAGTTAGCTTTGGTGAGCCTCATTGCTTTCCGAAGGATTTCACATTTATTTTCCTAGTATTGTTGAATTGTTGTGGGTCTTGTCCCGACATATATCCTAGTATTAGCAGCTTCATAATCAGTTATATTTAATGAGTCTCTTAGTATGTTCCTTTCTGTTTTGAGATCTTGAGACTATTACTTATATCTTATTAAGTATGTCCATGCATTTAATTGAGACTATTGAGCTTAATTATGTATTTAAGGTTCACTATTTACTTAAGTAAGTCTTCCGTTAAGTAGTCAGTCAGGCCAAGGGTTCGCTTGGGGACCAGCGATGGTTCTCGAGTGCCGGTCACATCCAGGGTGTAGACTCGAGGCGTGATAGGGACCATCTCAAACACACATTGAATTTCTCAATCACAATATGCTTATCACAAGAATTCCTCTCAGACATTCTCATGTGTAATCAACTAAACAATCCAATACATTAACATAAATCTTCTTTCTCATTCAAGACTAGCATTTAGAGACGAAATCCCAAATTCCTTTCTCAAGCAAATAAGGAATTCCAAACTATTATGCTAGCATAAAAATAATTACCCACTTCACATACTCTTTCTCAAGCAACATATGAAGATCTAAAGTAAATTAAATTTGCAACTTCAAATCATAAATTAACACATAATAATCAATTTAAATCTATGAAAATCAAAGTAAAAGAGCAATACACACTATTCGACCAATTTAATCAAAATTCAACTCCATTGCACACTCCTAGAATAGGGGTTTAACCCAACTTTGTTAAAAGTAAAAGAAAATATACTGAAAACATTCTCGATCATCACATTGTTTACAACTTCAATTTAAGAGACCCACTTATGAATTCCCCCAAAAAGATGGGTTACAAGATTGTTTTTCACTTAAGAAAATAGAAAGTTCTATTGTTTCTAAAATCATAAAGTCTTGGATCCAAATTGTATTTTTTAAAATGTATTTTTCTCTCATTTTTGGCTATTTATTTTCTCAAAAATTTTATCAAATGACCCACATGTGATTTTAATCAGGCTTGCCAACTTATTCGGTGAATCGTCGACTTATTATGTGAATCGTCAACTTATTCGGTGAATCATCAACTTGCTCTTCTCCTCGTCTTTCATTGGCTTCAGGTGTTTGAACCGCAGTTGGAGAGCTTGATGGGGTCTTCGTTCACATTCAGTGAGTCTTTGATATCACCCAATCTCACCTTTTTGGCCTTCAATTTAAAACAATTGTTTTGTCACTTTTGGTGAATATTTGGCATCTCATTGATTGAGTTTGGCGAATCATCGTGTACCCTTTTTCTCACCGACCTACCTTGATTATTTTAGTCAAAGGCCCCGTCATTTTTGGTGAGTTATGGCACACTCAGCGAGTCACCGAGTGACTTTTGGCGTGCATTAATGTCACATTTTTGCTCTTTTTCCATGTTTTTAGCCTCTTTTGTGTGATTTCAACATTGTCTTTTCCTTATGTCTTCAAAGCTACAAAACACAATAAATCATTAGATATAGACATAAAAAGGCATTGAGGACACTAATTGTTGAACTAAAAAGGCCTCAAATGAATCAAAATCTCAGACTTATCAGATATTATGCAAACATGTTACTAGCTAGGTTGTAGATGGCCTCAGGGAGTATTCCTCACCCTTCTTCAAATTCTTATTAATATAAATTTCTTTGAGGGTTAGTATGACTTTATGTGGGGATGGGGATATCTTCTGATAATTGTGAGGTTAAGAATGAGTATGTCATAAAAAATTCTTTCATTTTAGAAAAAAAATCACATGTTTGGTGTGCCACACTATGACACGTTCTAAATCTATATCAGATCTCAAGAAGCTAATAAATTTAAAAGACCATCAAAATTTTGGGATCTACGGTCTGTAGATGAAACCACGGGTCGTAGATGAGTCTCGTAGATCAACTTCAGAAGCTAGGATTTTTGCCTAAGATTTACGAGTCCAATATACCAGTCATAAACCCATTTACATGTCATAGACAGGCTCATAGATCAAAGCTCTAAAATTAGTAGATGGACTTACTTTTACGGACAACGTTAATGATTCGTATATGGAACCACAGCTTGTAAATGGAATTCGTAGATGGACTTCAGAAACTCAAATTTTATCTTAATTTCTACGGATGGGATATATAGTTCGTAGATCAATCCACAGACCGTAGATAGCCTTGTGGAACCTATCGATGTCATATTTCTTTTAGGATTATTTTGGTCTTTTCCCCACTCTTTAATCTTTATATTATGTAATTTTAGCTTATCCTAAGTGGATTTAATGGAAATTTAGTCTACTAAAACCTCCCATTCACTCCCTATACCCAAAAATCAAATTTAGCATGTTCTAAGTTCTCTCAAGGAAAAAGCTAGGGTTTTTCACCTCAAGTCTCAATTTAAGGATTCAAGCTAGATCTTTCATTCTAAGTATGTGGGATTTCATCAATGGATATTCTTTCACCAATTGAGTTCCAAAAAAGCCCTATATTATCATATGTTAAATTACATAGTATTTTAGGATTCTCATGTTTAGCATGAAATTTGAAGTAACTCAATTTCCCTTCGTTACCGGTTTATAAGTACATGATTTTCAATATGTTTGTTGAACTGTATTTTATGACCCTCACATACAATGTATCTTGAATTTTCATATTGCAGTCAGCATATAAGAGTTTTTATAATTAGTTAGTATTTTAGTATAGATGTATGAGATGCTTTCAAATAAAGTGTCTAATATTTCCATGTCATGCATTCAGTATTCATGATTTATTGAGTTTTACTATTGTTATCAGCATAATCAAATTATCAACATAAAAATACAGTTGGGAGAATAACTTAGAACCAAGTGGACTATGGGGAGTCAGTGTCCACTACGCCTTTAGTAGCAATTCCTAATTCATGGAACTGCATGTCACTGTAGGTTTGTGTAGCCCTTGTAGACACATATTATCAACTTAGTGGTACATGCCAAGTCAGATTATACCTGGTAAGGTATATTGGCCCTTTTTGATGGATATTATTTATCAAACTCCATGGATAACTGACATGATTATATGTCGGTTTTAGTATCTCTCACAGACAGTCAAGTCTCTCGGATATTACATGACCATGTATTCAATTATTTCAGTTTAGCGTTATCAATTACATGTTGTTTTACTTGGTCATTTCATCATTTCAGTCTTTCAGATTTAGCATATTGAGTTTAGTATACTTGTGATGCATGTCTCACATACTTACTATATTCAAAGTACTAACTGAATACTTTTCGCGTTAAATTGTTTTATAATATAGATTCGTACATTTAGCATCTAGTCTGCAATTAGTACAACTTTCGATCAGCTTAGAAGTACGTTTGG
Organism: Solanum stenotomum; assembly: GCF_019186545.1. Lineage (NCBI taxonomy): Eukaryota > Viridiplantae > Streptophyta > Magnoliopsida > Solanales > Solanaceae > Solanum > Solanum stenotomum. The sequence goes on from NC_064283.1 coordinate 25,266,715, forward strand.
TGAGTCATCATCTTTCGATGATAACCTTTATATTTTTTCGGTTATTTACTATTTTAGTTTTCAGATAGTTAGAGTTAGTTGGGGTCTTGTCCTAGCAACTCATCGTAGTAGTGGTTTTCAGATAGACAGTTAGGCTGACATATCAATTTTATGTTGTGTTAAATAAACTCACTTTTGAGTATTCAATTTTAAATCATTTAGACTATTTATGTATCTCAGTAGTAGCTTCCGCATTCAGCTATTGTTTATGTTAATCATAGTTTCATGCCAGATCATAGGTTAACTTGGGGTCACTTGTGATTCTAAGCACAATGTAACGACTAGGAGGTAGTCTCGGATCATGACACATGCTAAGGATGAAATTGTAGAAGGTGAAAATCACCCTGCCATTATACGCATAGAGTGGGGCAATTAGCCAAGCCTATAGTCCTTGATTCAACTCCTTACTCTGGTGTTCATGCAGAGTAGGTTGTATATTCACCATGTTTTTCTGCAGTTACTGCATCAATCCTCAAGACAGTATCATGCGGAAAGAAAAAATCAGAACCTTTTCTTAAAAAAATAAAACATAAAAATTATGTACAACATTAATAATGATTATCTTAAATATTTTAATATTTTATTTTATGCATAATATATTTCTTATAAATTATTATTACACAACATTTGAGTGTGATTGTTAAAGATGAGTAATTTTACAAAAACATATTTCGTTATAATGATTGTCATTGTTGTTATAAGTAGAACATTATTATAGAGAGGTAAAATATAATTAAAAAAACGCTTTAGAAGAACATCAAGTTATTACGAAATCTCATTATAACGAATGATTTTTATAGCAAGGTTTGATTAGCACCAAGAATGTGGTGTACTGTATAGGCTTGCTCCTGCCTTAATTAGAGCCCAACACTTTGGGCCCTGGACATAAAAAAATATGTAAAAATTAGGCAAATGACATAGTATAAGAAAGAAATTACTTCCTTTCCCTACTCCTTCATTAATTACCAAAAATCCATTTTTTTAGTGTTTTTCAGATACATAATATAGCAGTGTGGATACTTAATATAGCAGCGCGGATACTTTAATTAATAACGAACGGATACTTAAATTATTAAGTTGTTAGCAGCACAGATACTTAATTAACGGGTGGATGGATAATATAGCAGCGCGGATACTTTAATTAATAACGGGCGGATACTTAAATTATTAAGTTGCTAGCAGCATGGATACTTAATTAATGGGCGGATGCATAATATAGCAGCGCGGATACTTTAATTAATAACGGGCGGATACTTAAACTAATAAAGTATCCGGTTAAGTTGAATTGGGGAAAAATAAGGGATTTTTGTATTTTAATAAAAGAGTAGGGAAATATTGAGAATAGGTAAAGAAGTGTTGTGTATTTAAGTAATTTTTCCAAAATATATTTGATAGAAAACATTTCCCCAAGTATATATAATGCGAATTCAAATTAATTGAGATTCAATATGATATTACACTGAGTAGAAAACCAAAAATAAATGCAACAAGGCTTGATTTTATGATTTTTAAGTTAAACAATTTTTTAAAAAATTGTAGGGAAGATGTATAAGAGACTTGTCTATGCATGTGGAGCAGGATAGATTGAAAATGGAAAAATTCTCTATGAAAGACAGGTTAGAGTCTTCATACAAGTTTGCCCCCAACCACACCACCAGGGATGACAAATAAAACGGTGTGGGGCAGTTTCAGGGTAAACTCGCATAAACCTGTAAAGACTTCAATTCGTCTAATCCCGCAAAAGATTTTGTTTTAAATCTGCATCGCATGAACCTGTCCCGCATAATTTACTATTTTTTATTTAATTTAGAAGAACTGTAAATAGTATCCATGTTATCTAAATCCTTCCCAACATAATTGTTACTCTACTTTCTTTTTAGACAATTATTTTTTACAATTTAGATTAAAATTTCACAACTCACAACTGATGTATGCTAAACTAGACTCAAATTCTAAAATCTAAGTTTTTTTTACAAATATTGTGACGAAGTAGTCTCTATATACTTTTCATTTGTTTGCTTTTTCTTTTTTCAGATACAACTAGATCATAATTCATAACTAATTAATAAATGCAAAAAGGTTGAAGTCCATAATTGTATGAGCTTAAATACAAATATGTATGTAAACTCATATACTTCATGTGGGTATATATGAATTCTCATGTTTACTATTTTGTCTATATTTGTATGAACTTAAATAGGTTGGAGTTCATATTTATCCATTTAAGAAAATATGAGTGATCCATTTAATTTAATAAGAGAAAATGGATTCATTTCACTTATATGGGCTGAAATTGTCACCCCTACCCCTATAGCATTTGTCATTTCTGTGGACAAGTAGGTTTATACTTCTTTTAAAAAATTAAATTCTCAAAGATAAAGGATCGATCAATTTAATTTTACTCTTTCGCAAAAAGTTAAATTTCTCAATGAAAAAATGATCGGTCGATATTATGTTACTTTTTTGGGCAAAAAATTAATTTCATGTGTTTGGCATAGAGGAACACACTATCCAAAAAATGTGTTTCAATTTTTTTATGTTTGGTTGGTCAAAATGTTTGTAAATTTAGAAAAACAAATATATTAAAAAGGGATAGTTTGAAGTATATATATCATAAACTAATTACTTTACAACAAATATAGCCATTTTTTATTTACATAAAAAAAAAGTCAAAAAAGTTATAGGTCATTAGAAATATACACTGACCATACACTATAGTTTGTCAAAAGTCATAGAAAATATACATTAACTATACAATATATCATACCTACATATGAGCTATACACTAACTATAAATTATGATACACTAAAAAACTAAATATAACTTAATTATATATGAAGTATACATTGACTATACTGAAGCACACATTGATTATTCAATCTCGATCAATTCAAAATTGATGTGAGGCTAAAAATACATATTTTTAATTATTATTTTCTCACATTTATTATTTATATTTGTCCTTTTTTAGCATTAATTTTATGAATTGTGTTAAATGGTATATTTTATTTGTAGGATTAAATTGGTGAAAAAATGAAAAAGTTTGGAGCTAAAACGAATTAAAGATGGAAGGTTGAAGAAGGAAATCAAGCAGACAGCTTAATGGAAATAAGTTTATCTAATATTAATATAATTTATTTGCAAATAAGGAAAGAAGAACTTACCTGCTGGTCCAAGTGTCAGGCAGCAACGTCAAAAGAAGTTACACGCACAAAATTGGAAGCTACACGCGGAGAAAAAGGAATCCAATTCCTTTTAGTTTTGGATTCCTAATTAATTTGGACTCAATTATTTTATTTAGGATTTTTTACATTTATAAATAGTGCATAAAAATAGTTATTTGAGGATGGGGGCTAAGAACCAAGATACAAGACACAATATAAATTTTTTTCTAGCTTAGGAACTTTGGAAGAACCGCTGTGGAGGTCGGAGAATTGTGGTTTATTCTTTCTTCTCCTTTATTATTTATTTGTATTCGTGATTGATAAAAGATAGTTTAGCTATTGTTCTTAACTTTTTATGATTAACACAAGCATATTTATTTTAATAAATTTTGATTGTGTTTTTGAGATAATGAGTAGCTAACTTTTATAACTAGGGTTGTGGGAACCATGAGCAATTAACAAAGTATGAATAGTAAATAAGCAATTCTTGACTAGTATTTTGCATGAGTTGATAATTCTTTCGTTTAGAAGTCTTTTTAACGGTGGCCAACGTTAGAACTCGCCTTGTTACTACTTGCTGGACCAAGGAGGTAATTAACAAGAAAAGAATTATCAACATAGATTTAGTGTGATACTATCTAATAGGCTAGTGTCGATTGGTGTGAAATAATAACTAAGCCAAACATCGATTATGATGCCTAATATGAGGTAAAGGTAAGGGTTAGTAAATTATACACACGTAGCCGGACCAAGGTGCGGGGTGAAATTCTCTAGATGCCGGACCAAGAATTTAGAGATACCTAACTTATCACTTTGCATGTAATACACTAGAAAAGGATTACTATTATTAGGATTACTACGTTATGAACTTATGGGGAACACATTCCTAGTTACTTTTAATAATCTGAATATAAATAAATGCTTAGTTCAAAGCTATCTTTTTATTGTTTGTTTATTTTATTTCAAATTAACCCCCCCCCCCCATTGTTATATAATGACTATCGAGTTAAATATTTGCTATTGACAATATTCTTCCATATTCTTTGTGGGATCGACCCCGACTCATAGTTGGGTAAATATATTGCATACGATCGTTTATATTTTTGAACGTTATCAAAAATCATCTCTAATTAATCCCAAAATTTTAGATATGAAATTTTCTCGATATTTCGAGTGATATATAATTTGCTCAAAATGATTCACGTTTACAATATGTCAAATTTTAAAGATAAAAACAATGAAGAAGAAAAAGAAGACTATGCAAAAAAAACTTAGAAGGAGAAAAGGGGGAGGAGGAGGAGAAAGGAAGAAGAAAAAGAAGTCATTAATGGTGACATATGAAGGATGAAGAGAAGACTAGAAGCCATTAATGGCGAACTCGAAAGGAAGATGAAGAAGTTTTGGCCAATTTTAGTAACTTTAAATTTGGCTAAAATTTTGGTAATGGAAATAGCCAAATGGCTACTTCTTAGAATTTTCCCTATTAAAAATGAGGTAAATGACTTCTATAAAGGAAGTGAGACAAATAAATTACATAAATAATATTCTAAATTTATTGCGTCTTTCCCATCCGCCTGATCCCTCAACCCCTACCACTTGATCATCCCATCCTCAAACCCCTCCCCCCCCTCCCCATATCATCACTCATCTATAGTATTTTGCTAAATAATATATAAATAGGGGTGTCAAATAGGTGGATTGAGTTAAAATTTGAGATATTAAAATGGATTGAAGTAAAAAACGGTTGGTTCATGACCCGCCCAAATTTACTTTGGCCACTATGGGTGGGCTAAATATCGTGTTGGGTCATGATCCGCCCAATTTGACCCGCTTAATCTCAATAATTTTAACATATTATTATTAAAAAAATTATAAGCACAATTTGAATTTCAATTCAAGAAAATTGAATCAATAAATCCTAGAAAATATAAAATAGATAATAATTCATACATTCAATATAGGGACATATATTACATCAATGTCAATAAAAAGTCTTAAAACGGGTTGGAATAGGAGATTAAATTAGGCCCAAATGAAGATTCTTTTAAAATTGGCTAAGGTTTGAATGGATTGAAATTGAATCGAATTCAAATTATATTGAGCCCAAACTACTGATTGGGCAGGTTACCTATATTTGGACTCATTTTGACACCCCTACATATAAATGTTCTCGAGATAATATTTTTTTTATTTACCAAACACTAAAAAGTTAGTATGAAATCCACTTGTTTTAAACACGAGTAATTTTCCTAGATAGTCACCCATGTTTGGAAAATTAACTAGTAATATTACTCTTGTTTGTTTTATGACTACAATATCATCCAACTTTACATATTTTCAAATTATACTTGACACAAAAAAAATAAACATTTTTCTCTTTTCTAATGGGATGCCACGTCACATTATTTAATTTTTATTAATAATAAAAAAAATAAACTTCTTAAAACACCATATGTTATACTCCATTCAGCAAAAAAAAAAATCTAAATTATTTATCATTTTTAGTTATTTACTTTAGCATAGTAAGAGATAGAATTTTTTTTCTACTATTACATTTAGCATTAATTATTTAGTCTAAATCATTTCTCAAATCATTCATTCTTTAATTTCTTAAAGAATATGTCAAGTGCACACTATTAATGGGGTGTCATGTCACATTATTTCTTATTTTATAATAATATTTTTTTTTCCTTTAAACTGCGCTTGTTATAATTACTTTAGTTCTAGAATCTCTCAATAGAGGAAATTTACTTTCTACTCCTTCTGTCCATCTTTACTTGTTCAGTATTAATTTGACACATCACTTAAAAAATAATAAATAAAATGATAATTTTACTTTATTAATCTCTAAATATAATAAATTTAATATTTTAAAAAAATGCATTGACAAATGACTATAATTAATAATAAGAGTGAATTATGAAAGTAAGAAATTATCTCTTGATTTTCTAATGTAAACAAGTAAAAATGAATAATTAAAATAGACAGAGAATAATTGCTAGGAAAAAAAGTACGTAAAATGAGTTGTTGATATAATGCTCTTGATTTTTTATGAATACATGAAAATTGTTCTCTAATGTTACTTTTTTTTCTTTTTATTTCACTTTTACTTGTTTTTAATGTTCACCTTACACATTCTTTAAGAACTTAAAGAAAGAATAATTTGAAACATGATTTAGAATAAATAATTAAGGGAAAAAGGACAAATATATCCCCGAATTATCATAAACGGTATCTAAATACACTCCGTTATACTTTTAGGACACTAATGCCCTTACCGTCTAATTTTTGGTATGTATATATCCTTTTGACTAACGGAGGGACACGTATCTCAATCTTAAAGACCTACCCAAATTTTATTTCATTTTTACCCATAATTAAAATACCCACCCAACAAATTCAAAACCCACCCAAATAACTTGAAACCCACACTCAAATTATAATCCAAAAACACCCCCAATAATCTTCACTTCCGTTCCCCATTCAATTTTCCAAATCAAGAAATTTTAGTCTAAACGAAATTCCACAGAAAGGCAAAAAGAATTTCCGGTGTCGGCAACGGTAAAAGAGAAGAACCCCATCTGGGTATTGTAGGAAAACTCATTTCCTTGATTTAAAATGATTTTTTTGTTGTTGTTGAGTGAAGTGTCTTGCTTCAACTGCCATGGAAATAGACCTAGGCAAAGATTAAAGCGTTCAAGTTGACTAAGATTTCCGACAAAATTTGAATCTGCTCATCAATCTAGACCTTAAAGTGTTCAATTTAATTTTTTATGAAGATTTCGATCTTGGAATTTGTCTTCTAATGTAGTGATAGGTTTTAGATTTGACATTTCTGATAAAATTTTGATATTTTCATCAATTTAGTCTTCAAAGTATTCCATTACTTCTTTAAACATATTAGGACTTGTAATTTATTGATTGAAGTAGAGAGAGTTCTTACCCCGAGATTGATTTTTTTCCTTTGGAATTTGAAAGTTTATTAATGTTAATTTTGTTTTTGATTTGATTCTTTGATATGCTTCAGTGTGTTGCTTTTCATTTGAGATGTGTGTTGTGGCATATGGTATCAAGATTTGATTTGAGTTCTTTTAGGAATGGAAATTATTTTTATTTTTGAAATGGGCATATGAAGATTTCGGGTTATAATTTGGGTTGGGTCTTAGTTATTTGGGTGGATTTTTTTAATTATGGGTAAAAAACAAATAGATTTTGGATAGGCTTTTATGATTGAGACACGTGTCCCTCTGTTAATTAAAAGGATATATACATACCAAAAATTAGACGGTAAGGGCATCAGTGTCCTAAAAGTACAACGGAGGATATTTAGATACCATTTATGATAATTCGAGGGTATATTTGTCCTTTTTCCCAATAATTAATGTTAACCGTAATAACAGAAAATAAATATGATTGTTTAAAAATGTTTAATTTGCACTATGTAATTTTTCTGTTTTACCAAGTATAACATATGGATTGTTAAAAAAAGTTTTAAAAATGTATTATTAATAAAAAGGGAATAATGTGATACGACGTCCATTAGGAGAGAGGAGAATGTTTTTTGTTTCAAGTATATTTTGAGAAAAATATGTATAGTTGGGTCACATTATAGTGTCTTGAAACAAACAAAATGATACTACTAGGTAATTTCTCAAACATGGGTAACTATCTAGGAAAATTACTCTTTAAACCACTTTCTAAGAAAATATTTTCCAAAAATATATACTTTTTCTTCTACCAAACACACAAGTCAATTTAATTTGACTCTTTCAAGATGGCTAAACCACTGGACTCTTAACAGTAGGGATTGGGGCAGGGCGGGGTAAGTTTTTAAGCCTATGCTGAGCAGGGGGTATTTAAAATTGTGCAGGGAGAGGAATGGATGACGGTTGAAGTGGATTTTTTTAAAACTAATGCAAGATTTTATGTAGATTCAAACTTAATTTTAACTTTTTACATTATTTTTTAAACAAGCATTTTACTTAAAGATTGATTAAATTAAAGTTGAGTACATCATGAATCAAAGATGGGGATCTATTATCCACTACATAGCATCAGTCATAGAACCCGAAGTCTGAGCTAACTTATCACTCATTATTTATTAAAAATGGGTGCATTCTTATATACTTCACAGTTCGTACAATAATTTTTATAGAGAGAGAACTAATATGAATTCATCGCACTCGGAAAATGTCAAATTGTCAAAACAAAAATGAGCAGGAAACCCAAATCAAAAAAATACTAAGAGGAGAAAGGTACCAAATATGCAATTTCCTCTAAATTCATAGCCCCCATTTCAAGGCACCAAGCTTAAATGATGTATACTTTCCCTAGTGTAAAGTGATAATGCATTTACAATTAAGAAAGACAAAAGTGTCGTATAGCATATAGATAGATATATTATTTGAGGATTTCCTATGTACAACAAACTCCACGCCATAATTAGAGTACGATGCCATATTTCAAGTTTCCAACAACTTCAGAAGCTAGCTATACCTACAGAGCGATTGATGATTTATGGGCAATGTCATAAACCGAGATGAGGATCTCCGCACCAATCAGTATAATAATAAGCCATTCAAGGAAATCTGACTTCCTATTTTGAAGAATTTCTTGAAGGAATCGTATATTATGCTGCACACACATATCAAAATGTTAACTACTGCATTTACTCGTATGAAGAAATTCAACAGTTTTTTATCTTTTATAAAAGGAGCTGCAAACACGGTACACGTCAGGGTAAGGAAAAAAATGACATTTAAAGAACCTCTAGTCTTGGTTTAAGGTAAATAATCAGTAAAAAGAATAATTTAGAACCAAATAGGGCGTATTGACTATAGAGAATTCATGTAACTGAACCAATCTTTGTTTGGAATTTGAAGCTTCATTGATTGATTAAGAATGGAATACCATACCTCAACAAATTTCAGCTTAAAGTCGAGGCTTGCGAATCTTTGAGTCAACTCAAATTCATCTCTCAGATATTCCCAAATTTGAGCATATTTTGCATCCTTCCATGCAATATCCGATCTGAAAACAAAAGAAACTTCCATATGATACCAAACACAGAGCAAAGCAACTGTTACCTACCAAGAAAACTACCATCCATGTAAAACCGGATGTTGCCTTAAAATGAATTCACGTGACGTCAAACAGAAATTATCAATAATTCCAAGAAAGACATGTTTTTTTTTTTAAAAAAAAAATGATGATGGTACGAGGGCCAGCTTGCGCGTACCTCATTTATGTAATAGGTATCTGCAACATCCCATTAAGACATCAAATACCAGATAACTCTATCTAGCAAAATTTCAAATACCAAATAACTCCATCTACCAAGACTTACTATTTCATATGTATTTTGACAAATACTTCGAGTCAGACTAGAGACTGAAGTAGAAGAGTAGAAGATGGCCTGAGAGAAGGCGGCCTCTCTCGGGCTCGGGAAAGACAATTTGGCAAATACCAACTGGCTTCACTCAATCCACCAAGGCTTAGGCATACAGGAAGAAATCACGTATTTTTTGCCACTGCTTGGACTTACACCCCTAGTCTAGTTTGCACCCTCTTTATTGTCCACTAATACGCCACACCCTTGGCTGCTAAGGGTATTCTAAAATGAATTACTAAGACTAGGCATGCTTATTTACCTATGTGTGTGTGTGTGTATATATATATATATATATAGTTTTTAAAATGTTTATACTTGATACTATGATCTTTTCTCTCTGCAGCAATCAAACTGGATCAACTAAAATTGGGAAAGTTATAGTTGTAAGAAAGGTCAATTCTACACTTAAAATCAATATCTTGAAATGTCACTCTGAAATTCATGATATAACCATATTCAAAAGGATTCAACTATAAAATCAAATTGGGAAACTATTCAAGAAGAGAGGCCTCTCACAGATGATGAATTGTTGCAAAAGGCCAATTTGACCATAGATTTTGAAGAGGTAGCAAAAAAGGAAGAAATTGACTGGAAGCAGAGGTCTAAAGTCCAATGGTTAAAGCATGGGGATAAGAACACAATTTTTCCACAGAACTGCAACTTCTCACAAGAGATTCAACTGCATGGAGCAATTAGAAGTGGATGGTACTACTATCCAGTATCTAGATAGTATCAAGGAGGTTGTGCCAAACTACTACAAAGATCTTTTTTTGAGAAAGAAAACTACTACAAAGATCTATGCCTGAAAATTGAAGACCTAATTTTATAGACTCCATGAGTCTTCAAGGAGTACTGATGAGGAACAGATCTGGCTGCAGAGAGCCTTTGAGGAGGAAGAGATACTAGAGTGTGTGAATATATGTGCTATGGAGAAATCACCTGTATCAGATAGCTTCCCAATGGTGTTTTTCTAGAATTTCTGGAATCTACTGAAGGAATTTATTACCAAGACCATCCAACATTTTCACTCAAATCAGGTCTTTGAGAAGAGCTTCAACGCAACGTTCATTGCTCTGACCCCAAAGAAGCCTGGAGCCTCGGAGCTAAAAAACTTCAAACCTATTAGCCTGGTTGGGGATGTAACACAAGATTATTGGCACAGAGGCAAAAGAAAGTATAGATAAATTGGCCAACAAACATCAGATGGCATTCATTAAAGATAGACAAATAATGGATGCAGCATCATAGTCAGTGAATGCATAGACTCAAGATTGAAGAGTGGGGTCCCAGGCATAATGTGTAAATTGGATATTCAAAAAGCTTATGACCATGTGAATTGGGGCTTTCTTACTGAATATTCTCAGGCAAATGGGGTTTGGAGACAGATGGGTGAAGTGGATAGAATACTGCATTAAAATAGTCAGGTTCTCTGTGCTTGTGAATGAAGAACTTGTTGGTTTTTTTGCATCAAAAAGGGGTTTGAGACAGGGTGATCCCATCTCTCCTTTCCCGTTCATTCTGTCAATGGAAGGTTTTGATAGCATGATGAGAATAGCAGCTCAAAAAAAGATGGATCAGAGGGTCCAAAGTTGGGGACAGTGTAGGGAGAGAGATGGAAGTTGGTCATCTGTTGTATGTAGATGACACCATCATTTTTTGTAAACCAGTGGCTGAATTGATAAGCTATATTAGAGTGATCCTTGTCTTGTTTGAAGCTGTATGTCACGGACTTAGAGTCTTACTAAAGCTCCGTGCGGCACTTGACAACTTACTCACTAGTCTTTCAAGATCTTGTAAGCTCAAGTAAGCCCTTTGAAACTAAGATCGCTAAGAGAATGAAAGGAAATACTTAGAGAAATTTAGAAGAAGGCTTATATTGCTTATAAGAAAGCTTTACAAGTTGTTGGATGTTTGTTCTCAAGCTTGGATGCCTTGCAAATGAATGGCACCCCCTATTTATACTAACTCCTAAGGACTAAAGTGCAATTAAAAATTACTTACAAGTCCCTAGATTATTTACACAAAGGCCCCTCTCTAGAATTCTCACACACTAGAGAATTCTAAGGCTTTTCTTGAAAAGTCTAAGTTATTCTAGAGAATTCTAGCCTTCTTGAATATTTTAAAAGGTTCTAGAGTTCTCCGCAAACCTCTCCACAACTCTAGACCTTTCCGCCCCTATCCGAACGCAAAATTTAATTGTGAAGTGGCGGGACGTGACACTCTCCCCCACCTATTGATGCAACGACCATGTCGCATCGTTGCTGCGTCGCCAACCGGGTTTTGTCTTCTCATACGCGTGGCCAATAGTCCATTGACTCGATCAACGCCCTTGCGCAATGCCTTCAGTTGCTTCCTGATCTCTTTCGGCCCAGTCTTGTGATCTACCTCATTCCTAGGAGACACACGCCTCTGCAACTTCCTTGGCATCACGACATTGTTCTCTTTTGGTACCTTCTTCGTGCGTGGTGGCAGAGACCTTTGTGCGTTATTGTCTTATTTCGAACTTGCAATGGTGGCTCTATGCGTCGACTCCTTCTTCTTAGGGCCTCTTATGAGCTGTAGGGCTGTTAGACGGACTTGTCCTTCCGTCTTCGGTACCTTAACCAGGGGCACCATATATGATCTTCCTTGCTCCATGACTAGAAGTCGTTGGAGGTAAGGGTCGATCACCGCGTGGCACTGCTGGAAGAACTCCTGCCTAAGAATTATATCGAAGAGATCTAAAGGAGCGACAGTGAAGTTGGCCTTACCTTGCCACTCGCCTAGCGTGATGCTCACTCCATGCGTGACTCCACACACGGGGGTCGGTGGTGCATTGACTGTCCTGAGTTGGGCGTTACTTGGACTGTAACTTAGCCCCAACCCTGTCGCTGCTGTCTTGGTCATTATATTGACCTCTGCACCCGTGTCGACCATAGCACAAACGGGTCTTCCATTGATCGTGAGGTCAACATATTGCGCGCCACATCCTCTTGGCTTCTCTGGCTGCTTGGTGATCGCTCCGCATAGCCCTATCAAGCCCAACTGCATCGTTTATGCGCCTTGTCCTTGCTCTTGTGCATCCTTCTCCTTCCATTCGCATAGGATGGCTCCAAGGCTCTTCAGTTCAGGGCACTTTGCATAGCCATGCGGCCCATTACATATGTAGCAACCACCTTTGTTGGCAACCTCTGTCTTCCTCTCCGTGTTGCCATGACGTCCAGACTTCTTGCCATCGGACTTGTAGGTATCATGATTCTTAGGATGGGGCCGCTGCTCCTCGCCTTTGCCACGATCTCCCCCACCATGGTCATGACTACCTCTCATCTCCTCTCTCTGGCTCTATCGGGCTTCTCATGCCTGAAGTCTGTCAAAGCTTCGGCCTGCGTAATGGCTTCATCTATGGTCCTGACCTGCCGACATTCCAGCTCCGTCCTGGCCCAATTTTGCAGCACATCCATGAAGTGGAACAACATATCATCATCCGTAAGGTTAGGAATTTGAAGCATGAGGGTAGTAAACTCCTGCACATAAGCGCGGATGCTACCCGTTTGCTTCAGCTCCCTAAACTTGCGCTTCGTCTCATAGATGACGTTGTTAGGGAAGAAGGCTTTCTTGAACTCCTCCCGGAATTGCTCCCAGGTGTTGATGGTGCACGTCCCCTTCCCTATCTCGGCCTCCTTGCGCCTCCACCATAGCATGGCCATCTCCGAAAGATACAACACAGCGGTGTTGCTCTTACTCTCGTCGCTCTTCAGCCTATTGCATTTGAAGTAATTCTCCAAATGCCATAAGAAGTTCTCCACCTCTTGCGCGTCACGGACGCCTTTGAACATAGGTGGCTTGGGAGCCTCGACCTTGGCCTCCCTATCTCGGTCAAGCGACGATGATCCTCCAACTTCCACGCCCTCCTTGAGTGCTTTCATCTCGGCCTTCATGGTCTCAATCATGCTCAACACCTCCATGAGCCAACACTCCAAGGAAGTGATGGCCTCCTTCATCTCGAACTCGGCCTGCTGACGTCCCTCCAACTCCTTGCAGATGTTGTCAGTCTCCTCAAGGGTGAAGTCATCGAGAGTCTTAAACTTGCTATCAGCCACGTTCAAATGCCGGCCTAATATCTCCACGGCCTGCCTCGCCGTTTCAACCCTTGCGTTCCACTCCTCTCCTGCGGTGACGTCGATGGCCTCCTCGCCAAGTTCATCGTCACTTGCTTGGTGGTCGAAGGTGGATGAGATGTTAGCGCCTCGCTGGTGTGGGGTCGAGCAGCATTTCCTCACAACCCTTTTGGTGCTTCTTTCCTTTGCGGTTTTTCTTTCCTCCCTCCGGACGGACGTTGGTGGTGCTAGCAGCGTTCACGTCTCCTTCGGTTGCCATTCCCTTAGTATCATACCTCTCTGATACCACTTTGTCACGAACTTAGAGTCTTACTAAAGCTCCGTGCGACACTCGACAACTTACTCACTAGTCTTTCAAGATCTTGTAAGCTCAAGTAAGCCCTTTGAAACTAAGATCGCTAAGAGAATGAAAGGAAAGACTTAGAGAAATTTAGAAGAAGGCTTATATTGCTTATAAGAAAGCTTTACAAGTTGTTGGATGCTTGTTCTCAAGCTTGGATGCCTTGCAAATGAATGGCACCCCCTATTTATACCAACTCCTAAGGACTAAAGTGCAATTAAAAATTACTTACAAGTTCCTAAATTATTTACACAAAGGCCCCTCTCTAGAATTCTCTACACACTCTAGAGAATTTTAAAGCTTTTCTTGAAAAATCTAAGTTATTCTAGAGAATTCCTTAGAATTCTCTAGCCTTCTTGAATATTCTAAAAGGTTCTAGAGTTCTCCGCAAACCTCTCCACAACTCTAGACCTTTCCGCCCCTATCCAGACACAAAATTTAATTGTGAAGTGGCAGGACGTGACATGTAGCAGGGTTGAAAGTTAACTGTTAACTGGGGGAAGAGCAAGAGCAGTTTAATCTCAGTGAATGAGGTTCACCAGATTCAAGATATGGCCAGCATCCTGGGATGCAAAAGAGAGCATTTACCCACAACTTATTTGGGTTGCCCCTGGGAAGCAAACATGTCTTTAGAGATTTGGGAGAGCGTCTTGGAAAGAACAGAACAGAAATTCACCAAATGGAAGGCTCAGTACTTGTCCTTAAGTGGTAGACTGATCCTAATCAATTCTGTCCTAGATGCATTACCCACTTATGTGATGTCCCTATTCCCAATTTCCAATTCCATCTAGTTGTGAAGAAACTTAATAGTTTAGAGGAGATTTTCTTAGGCATGGAAACAAAGAAGGGAAGGGTTACTGCCTTGTTAACTGGAAAACAGTAATGCTGAATAAAGGAAGAGGAGGATTGGGGGTCGGAAATCTCAGATTGCAGAATGAAGGCATCTGATCCTTATGGTATGGGAGTTTGGAGAACAATCAGAGGCCACTGATGGAAGCCAATCTTAGCTTTAAGATAGGCAACAGAAACAAGACAAAATTTTGACACGATGGATGGATTGATCAATCACCATTCAAAGAGAAATTTCCAGATTTTTTTCAGATATGTGGTAACACTGAGGCCAGAGTAAGTGAGTGCTGGTCAGTACGGGATTATAACATCTCGTTCAGACGAACGCTAAATGATTGGGAGATTGACAGAGTGGCCTCATTACTTGGAAAGCTAGGAGGAAGCAACATTGTCACAATAGAGGCAGATAGGGTGCTGTGGAGCGGCCAGGGGGGGGTGGGGGTACTCTCTACCATTAGAACTATTTCTGGAAAAGTATCATCCCCACCAAGGTAAAATTGCTTTACTTGACTAGTGATTAAGAGGGCATGTCTAACTCAAGAAGTTCTGTAGAAGAAAGGGAGACAGTTAGTTCCTAGGTGCTTTGTGCATAACACTACAGGGGAGACAAACAAGCATCTCTTCCTACGTTGCAGCTTCAGTTACTCAGTTGTGTAATCTCTTCCTCAACATAACAAGTTACATCTGGACCATGCCAGAGCACACATCAGATCTATTAAATAGTTGGATTAGGAGGGGAGGTAGTAAGAGTCAGAAGAAATGGAGGAGATTAGTTCCATCATGCATATGGTGGTTAGTATGGCTGGAAAGAAGTGGTATAATTTTTGAGGATAGGCCCAATTTCATTCATAAAGTGAAATGGAATTGCATTGAATCCTTACTTTTTTGGTGTAAACAATTGTGTATAGTTGATATAGATCAGATAGTAGACAAATAGGAGACTTGTAATTGATAATATTCCATTTTGGAGGTGGCCAGCATGCCCGTAATACTTAATACTGAAGAATACAACCTTACCAGTTTCAAAAAAAGAATTCAACTATAAAAGTAGAAAGATTGAAAGAGCTGACACGAAAAAGTTTGTAACTTTTTCCAGAACATGAATGACTAATTGGGGTGCAACAATTAACTTCTGTTTCTCATAAAAAGGGCCCCCAGTTCTTGGATTGAAATAATAATAAGTATTAGAAAATACAAAGCACATTTCCAGGCCACTTCCACTTTACAAAAGTTTCCTAGTTCCCAGATAGAAAAAGTTAATTTCTATACCATACTCTTCCAAATCACAATATTGATATAATAGGGAAACAGAAAAAGGAAGAAGAAATAAAGAAATTCATGACATAGCTAAATAGATGCAAATATACCTTTCAAAAAGTCCTAGCTTAAGAATCACATCAGCAAGATTAGAATTTGCCTTGCCAACCAGTTGGAAAAGCTTTTTTCTCTCCATTGTGAAAGTTCCAGTCTTCTCCATTCCACGATTGATGTCCGTAAACTCAGCAACCATTCCATCAACCTGGAATGGCAGAGGATACCAGTCAGAAAGTTACTACAACTAAGAACCTTCTCAGGCTGATCACATATAAGTTGGAAGACACTTACTTGGCGAACATAATAATCAAGAGCAATACTTTGACCAAGAACACTGCCAATGGTTCGGATACCATCTATATTCATATACTGCAACATTATGTAGTCTAATCCGCCTTGCATCCATGTGCTCAAAGTTGGCTTCTCTCTTACCTCATATTCTAAAGTTCCACAAAATAGACATCAGTGACAGTCCAGAAAACTTTTGTTCTTAAAAGAGATGAGAGAATTGAATCTCACTCAAAGTTGGTACAGAAACACATGAGATGACTTAATAAGTTAATATTAGATTCCAAAAAAGACTAAGAACACAATTCTACAGAATGAACAGAAGCACAAACAAGGGAATGATCATTTACATTTTTTTTATGACAAGGGGAATCCGCAGCCACTACCCTTTGTGTGCGCATAGGGTAAACCCCCTCTCCTATGCAATAGCTCGCAAACCACACAGGAGAGTTAACCCAGGGAATGATCATTTACATACACAATTGTCCAATGTACTTAATAACGACAAATTATTTCAAGTAGCCAAAATTTACTAGATCAAGAACTAACAGGCAACTTCAGTATGACACACACTTCAGTTGATTAGTATAAAGGAAAATAATTAAAATGCACTCCAAGTCCTAACACGAGTGTCATTCAGTTTCTGACACTTCCCAGAGAGGTCATCAATTAATGGGAAAGTGAGTTTTAGGAAGTGAAGAGATTCTTCCATGAAATTCCATAATTGTGCGTTCTATTTATAACAGCCTGAATCAGCATGTTAGAAGAAGAAAAAAAATGAAGGTCTGAAATTGAAAATAAAGTCACTAATAATGCCAAAAAAAACTTTAGCATATGAATGAAAATTGTCATTTGGATCTCTCCCAAAAAAAAAAAAAAAAGGGCTGATTTGACTGTTAAATTCCTAATCACATCCACCCCTCCCCGGGAAAGTAAAAATGTCTTTCTCTTTGCTTTTTTCCCAGAAAGTTCTACTCAGTGAATCCTTTGAGGGGAAAGCAGAAGTTAGAATTGGCAGCAGAACTGAAGATCCAGGTCACTTCTGTTTCTTGTTTTTAAGCAAAACCAACTCAAATCCAAATTCCTAATATCAAGATGCAACCTTATCATAAAACATTTACTACCTCAAAAATATGTAGTTCCAATAGTGATGGTGTCAGAAATAAAAGAAAGAATAAGAATAATAAACATTTGTCCAAAAAAAAAAAGAAAAATGAACAGACTATATAACAAATTTAAAACACATTTTCTTTTATTAGTAAGTAAATTCATAAAGCATTTTGTAGCTTGAATCATTCTCACATAAACTCACCATCCTTTCTCATCTCCGGTAATAACCCTGAAGCATGTCTCTCGACAATCTTCAGGTATCCATCAACCTCGTGATCGGAAACATTAAACAAGACAATCGAGCCATATTGAAAAACTACCATGTAACAGCAGTCACTGCCACTTAAGTTGGCACCTAATGCCTGAAAGCATAACACATTATTATATTAGGAAAAAATACAATAACACTAACAAGTAATATTGGAATTTATTATATGCTTATTTAGCAAGGAAAAACAAAAACAAGACCACCTCAATCCAAAAACTTCTGCACTAAAAGAAAAACAGAAAATCCTCAAAAACAAACCTGCACAGGAGCAAGCTTGGGGAAAAAAAGTATAGCATGGAAAAGGAAAGGAAAATGTCAGGCAAAAAAACTTTCAGCCCAATGCCTTTAAACAGAACCAACATCAATCAATCAACCACACCTTGATTGCAAACTGGCTGGGGTGGTTATGCAGATCTACTATATCCATTCTATTGTAATAAGATCTATTTCATCACAATACTAACAAATTAGTCTCTTAATGCAAATCAGGAGTTCTCTAAAACTACTAAAATCCATCATTCACTTCCTACATTGACATGCAACTCTTTCAACCAGATTGACAAAAACTCCTAGATATAACAAAAATTTCCAATGAGGCAGATGTGGTCAATCAAAGTGAACTCATGTTCACAGGGGTTCACTACGTGGAATTGTAGATGGTCTAGTTTCTACCTGTTGCAAACAGATAGAAAAGGTCTATTGTCTGCAGACATCAGGAAAAATCCTATTTCTGATAAAATTAGATCATGAATCTGGAAAGGTAATTGACGAACGATCAGCCAGAACCTAACAACAGCCAGAAATTAGATCATGAATCTGGCTAGATTGCAAGAAGGCAAATAACAAATGATCTCAACTACAAACCGAAGAAGAACATTCACATCATGCGTACAATGGCAAGTAAAGCCATAGTTTGCACGGAGGCAGTTAGACAGATAAGTGCTCCTCTGTAAATATGCAATCTTCAACATTCAATACTTCAAGAACATATCACCAGTCCATGCCTCTTTTGGGGGAGCATGAATTTGAAGCTGAGAACATTGAAGGTGCTCCAATCACTATTGTCAAGTAGATAAAGAGGACATCATGCCCCAGTTAAAATAGCAAACCAGTCTAGCACAAGAAGAACAGAGAAGGGTAATTTATATATTTCATCTTGCTGACGCTTTATCATTTTGAGTGCTTATCATGCTACATATAACAGATCCATACATGTTATGGTCCATAAAAATCTATAGCTTCATGCATTACAAAATCACAATTCAAGTGCCTACAACTTTAAAGATAAAAAGTGAAAGAATGCCACAATCTATCAGCAACTTTGTAGGCAATTGCAGCAAACACCTCTGTACTAGTTTTACCCTCTTCTTTTTTTGTAAAAAATAAAATACTAATGATCTTTAGTTAAAAGAAATTGAAAAGTGTTTATTGTTTCCAAATTTTCAGGAAGAAAATTTCAACCATATTTGAAAAACTCCACTTTATCCTGGAAGATACAAGAGTGTTGATGAGCCAACTACCTCCCCATGACTCAACTTGATATTATCTTCCCCTGAGTATCACAAGTTACTTCTAGATTCTCATGATACTCATCAAGATGTGGTGATTAGTAACTTTTGATATATAAATCTGCTCCAGCAAAAGAATTACGCTACAATGGCTGAGGAGAGAAGAGCGTTGAGTACATTAATGTAGAATGAGTAGGACCACACTGTGATAAAGATCTATTCATGGATACTCTATATCTTAGTTGGAGATAATTTAGTGTCATGGAAAAGGTGGAAACATATGTGATTGCATATTATAGTAGAGTGCAGACGCAGAAAATCGAACTATAATGGTGGAAAATGTATAAAGAGCAAGCAACTACTCAACGAAAATTTGGATAAGTAAGATATTACTTGAGGTTGAGTGTAATATTTATTAAGCACTTCATATTGTATCAAATCCAATGCTTTATAAGAGAATCAAACACATAATAGACTGTGACTTTGCAAGGGAAAAGATATCTTAGGAGACATAGTTTAGAAGTTTTATTCACCAACTTGAAGAGGAGTGACAGGTAGAGGGTGCAAACAAATTGGACTTATATAGAAAAATGAGTAGACACATCTTGAATCAAGAAATCCAATTATAAACACCAAAGAGTGTAACTATAAAAAGTAACAAAGCATACTCTCAACCTTCTCTTCCGTTACTCATCTAACAGATTATATTTCCATAAAATCAACCAAACAAGGTCCAAAACACCAAAGTAACCCTCATAATCATGTGTATCCAAACTATTCTTAGTATCCCCATATCTTAAAACAAAATTATTCAAATTCAAAGACAGAAGATACACAAAAGACACACTCACACTGGCAGCCTTCTTAGTATCCCCAAATCTTAAAACAACATAATTCGTCATTCGAGACGAAGGTGGAATAAAATTCTGCTTGTTCTGTTCCACTAAGCTCCTCAAATCCACACTGCAAAAACTTCCAATCAATACTTCCCTATTCTGAACAAAAAACGAAATGAAAGAAACAGATATAAAAAAAAAAAAAACCAAACCTAGTAGAGAAAAAGAATGCCCTAACAGGAATATACGGCTTAACAGCTGTAGCACTAGCATCATCATCATCCTCTTCCCTCTCCAAACACAATTCCTCAGCTTCGGCGATCTCCGAGCACGAAAGGGCGTCGTTCCAATCCACCGTGTGCGCTGAAGACGATATTGTAGAGAGACATTTAACCACAGCGAAACTAGGCTTCTTACTAGAGGAAATCAAGCCGTGGTTCAAAGAATGCGATTGTCGTCGGAGAATGAGGGAGAAAGTTAGAGTAATTGGGCGATGAGAATTTTGTAGGTTTCGGGAGAGAGTGTGGAGAAGAGAAGGGTTTGTTGTGGAGTGAGTGAAGAGAGTTCGAAAAGCTTTGTTGAGAGAAGGAATGGAGGAAGAAATAGCAGTAACAGACTTCATAGGAGCAGCGTGGAGAAGAAAGAGAAGCAAAGCAGTGGTTTATGGGTCTCCACTCTCCACACTGTCCTTAAGGTTTTTCAGCCGCATTTTCTAAATGAATGGGTAGGTTGGGTGTTATAATAGTTTCTTCTTCTTCTTCTTTTTTCCAATTTTTTTTTCCCACAAATGGCTTTTTCTTCAAGTTAAGCTGTCTACTTTCCTTTTTAGACTAACGGTGTGTTCGGTAAGAAGGAAAAGAAAATATTTTCCAATTTTTTTTATGTTTAATTGATTTAAATGTTTTGAAAAATATTTTTTAAATTAATTTATTTTCTTCAAATTTAAGGAAAATTATTTTTCATAGTGTAAAAATTTTATATATGTCATATATTATAGTAATATTTTCAAGCTATAGCAGTAGATTTAGACTTTCAAGTTATAACATTAAAAATTTCAGGTTCTAACAAATAATTTTTTAAAAAAAAAACTGTTTTCAATAATTGAAAAAAATTGTTTAAATAAAATAAAGAGATAAAAGAAAAATGAAAAAAAATGTTTTTTAATGAAAACAGGTAATAAACTGAAATTGTGGTGTTAATTTAATTTGAATTTATTGTAGATAATTAATAAATAGCACGAATTAAGGGATTTAAACTAATTAAGATTAATTAGTATCCTTAATTCACACAAATCAGTTAAAATCAAATAAAATTCAAATTTTATCTTCTTCTTTTTTCAACGTTTCTCTCTTTTCAATTTGCAACAAAAAAAATTCAACGTTTCTCTCTTCAATTTTCAACAAAAAAAAATCTCACATTCGAGTAATTGAAGTTTTTTCATCTTTGAAAATTCTTGATTTTGTTGTGATGGACAACTACGTATCAATTTTAATCAAACATGGTGAAAGATGGGATCCTTCTGGTTAGTATTTATTATTGTTTAACGTTTGTTTTAGAATGATAGCGAAATGAAACAAAAATGATCAAACTGTCGATTAATTGAAGGTGGAGTCATATTTTGTTAACTGTTGATATCATATTATGTTTATTGTTGTAAAATGTAAAAAAATTAGTGTTTTTTTGTTTATTTGTTTATTTTGTATACGGTTGTTGTTTTGTGAAATTATAAATTTAATGTGATTTTATGAATAAATTTGATAGAATAAATTAAACGAAATTTGTATGAAAGTGTGCTAATTATNTGTGAAATTATAAATTTAATGTGATTTTATGAATAAATTTGATAGAATAAATTAAATGAAATTTGTATGAAAGTGTGCTAATAATTCTGTAAAAATAATTTAATTATAATGTTGACGAATTTATGAAAATTTATTTTATTTGATAATGAATTTGATAGTATAAGTCGAATGAATTATGTTGAAAAGTGTGTTAAGAAATATGTAAAAAAAAAATGGAATTCTTGATGAAGTGTATTACAAGTGTTTTAAATTGGTATTAAATGTGAAATTGTTGAGTTTATATTAGTTTTGTTATTTCTCTATAAAGTTGGGTGACAGTAATTAATTATTTGGGACGAGAAATGTATATAGTTTGAATGAATAATCGTTTTGTATGAAATGTGTATTAAATGAGTATGAAAATGTATAGATTTGGTATGAATGATGATTGTTGTATGAAATGTGTATTAAGTGAGTATTAAATGTGAAATATTATGTTTTATATGAAATTTGTTTTGTAATGTACTGTCTGGATGATATTTGTATGAAAAAAAAATGACGAGTGTGTATAATTTTGTTGTTATTATAATGATTTTTATGGATGAAATTTGTATTGTCTTTGGAATGAAAAGTTAATATTAATTAACATATTTCGAATTGATTTGTATAATGTTAGACTAATTGTTATTTTTTTGAATGAAATAGAGAATTATGTTGATTTTCAAATGAAATGAATTATATATGAAAGAGGGTTGCTGATGTGAAATTTAAAAGGTCCAAAGTTACTTGCAGTAGATGTTGTTAAGTTGGCCACAACATGAAGCATGTTCAAATTATCTTGTGCAAAACTAATCATTGTTTATTTGTTTAGACTATATATAATTTTTATTTTATTTTGTCGTTTAGATTAATGTTTTGTTTTGATATGAAACATAATTGGTTTGAAGTACATTATAAACTTAGTGTTTAATATACCATTCATTCTTTATACACAGTTTATTCATTAATCATACAGATTGCATATTGTTAAAAATAAAATTTATTCCAGCTTAATAATACATAAGATAGTGTAAATATTAGTGATAATTATAAAAGGTAATTATGGTAGCCTGAGTATTTAATTTAATGTAAGTTTACATGAATATTAATTTGGTTTTCAACTGGTGTCCTACTATAAATAAATTTAAAACAAATTGCAGTTAGTGTTTCATTTCCACACTACCTTCAGTTAGTGTCATACACATATTAATCAAAATTTCATACACGTTTTATCCAAACAACATGTATAAAAATTGATAAATTCATATAATCACACTATTTATACCATTTGTATATCAATATTATATCACAATTCATACAATATCCAACAATAAAATATTAAACTCATAGGCATACACGTATTAATCAGATTTCATAC
>NC_064283.1:25290363-25292151 GCF_019186545.1 Solanum stenotomum
AATCCGACTTCATATTCTTGTTTAGGGGGTCAAATTGAGTGGGAAATGGGTCTAACCCAAATTTTAGAGCAACCGTATCAAAATCCGAAATTTCCAAGTGAAGCCTTTTTCGAGGGTCTACTTTGGAGGGTCATATCTCCTAGCACACAAATAATTGGGTGGCCCATAACATATCCATGGAAAGCCCTTTGAGTTAGCTACCTAACGCACTTCTTTTCACCTCATTCGAAGTTCGGACGAAGAAGTTATGCCCATTTTCGTAAAATCTGTCCGGCAGGAAATGCAAATTTTCAGTGACCGAATTACTGTTCACCCGCCTGTTGGACCATTTTTTCCAAAGGACATATATTATTTCCTAGAAATTATAAAACCCTTTTGACCAAAATTTTTCCATTTAAATCACTCTAATTAGGAAGAAAAAAAAGAAACCCTCCCTCTCTAAAAAAAAAACTCTCTCAAAACCCCATGGAAGCTCAAGGTGAAAGATGAAGCTAGGGTGGATGGTGGCTGCTGATTTGTTCTCTAATTTCGTTTGGTTCTTGAAGAATAAGGTATGGGGACTCTTCATCTTTGATTCCTTCTTCAATCAAAGAGTCAATCCAAAAGATTTCAAAAGTTGTTCAAAAACTCAAAATCCTAATTTCGATTCTAGCATGGGTTCTTGCATTAAATGTTTTTTAATGATGATTTATGTTATTATTGATGGTTTTAAGAAAGGAAATTCCATGAACCCATGTCTTTGCAAGTTTCCTAAAGTTGGCATATGAAGTAGGGTTATTGTTTATGATTGAATGATGATAGAATTATGCTTAAATGGAGTTGAATAGTTGATTTCTATTATTATCTATGTTTATCTATTGTGAATTATTGGAGAGTTGAGGAATGGTAATTGTGGCTTGGAAAGGATGGTAAGTTGACCTATTTTATGAAAAATGTTGAATTAGTAGGGAATTGAGTAATGTTGGTTATGGCTTTGGAGAATGGTAAGATGGCTTAATCTCTTAGTATTGATATAATTGTTATTGGTTGGTTTGATCCACCTTTGGTGGAGGTGGTTATTTGTTGTATTATTGTGAATTGAGGCCATGAAGGGCATTATATGAATGTTATTATATTGTTGTATTATTATACACATATGAGGCTATATGTAAAGCTATATGTGAAGCTATATGTGAAGGAATGATGTGAATGAGTTTTATGTGAAGCTATATGTGAAGGTATGATGTGAATGAGTTTTATGTGATCTTGTGATGATCCTATGTAGAGTGGATAGCATTGTGAGTTAAAGTATGATTTCTCATGATGTATCTATGAAATGATGTTGGATTATGAAGTATCCTTAAATGAAAATGTGTGTCTTGAATTGGTAGACTTAGGTGCCTCTTCTTGATACATGAAAGCTATTGAATGTGATCTCTTGACTTGGTAGGCTTAGGCACCCTTCTCTTGAGAAATGAATGTATCTTGACTTGAAGTCTTATCGTATTGAATTGGTAGACCTTGAGTTGGTGCCTCTTCATAAATGAATGAATGTCTAGAATCGGTGAGACCTAAGCATGGTGCCCTTTCTATGAATGACTAATGGGGCATTTTAGACTATGACTTGAACCGGTAGACCTAAAGTTGGTGCCCCTTCATGATGAAGTCTAGAACCCTATGTGAATGTAAAACCATGAAATCGGTAGACCGAATGGTGGTAGCCCTTCTCATGTGTGAAATGATGAACCTTGGACCGGTAGGCTTAAGGCACCCTTAATGAAAAATCGGTAGGCCTAAGGCACCCTTCCA
>NC_064283.1:25292850-25357849 GCF_019186545.1 Solanum stenotomum
ACATGTTTTTGCATGGTCTCCATACTTAGTACTTAATTGTGCTAACCCCTTTCTTTCCCTTTTTTGAACTAAAGTGTAGGGATTTGGAGAAGATGACATGTCATGGCTTTGATAGGTTTCTAAGTGTTGAAGATGAAGACTTGGTGAGTCCTCATAGATTCGAGGACAATACCCAATACGTTCTTTTATGTCTTTTAGTATTGTTTAAGTTGTGTACGGGATTAGTCCCGAAATTTGTACTCTAAAGTATTAGATGGTTTTGAGACATCATGTATAAAGTCTAGAAAGTCTTCCGCTTGCTATTGTTTTTTTTAATGAAATGTTTTCTTGGTAAAGAAAGTTTTTAATTCCTTATGGTTTTAGTGTCTATGCGATGAATGAATGCTAAGAGGCTTGTATTAGACCTCTTCGAGGTCGAGTACGCCGGTTACGACTAGGGGGTGATCCCGGGTCGTGACATTAGCAAAGGAATTAAATTCAAACCTTCCTGGTGTGTCTAGTGCATAATTAGCTATACAATCTGCTAGATTATTTCCTTCTATGTAAACATGTTGGATTTGAACTTTGCAATGTTGTGATGGGTACTATGTATCTTCAACTGTGATTGATATATTCCAAGGTACTTTCCATACTTTATAAGAACTTTTATTAACACTAGAGAGTCAATTTTCAAGCAAATAGGTGTTATACCCACAGTGACACAGTAAGCCAATGTTTCCTTAATAGTTATAACTTTAGCCTCAATATTTGTTCCCTCGTGTATCTCCTTTCCTTAAGCATAAATTAGATCCCCATCTCGATTTCTTAAACAAAAATCATAGGAGCACCTTCCAAGATTTCCTCGAGATGCTCCATTTGTATTGCACTTCATCATCGTGCCATTAGGTGGTTTCCACTTGATTGGAATGTAATAGATAAGAGGTCTATAGTCTTCCAAGAATTCCACTATTTTACCCCATCCA
This sequence comes from Solanum stenotomum, assembly GCF_019186545.1. NCBI lineage: Eukaryota > Viridiplantae > Streptophyta > Magnoliopsida > Solanales > Solanaceae > Solanum > Solanum stenotomum. The sequence goes on from NC_064283.1 coordinate 25,293,813, forward strand.
GTTGGAAGATTTTGCAAGTTTGGATAAGTAATTCTCCCTAGTTTCCAGATATCAACATTCACTTTGTAGACCAAACTATTGTAAGAGCATTATCGACCATGTTTCAGGCTATTTCTTGTTTTGCACAAATTTCATATAATAATGGATGGTACAACTTTCATAATTGGTTTCAACTTTGTGCTACAACTTGTTGTCCATCATTTAGAGATGACTTGTGAGAGTTGCATACCTCCTCCCACTTAAATTCCTGCAAAATTAGCAAACTGTCTCCACAACATTGTAGTTGTGAAGGATGTTAGAAAAAGATGAGACATTGTCTCTGATTTAGATTGTGCACACGAGCACCTTGAAGCCATATTGATACATATGTACTTCAAAACATCATCCACGGGCACCCTGAACTTCCAAGCTCGCCATAAAAGTCGTACAAAAAATTAGAGTCTCCTCTCTTAATTTGTCATCCTATATGATATTTAATGAGTTCTCCCACCTTGATTAATTTCTTCCGTAATAGTGACCCCCCTTACTTTGGGCAATCACAGGGTGTAACCTTTTACAATATTTATTTATCATGAAATCTCCCCAGGGTAAGGGTCTACTAATATGATATTTAGCTACGAAATTACTAGCTACAACATGAAATTCGTCACTANTTTGTCCTTATTAGACACACTTTTAGTGACGATATGACATTTTTAGCTACAAAATATTTACATTTTTATGACAAATAAGTTCGTTGCAAATACTATGCATTTGGGGACAAATATTCTTTTTGTAGTTAATATAAGACTTTCAGTGACGACACACTAAATTGTCTTTATATACTACTAGAGACGAGCGTTTAGAGACAAAAGATTGACGAAATATTTTTTGTCATAAATTTATTTTTGTGACGAAATATGACTTTTAAGTGATAAAATAATTCGTCCTTAATAATCAAATTTCTTGTAGTGACTTCTTACATTCCACCACAATTTACAAAATAAGGCATTAGAAACATCAAAGATAGATCTAAAACCTATTCCTCCTTCTTTGGGTAAGCATGGATTGTCCCAATTCATCCAATGTCTACTCTTCTTCTCTTTATTATTATTTCAGAAGAGCTTAGCAAACATGCCATGTATCTTCTTAATAACACTAATAGGAGGACAAATAGCCGACAACAAATGTATAGGAATACTTTGAAGGACATGATTAATAAGCACACCTTCATAAGATAGGATTTTTCCTTGACATCCTCGGATCCTATTTCCTATCCTTTTTATCAAATAATCATAATGAGAGGTTTTTGTCACGACCCAGGAGCACCCCCTAGATGTGATACGGCGTACAAGACTCCGAAAAGTCTCATACAAACCTCTTAGCATATCATAACATAAGATAATAGAAACAATGGTGAGGAAATTAAAACTTTTATCCATACAATCGATGTCTTTATAAAAGCAAGCAGAAATCTAACTTGTCTCAATTAGCCATCTAATACAATCTTTGAATCAAAAATATAAAGTCATAGCCTTTTCAACATAATCCGAACATAAAATGACTAGAAAGAAACAACTAATGACTCATATGTCCTCAAATCTTGAGGACTCACCACAAGCTAGGAGAATAGTCGATCCAAGCTTGAACCAATAGAAGATCACCTTAAGAACCGGAATCTACACTTTGTGAAAAATGTAGAAAATATGGGTTAGTACAAAAATACACTTAGTAGCCATGCATAAAATCCTTGAAAACATGCTAAAAAAGACACTTTAGTTGAAAAACATGTATTTACCAAGTTTGAGAATCATCATACACTTTAGTATAAAAGCACAAGTCACAAACATATTCAACATATAGATCATCATAGCATAATATAACCATCTCATAAGTAACCCTAAGTTATACTTGTGCAATACATAGATAAAGATCCCGTAATTCCATCTATACTAAGTACCACTTTTAGGCCACCATAATCATACTTACCATTCTTTGATGTCATCCTTAGTTCATACTCATAGACAAGGAAAACCTTCATATTTACTAAATCATATCAAGGAAAGCAACCCATAGCAACAATCCACATTAAGCATACTTCATTACACATAGCCTTCATATCAACATACTTAGTATCATCATCATAAGCATATTTCACAAGTCATTATAACGTAAGAGGAACACACCATAACTACTCTCAAAGCCTACTTGTGCAATGCATAGATGAAGTACATACGCCCACACTTTATAGAGCTTCTTGAGTAACCATAGTTCATAACTCATATTCTTATTCATAGTGAGAATAAGCCTTAACCGACATAGACCATGTGAGCTTAACATGAAATCCAGTGTCATGCCCCACAGTGAAAAGAGTTGGTGTACTTGCCTAAGGTAGAACCGGTAATATTTTAGCTTAGGTGGATCCACTAGCTAATATCCTATGTGGGCACATACTTATAGGATAAAGAGATTATTACTAGAAACCCGGCCATACATAGGGAGAGCTTCCACCCCACAATATCCACTCGGTGCTAAGCATTAAATTCCCAAGAAGTAGTTAATTCTCTATTAACATCATTACTCATGAAAGAGATGTCATTGGCCTACCGGTTCAAAGTACATCATTAGAATAACTCATTGAATCCTTTTGAAAGGGATACTATTGGTCTATCGTTTCAAGGTTCATCATTATAATAGTTCATTAACTCATCATGAAAGGAGTACCATTGGTCTACCGATTCAAGACAAAGCCTTAGAATACTTCATTAGTTATTCATGAAAAAGGTACCATTGGTCTACCGCTTCAAGGTATATACATCAAGGTAACTTTTAATTACACATGAAAAAGATGCCCTTAGCCTACCGATTCAAGGTACATCAATCAAGATAGCTCTTTAATTTTACATGAAAGGGATGCCCTTAGCCTACCAATTCATTTAGGTGAGGAAAGCCTTTCACAACACCACAATTACATCATAGTCATAATCACTTATTCTCAAGTATTCATAAAGCATGTACCTAAACATCATGATCATACAAAATTCTCATAATTTTTCCTTCAAGGATCATGGATCATAATTCACCAACACATCTAGAATTACTAAATTAGACATGGATGATTACATGATTCAAGTAATCAATTCATAACATTCATAAAAATATAGCATTCTACTTGCATCACTCAATACCCACACTTTAAGATCCAATTTGAGAAATTAGGGTAATTCATGAATTCATCATAAAAACAGTAGTAAATCATCAATTTGATCATAACATAGAGCAATTAAACCGATAGAATCATTTTTGAAGTGAATCCATGACTAGAGTAAAACCCTAGCTTTTGGGGGAAGTTACAAGTTTTGAAATCGAGTTTGGAGGGACTCCATGGATGAAAACTATCCATGGATCAAAGACTACCATACCTTATTGAAGATTTACCACGAATTTGAGGAGAAAAGCTTGATTCTTCAACCCTAGCTTCACCTTTCTTCTTTGTCACGCCCTGAGGCTACCCCCTAGGATCACGAGTGAACCCAAGCTAACCATGTTGGCATATCATAAACATACTAAAGTAAACTGAATCAATAAACAATGTGCAGAAGCTAAATCATAGAAAAATCTAAAATGATGGGGGATACCCATATACTAAATCTGAATATAAGAAACTAAGAGTTTTAGTACAAATGAAAAGTCAAACACTAGAGCTGAAACTAACTGTGTCTGAAATAAAGCCTCTACTGACTAGAAATGTTGGGACATGCCCTAGCTAGATCTAGAAAAACTGAAACTAAAGCTAAGAACAAGAAAGATAAGCATAACACTAGTCCTCGAAGAATGAGGACTCACCACTGATGATGTTGAGCTGAAGATCAGGAATCGATCTATGCGTGATCTGATTGCTGGGGACCTGAACCCACATCACGAGAAGATGTAGCGCAGAGTATGTGTCAGTACTTGAAAGGTACTGAGTATGCATAATAGAATAAAGCTGAATAATAACATAACTGAACAAGCAATAAAACAATGGTATAATCTGAACATGATAAGGATACTGAAAGTACTGTACAGACTGGACTGAATACAATGACCAAGTTTATAACATGCTGAGACTGAATACTGAACTATACTGATAACATAGTCAATGCAATAGAATCTGACTGAATTGTAAGGGAGCTACGAATAACTGACACAAAACCACATGAGCTAAATATGGAGTCCGATGTATACGCCCCATCGAGAGGACCCAATATACCCTTCCAGAAGTATAGAGGCATGTTGGCGTGATCACTAAAATGATGCCCACAAAGGGGACTTAAACCTACGGGGCATGTAGTTCTGGACTTGAGGGTGACTGACCCTAGTCCACTCGGTATTATGCTTCCCATATGATTAAGTAATTAACATTTTATGACTGAAATGTTGTAATACTGGATAGCTCAAAATACTGACATGCAGACTGAGAATGCAATATTAATATACTGATAATAATGCATTCGAAAACTGAGGCATGTTAATATATAACTGAATTTAATGATCTAGCATGTGTAATTCATGAACTAAAAGAACTACATAACTAGGGTTCTGAGTTTATGCATGAATCTGGGCAAAAATAATACTACAACATGATAATATGATTTGGATCGTTCTAAATGCTAAATCCCAACAATTCTAACATTCAAGAAACCTAGGTCTAGGTATAAGGGAATCAAGATTATGACTGAAATCTAAGGACCTAATGGGTGAAAGGACCCATTAGTGAAATCCCACATACTTGGTGACGAATTCCACGGAGAAATCTTTCGATTCGGGGCTAGAACTGATGGAAACTTGTTGCATTCTTGAACTAGGGTTCTTGGCCTCTTTCTCCTTTTACGCTCTAATTTTTCTAAGTTTTGAAGAATGATCTGACTTAGGTAAGTTTTAGTTATGTTTCTAGGCTAAAACTGACCAAAACTACGTAGTTTAGGGTTTAAATGACGTAGTTTAGGTATCCAACGCACAAGGAAAAGACCAAAAGACCCCCCTGACTTAACTGTTGTCGGGATCACCAACGAACGGGCACGATGGACTATAGATCGATTGATGGTCCATACTGGTCAACTGTCGATCGTGGTTGGGAGTTGGAAGCTGAGGGTCTGGCCTACGGCCCTGGACCACGGACCGTGGTCTGACCTACGGTCTGTAGGTCCTGGCGTGGGTTGACCCCTAGACAAATTTTCTAGGGGCTTCCTGTCACGCCACAGATTCAAGGGTGCAACTGGCTCCTAATGCCAAAACTCAGGCTCGAGCCGACCCTGTTGAACCATTTGTTATTAGCGCATGGCAGCCACAAACAGTCAAGAAAACAAACAAGTATATCTCGGCTTAAAATTAAGCCTTCGGCCGGTAAGGCCCCTGTAAACAGATCCATAAAAGAAACAACTACTCCTAGGAGATCATATAAATAAATAGCCAACTAGCATAGAAGTCCTGATTGGGCCGTCGAGGCCACCATGATATCTATACCAAAACTAAAAGCAGGTATATATCAATACAATACATCAAACAGCTCACAAGCTTCAGCAAACCAACAACATAGGCCAGCATGGCCATAACGTAGCTATAAACCCCACACACTAGTCTGCAAGCCTCTAAGAGTAGTAAAGATTGGTGGGACAGGGCCCCAGAGTACCCATGAGATTATATACAACAAAAGGTAATAAACTTCCCAACTCTGGCAGCTCCGGAGGAAAGGGGCTAGCCAACCAGATAAAAGTCAATCCTGCTGCTATGGAGGTCTACTCGATCGTCTGTCAAGACTTGCATGCATGAATGCAGCGCCCCCAAGGCAATGGAGCGTCAGTACAAAATAATGTACATAGTATGAAATGCAATAAACTATGATGAGGTATCCTGGTATACTGGAATAATCTGATAAATAAATCAAGGATAAGATAAGCATACTGACCTGCTCCTAAATCTAAACTTATCAAAAATAATAAAACAACCACTTAACCAAGCCCCCATAAGCTCGACGGGTACAAACAACACACAAGACCACCTACCCAGGCCCCCATAAGCCTAGAAAGTGCCAATCAGTCTATATACCCCTATCGATAGTCCCCTAGCCCCGTAGGCAGTCACATAGCCCTCTTAGACAATAGTATATCCCCATAGGCAGCACATAACTCTCTTAGGTATAAATATAGCATATAGGCAACTCATAGCCCTCTTAGGAAACAACATGGCTCCGTAGGCAATTCATAGCCCTTCTAGGCATCAATATAGCCATGTAGGCAACTCATAGCCCTTTTAGGCGTCAATATAGGCTTGTAGGTAACTCGTAGCCCTTCTAGGCGTCAATATAGGCCTGTCGGCAGAACATAGCCCTTCTAGGCAAGAATCACATTATTGCAGCTAACCACAATAGCCCAAAGGGCAACAATAACAATCCAATCGCTAAAAGAGAGCAATTTAGTTATAAGCAACCTATATAAATAGACTCTAAGTCGTGTCCAACATAGGGACACTACTAACTGAATAAGAATCCCGACAAGGGAGTATTATATCAACTCGAGCAACCAACAATCAACAATCACGGCTACAAGTATATCAATGATAACAACCCAAATACATTGCATCTAAGCTTTAAGGAAACATGCCGTAAGTAGGGAATAGACTTAACATATCTTTTTCGCTAAATTCACGTGTCCTAATAACTTTAAGCACAACCCCCCTTGATACTACAATAAGGCAGGATCATAATCAACACAAAAAAATAGCAGTTACAACGAAAATCTGATAAAATATATGTATTTCCGTCGCAAATTATTGTTTGCTGCTTATAAAAGCTAAAGTCGATGAAAGAAGGGTCTTACCTCGATCTTAGGTTCGTAATATGCCTCAAAACCTTTAAATATATTCAAACCCTTGCTGTCCCAACACTAAAGTGTGATATGCTACGCAATTGATAAAACAAATTATACCACGATGAAGAGCCCAATGCGTAGAACAACTTTCGTCAAGGACTTAAGTCGAGAAAATCTATACTTTACTTGATGCTAGAAATGGGTTTCTCTAATTTCTCTGGTTCTTAGCTTAAAAATGAAGAAAAGGGTCGAAGAAGAAGATATATGTAACATTCCACCGACCAAGGGCCCCACCTCACATGTCTGCTTGCGCAATCCCACGAAAACGCAAATATCTCTCTATTCTGAAGTCGTATGAACAAACGGTTTGATGCGTTGGAAACTAGAGTCATACACCTTCGATTCAATAGGTCGTGGGCCCCATAAGTCTTTATATATTGGTAGAAAACCTCTAAGACATTTGACCCAAATTTCAGAGAAATCTTTAAGAAGGAACTTACGATAACTTCCACCAACTTTTATTTTTCCACTTACCTAACTTCAAAACTTGAGATGCAACACTTGAACACTTAAAATAGGACATACCACATCATTCTTAATTTATTACCCATCCTCATTGTCTTTCCATGGAGATATGAGTAATTTTAGACGTTTTGAGAAGTCGGGGTGTTACACTTCTGGGGAAGGGTTGCAGTCGCAGACCACAAACCACCAACACGGGCCGTGGATCACCCTATGGTCCATGGGTGGAAACCGTGGGTTGCACCTGCAACTTCTGGAAATCTGCCTAGAGGTCTATTTTCAAATACAGGGTGTTACATTCTCCTTCTTCTTTGGAATTCTAGAGAGAGTTTATTTGGGGGAAAATTGGTTATGGATTTGGGTTTTGGGATTTTATGAAGTGAATGGGTTGGTTAATGACTTAAAAAGTCTTATATAGGTCTATTAAAACAATATAAAACGACCTCACATCAAACTAATTAAATTAGGAATTACCTAACCTACCCCTAGACTTGGCCGACTTAAGACAGCCCACAGGTCCCATCCACGACCCCCACCTACGGGGCATGGACCGACCCATGGATCGTACTGGTGGGGCGTGGGTTGGGGTCTGTAGCTACTGGATTTGGCCCTTGACCCAGGAGCCTCTCCCATGAGGCATGGATGGACCTACGCCCCGTAGGTCCCATCCGTGGTTCACTTGTTTGGGCAGCTTTGGGGTTAGCTTTAGGGTCCTCCTCAAGGACCCTTGGTTGGTCCTTGGGGGTCGTAACTTTACATTTAACCTCTAAACCCTTCATTCTAAGTTCAAGAAACTAATTTTACGACTCTAACACTTACGACAAGCTCTAGTTAAGCCTAAAAGTTTTTGAGGTGTTACAATTTTGTTCCTCCTATAAAAAATAGGACAACCAAGGTATATAATGGAAAACACCTTGTCTAATTTGAGTCATGTTTTTTATTCTTGCTACTATAACACGAGGCACCTTCCTATGCACCTAGAAAGCGCTCTTGTTTAGATTAATTAAATGTCCAAAAATTGTTTCATACTTTTTCAACATTGATATCATCAGCTTCATAACCTTCTTCTCTGTTGACAAAAATAAAATAGTATCATCTGCGTAATTTATTTGTTCACTCCACTTTGGAAACCCAAATTCTTTAAAATCTGCCCTTCTATTTAAAGCATTGAGTCCCCTTGATAAAGCTTCTGTTGCTAAAATAAAGAGTGTTGGAGATAATGGGTCTCACTGCTTGACCCCTCTAGTAGATTTGAAAAAACCATGAGGCTAGCCATTCATAAGAATAGAGTACCTATTGTTGGCCAAAAGTCTATACACCATATCTATTAGCACTTAATTAAAACCAATTTTTTTAATATCTTAGTAATAAACAGCCAAGACAAACTGTCTTAGGCTTTCGTCATTATCCAATTTAATCACAACACTTGCAGTTTTAGTCCTCATTCACATATCTCGAATAATTTCCTGAGTTAGCAGGATATTCTCCATAATACTCTTGCCTTTTACAAAATCGGTCTGATTACTAAAAATAAGGCTAGGAAGTAGACCCACCAATCTTTCATGTAAGATTCTAGAGATCACTTTATTAATAAAGTTACTAAGACCGGTTGGTCTAACAACTGAGAAAGTGTTGATTTGGTCCTTTTTGGGAAGTAGAACTAGATTTGTATGAGTAACAAAACTAAGTAAATCTTGTCCTCCAAAAATGCCTGAACAAATGCAATGATGTCCTTCTTTATAATGTCTCAGCTAACTTGACAAAAAAACTCTTGTAAAACCATCTGGTCCACTAACACTTTCCCTGCTGAGGGCAATGACAGATACTTTGATCTCTTCTTCATCAAGCAAGTCAAGGAATTGTTCTGATCAATAGTGATCTACTCGAGGATGTAGTCCAAAATGCTAAAATTGTCTGGGTGACAGTCTTCTGTAAACTGGTGCTGAAAAATTTGAACTACCTCTTTTGCCATCTCCAATTGATTGTCTATCTATTCTCCTTGGGAGTTTTGAATCTTGTGTAAATGTAACCTTTTCCTTCTCCCATACACATAAGCATGAAAGAACTTAGTGCTCTTATCCTCATCCTCAAACCATTTCATACCAGCTTTTTGTTTTCAATATTCTTCCTCTAGATGTAAATATCTCGTAAGATCTGCCTGAGACTTATGTAATCTTTCTATGTTCTGCTGAGTTGGGGCTGCCTCAAATCGCATTTTCTGTACCTGAATCACTTCTTCAAGAGTATCAAGTCTCTGAAAAATATTTCGATAGACTTTTTTACTCCATTTCGTTAGGTCCCCTTTGAGCTTTTTGATTTTATGATGAAAGACCAGAAAGGGGTTTCCTTCAAAATCAGCGACCCAGTTCTCCCTCACTATGTTCTGAAATTCCTCATCCTTAATCCAAAAATTTAAGAATTTGAAAGGTTTGATTATTACTCTTATATTCTAATAGCAATGCACTTCCATAAGAGAATGATCAGAACTTTTTTTCATAAGGTGCTTCACTTGAATAGAAAGAAATTTTTTCAAAAATTATTGATTGCTTAAAACTCTGTCTAATCTCTTAATAATGCAGGCTTCATCTGTTCTTTCATTCCACCAAGTGTAAATGCTTCCACTATATCCTAGATCAAATAGGCCATATTCAGTGAGGCAATTAGCAAAGTCTTTCATTTCTTGAAAGAAAACTGGTAACCTACCAAGTTTTTCTTCCCAAGATAATATGGCATGAAAGTCACCATCAATTAACCATGCTTGATAATGTTGATTTGCAATGTGTGTTAGTGAAGCCCATAGATCTTTCTGGTGTTGACACTACCTGCATCATAAACCAAAGTAAACAAAATATCTTCTCTCCAATTTTGATGTTGTACTCTAATAGTCAGTTATTGTGTAATATCATCCGAAATGTCGATATGAATATCCTATTTAGTAAATAACCAAAAAAATTTCCGAGTCGTTGGCTATAGTAGTATGAGGCCGAAGGATCAGTCTATATAAATTTATGTTTGATGAATCTTGGAAAGGTTCCATCAAACCAATAATTTAATACTTATTCCTTCTATTTAGATTAGTCAATATGTCAAATGCTTGTTGAGTATTAATTGTCCTAATATTTCAAAATAATATTTTGTTCATCATCAACATTGCTTCTTTTTTATAATCCTCTTTGATAAGGGTCTAAAATGAGTATCAATCTCATTTGATCCTTTTCCAATCTTGTGCTTGTTGTTGTTACCTCTGATCTTGTCTACTTGACACTTACTTGATATTATTAGTCAAGTCCCCCTGTGTTATCTACATTCTTCCTTTCATTCTGGTCTATCCCAAATTTTAATGTGTTAACATTAAACTGAGAAAACAGGCGAGTTTTTATTATCTCTATTGGTATTTCATTTCTTGTCTGCTTTATTGGAATTGTTGCTATCATGTGATCCATCCACCTTCATTCAGTCTCTTTTGTCTTCTGTTTTAGATCCTTGAATATTTCCTACCCGCCTTATATCTATTGTTGCTTCATCTATGTTAACCTTATATTGTACAGAGACATTTTCATTATTGTTGTGCTCTCCTAAACTTTCAGACTCAATTGTTGCAGTTTCTTCTTCAATATTGATGTCAAGGTCTGTACTATTCTCTATACTCTCCTCCTGTGTTGTGGCCTCACCATCAAACTGCTGATTATTTTTCTCTATTGCATGAATTGTTTGCTCACTAGCTTGTGTTTCTGTCCGCCTTGTGCTGGATTATGATATTTCCTACTCATCCACTAGAGAGTTAGTTTCCTTAGTCACCTCTTGATTTTGTGATTGGATACCTTCACTCTGATCATGACCTTCATTTAGATCTACCATTACTGTATTTGTATTTGTCATTGATGCTTCGTAGACCATTTTCGAACCATCTCTCTCCTCAATCACATTATGATTTTTTTAGTGGCCTCTTATTCTTTGTTGATCTCCAGTTTCTTCTTTTGTGGACTTGTGATCTTATCGAATGAAGCTTCAATCCAAGCTTTACAAGACTGGTTTTGAACTGGGTTTGATCCTTGACACCATGCTACTTCTCTGTGCTAGCTAGTGCAACAAATGAATTTGTAATTTCCAACGTTGATTCTGTGTTGTTGAGCTTCTCTTGTGGAGGCTCACTCCCTTGTTAGGAATAAAGACTCGATTATCCTTAGTGACATTCCATCTCTTTATTGTTTGATTTGTATGTTGACGACCTCTTCCTCTAAAAGGTGCTTCATTTTCCTTTAATTCTGCATTTGTACCTCCTCCCGAATCTGATTTGGTGGACCTTAAGTCTTTCCACTATTTAATGTCCTAGATCCATTTTCCTAGTGTTGATGTTCTTCATTATTTTCCACTTTCTCATTTTGTGTTCTAAATTCTGGATGAAGCACAAAGCGTTCTGATTCATTGTTCCCTTTAAGCTTGCAAGTTTTGCAATACTTCGGCATGAAATTATAATGGATATTTATTCATGTTGAGATAGTTTTTCCTGTACTGCCTTTTTTAATTCCAACATTAATACGTTTGGGAAATTCTCTCAAAAGATCTACTTTCACTTTCACCTTAGCACAACTAGGTCTAGATTTTTGGTAGCCATATCAACATGTAATGGCTTTATAACTGCTTTTGCCATTGTAAATGAGGATTCTTTAACAAAAAAATTTGGGACAGAGCAGGGAATGAAATCCAAGCTAAAGTAGTTGATGCTTCTTATTCCGGGTTAAAACAAGGCTCCCATTGAGAGGTCTCATCTGATAGTAACCATCTTTGGCCCGAAGAAAATAAGTAGGATTTGACATGACATGAACGTAATCTTTCATGGTGGAAAGACGAATGAGTATGTGTCTATCTTCTAGAAAATCGATCTTGTATTCCTCCTTTATTTCACACTGTAATGACACAATTTTTCGAATTTCATCCAGATCAGGTCATCTATAAGAGAATTTGTCAATAATTGCAAATTCCAAATCTTCATGTATAATTATATTATCGACCTCTTCTTCTTCCCAAACTATTGTAGGTTCTCCGTGGACATATGTAATTTCTTTTATTGGGATGGGCTTGACATGTCTATTGACTGTTGGGGTTAAAAAATTTAGGTATGTAACTTTCTGGGGTATTGGTGGTGGCTCACCACCAGGAAGAGGCGGCCAACCATCTTTGGCAATGGTTATGGAGCCTCCAGACGGTAGAATTAGCTTTAAGGTTTCTAGGGTTCCTTCAATATTTTTTTCCTTACCCTACTCCGTACACCGTACTCAACCCTCCCCATCCAAAAAAATTTAAATTAAATTTTCTTATTTTTTAAATTTCAAATATATTTTTACCCTACTCCTAAATCACCCCCACCACTAAGGCCACCCCGCCACCCTCACCCAGGCCACCCTGTCAAAAAAAGTTAAAATTATTTTTGAAAATATTTCAATTTAAAAAAAAATCATTTTTTATACCACCCCTACCCTCCTCCTCCCCATCTACCACCCCCACTCAGTCAAAAAAATTAATTAAAAAAAGTTATTTTTGATAAATATTTCAAATTTTAATTTCATATTTTACGCCACCTTCCACCTCCCCCCAAACCCAGGCCACCCTGTCAATTTTTTTTAATAAAACTGTTTTTGAAAAATATTTCAAATTTTAATTTTTTTCATTTTTTATGCCATCCCTCGGCCGCCACCCCTGCCTCCCCCCCTCCCTCGTCAAAAAGAATTTAGTTTTGTAAAAAAATATTCTGGGGTAGGTCCTAGGTCGAAAGTCCGAGTCAGATCTCAGGGTCGAATTTTGGAACGGTCATCGAGGTCTTATTCTAATTTGGATGTCAGGGTCAGGTCCTAGATCAATTATTGGAGTTGATTTTCATATCATAAATTGTTTTTCTAAAGAGTATTTTCTAGTATCAAGCCAAAAAAAAAGATGTTTTCTAGAAAATATTTTTCATTCACTAACCAAACATTAAAAAGTATTTTTCCAAAAAATATTTTCTACTCACAAACCAAACATGAGAAAATAAGTTAGAAATTCACTTGTTTTCCAAGAAAACATTTCACATGGAAAACATTTTCCTTCCTACCAAACACACCCTTAATTCCAAACAATTTTCTATTTTTTTTAAAAAAATGTTCCCAGCCAACCTATATATATATAGAGAGAGAGGAGAACAGAATCCTAGCCCACCTACGTGGCATCCTTAGAATTCAAGAGTTTACTTCTTTGTTTTTCTTCATATTCTTAGGTGTTTTTACCCTAATTTATGTTTACCCATAAACCTATTTCCTCAACTCTTGTGTCTCTTCTCACTTTGTATCCCTTCGATTTCACCTCTTCATGAACTACCTATAAAAACTAGGTAAATCATACTTGTTTTGTTTCGTCTTCTTCGTGACAAATTTCATCTTTAATTTATGTGGAACTTCGTTTATTTCTCAGAAGTCTACTTTGGATCTTCACCATAAAATAAATAGTGAAACAAAACTAACCCTTCATAAAAGACACAATCCTATAATGTGAAATGCGTCTTTTATATGTATACACTAAATTGGGTGTTCTAAGAAGAAGAAGAAGAATAGAAAACTTAGAAAATTTATAGTTTAAAAATGTGAGGAAAACCTCTATTTATAGCCAACAAAGGTAGTTTGAACATGTGTTTGTTATGCCTTATCAGAAGAGACAAAACCTTTAAGAAAAGTCACAACTCTTCAGAAAGATCACAATTCATTCAAAAAGTCACAACTCTTTAAAAAAGTAACAATTATTTGGATGTCACCCCCTGAGCCCACACCCTGGACGTGACTGGCAATCGAGAATCATTGATGGTCCCTAAGCGAATCATTGGCCTGGCTGACTACTTAGCGGAAGAATGACTCAGGCATTTAAAGGCTTAAAATAGGAGTAAATCATTAAAATTGTGAAATGCTCAACCATATTGTATGAAAATTACTCAATGCAATAATAATAGTTCGCAAAACATCTCAAAGAAAAAGAAAGTACTAAGAAACTCCTCAAATCTATTTATCTGTGAAGCCTCTATATTTCAATATGGATGTCGGGACAAGACCCACGACATCCTAAAATGACTAAACTGACAGTGAAGTCCTCTAAAATGAAAGGAGACCCACTGAAAGCTAATTGGAGAGCAAAGTAATCTCAACGAAGCGCATGTTGATGATCTTGAACACATGTATTTGCATCATAAAAAGATAGTCGAGTATGTAATATAGCCGGATGGTAGTTTAACGACATAATCAAAGACACAACTTCTAATTTAGGTGTCAACAATCACGTGCAGTAATATAACCCAACCGAATGGGTTGGGGTAGAGTCCCAAGGGAGTGGTTGCAAGAATTACTAGAAAAGTAAAACTATGTTCTAATCAATCATAGTTATAGACATTAACGAGTAAAAACATAATAAGTTCAAGAAATGACACGAATGTCAATTATCAAATGGGGGGTTTGGATTCAACTAATGAACAAAAATAGTAAAAAATATAAAAATATATAAATATACTATTGGGTAAACTCTATTGATAGTAAATCGCTGAATATTTGTAACTAGGCTAGACTTTAGTGGGGGTAAATTCTCTCTCGATCAACTTAGCCCGAATCAACTCGGTTTTTCTCGAACACCGAGTTTCATCATTTAAGCACAACCTCCGCCTTAGCCCATTCACTCTCTCGAGTTGAATGTGTGGGAGAAGGTCTAGGATTCACTCTCTCGAGCTGAACCCACGACGACCCAATAACCACCGGCTATCAATTTAGTAGTCTTAGTTTTAAAGCCTCTCTCTCGAGCAAGCTAAAAACACTAAGATGAAATCGTATTTGCAACTACAATTCCATTAAGTTCAAACACAACTACTAAACGAAATTACATTTAAACAGAAAATATACTAACAAAAAGCAATACCCAACATGAAATTTAATCCATATTCATAAAATCACACCCCAAGAATTAGGGTTTTAGCTAGACATGAAAAAGAGATAGAAATCAATACCAACAACTGTTTCCATCAAGTGGGTATGATAGAAAATGTCTTTAAACACGTCTAGGATGAAGATTCTTGGATACCCACTTCCAATTTCTTGGAGTTGAAAACCTTCAAAACCTTCAAGTTCAAGAACAATGTCTCCAAAAAAAAAACTCTAAGAGCTAAAAACTGAAACTATTCTAAGTCTCAGTAATAATTCTCTACAACTTGATACTAAGCTACAGAATTAAATGAGTATTTATAGTTTTCAAAAATTTGTGCTGCGAAGGACCAATTGGCGCAGTTAGTCGGGATTGCCGATACACTCGGTGATCCGCCCTTTGGTCAGGTTCATCGCCTTTCAGCTTTTGCCTTCAACATCTTTGCGTTTTGATTCATTAGGCGACACAGAACTATTTCGCGGAACTACTCGGCGATGCGCTGACTGCTCCCTTTCCTCGCAAACTTGATCTTTTCCTTCAGGGTTGAGCACACTGGAACATTAGGCGAGATTTGAGGCCTTTCAGCGACTCGCCTAATGGATTAGGCGATCTTCAGGCCGTCTTTTCTTCCTTCTTTCAGCCACTTTGTTCCTTTTTGCTTGATAGCGTCCATGCTTTGTCTCTCAAGTCAAATACTTGAAACTTAAGGATTTAAATTAAATCTTGAGACAAAATATGCATTTTAGAACACTAATTCAATCAAAATATAACCCTAAATTAGTCCAAATTGTGGACTCATCAACACCCCAACTTAAACCTTTGCTTGTCCTCAAGTAAAACTCAAATTCAGGAGTTCAAAAAGGATGTCTCAAACAGTGCTACACAAGACTCAATCATGAATGTACACACAAGACTCAACTTACTCATACAAGGATCAATTGTGTACTCAAAGACTAAAGTTATGACACACCATTATCAAAGATTCTCAAGCTCACAATACTTGGTTCAAATGCAAGTTCAAGCTCAACTAAGGTATTCAAATGCCCTCACACAAAAAATGATTCCATATTCACACATAATGGTTCAATCATTTAAAGCTCTGGAATCAAGATCAACACTCACACTCACAAAGAAGAACACAATGCATGCTTTCACCCACATGTTTGCCCGTATTTTCCAATCAACATTTGCTTCAGCTCACTCAAGATAAAAAAGGTCTTTTCAAGGCTTGTAATGAGGTTGAGTACAAAAGTATGGTCATTTAAGCTCAGTGACTTTCATCCTCATTCAATGTGGTGCTCACAACACTTCATTTCCTATTCTTTCATCATTTTCTTTAGTGCTCATAAGTCATCCCATTATTCACTTTCCATGGATTGTTCGGAAACCCCATTTCTTTTGTACTTTATTCCATGACTTTTTTTTTCATTCTTTTCTTTTCTCTTTGTATGGAAGGATTCCATTTTTCTCAACACTATGGGTTAAAGGGACTTTTCTAGCACTTCTTGACTTGCCTTTTCTTTTCACCACACCCCCAACTTAGGCTTTTGGCCTAAGCTGGCTATTCAATCAACCACAAATCAAGAGGATTATAGGTAGTGGATTAAGAGAGGTCATATTTTCATCAAGTTTCTTCCAAAGAAGGGTAAGGCTCAAAGGGTGTTCAACAGAGGTTCACACACACTCACAAGGTAGGCCACAAAAGAGGTATATGTAAAATTAGCTTACACTCTTCGAAGTTGTCTTAGATCATATCAAGAGATAGCCTTGCTTAGTCGATCGGACCAACGGGGCAAATTCCAGGTGTTATCATGCATGGTTCACAGTAAGCTCATCACACAAGGCATCGACACCAAAGTCAAACAAGACTTCACACTTTTGCTAGTGTGCAACGATCATCACAAGAGAATCAATTTGATACTTGGCTAGTCACGATGAGATGCAAAGAGTTCACATATTTTCTATGTAACTTCACTTGGTCTCATCGTAGCTGCACATTTATGTTCGTTCAATTACGAGCACTATTTGAGTCATCGATATTGATCAAAACCGAGACTCAAATTTGCTAAAGAACAATCACATTCAAGTACATACAAGAGTGGGCAGAAAAATTGGAAAGGTCAAAAAATCATTTGCAATTAAAGCATAAGGAGCCACAAGCTCAAACATCCACAAAAAGTAGTGCAAAACACAATTGTAAGCATAATGACCCAAATATATAAACAAAACATCGAACATCAATATTCACACAAAGGGTGGGCCTCACACCACCACAAATAAAAAAATATTATTTGTCCTCAAATGAAAATGAAGTAAAGTATCTAAAAAGTGAAAGAAAGTAAGACAAAGAGGGAGGTAAAGAAGGGATCATGTCTATGCATTCTCTCCATCTGTCTGGGCATTAGTGCCCAGAATAGTGTTCGAGATCTGGGCATCAGTATCCGAAACTATCTCAAAAACCTTAACAGTGTCAGGCCCACTAAGAGTTGCCACCTGCGAATCTGCCCAAAAGGCTTGCACAACTGCATAGAACCCCCGGGCCCATGAAAGAACATTAGGGTTTTGTGGAATAATTGAAATGGGCTTCCGACAAGAAGATGCATAGATACCTTGGGCTTCCTTGCCCTTTCCTTTATCCTCATTCCCACCAGATGTGGGAGGTTTGGTAGCTTTGCCTTTGGATGCAGCTGCCTCTACATTGGTGACGATTCTCTTTCCCTTTGTTCGGGGTGGCCTGTTTCCACCTGCAACCTTAGGTTTGGCCATGTCTACAACTTCGAGACAAGGTTAGAAAAACATTTTATAGATGCACAGAAAAATTAGTTGCAGGCAAACTCGTCGACGTCACTCGGCGATCAAGAGTTAGTTCGCTGAAAGCTATAATGCAAAGGGATACATGGGAGAAAACAAGGGCGAGAAAGAAGACTTTCGGCGAGTCGTCGAGTTCCTTTGGTGACCTCAGGCTTCTCACCGAAAGTTACAGACTCCAACAACTCATTTAGCAAGAAATTAAAGGCGAGATGGGGACATTAAACGAACCGTCGAGTGGTTCGGTGAGTTTGACCCATCTTGCTAAACGTCCCAACGTGCCTATTGCCAACCCAACTTCTCGAATTTAACCCCGCAATCCCCAAAAACAACATCAAATCATGCACCAGTTAAATTAAGCTTAGACCCATAACACCCAAGGATGGTACCCACAAAATTTACTTCATTTTAAGCACAAACTTACGGGATTTCGACAATTAAAACATTACGGGCAAAAATATCGAATTAAATCAGGCATTCAAACCTACAGATTTTGTCGGAGAGGTCCAGCACACAACAACACGAAAAGATTATTGTGAATGAGTACAATTCTCGATAAAAATAGCTCAGGGTTCGGAAACCAACCTTTAATGTTGACTAAATTGGGATTGAATCGCTAGGCAACAATGCAATCCAAGTTTCGAGCACAAATCGAGAACTAACACACTCAGAGAATGCAAAAATATAGGGAATAATGTGCAGGTGTGAGGTTGGAAGAATGAAAATGCATAAAAGTGAAAGAGTTTGAGAATTTAAACCTTTAGCTTCAAAAACCGTCCAGTTCTGTCCCATTCGGTGACATTAGTTGTGATCGCTGATCCATTCGGCGTCACGCCGAGCAATCACTTACTTCGTCGAGTTTTACAGAACCCCCAGTCAATTTGGGAGTCCAAACGGTGATAAGAATCGGAATCGCCGATCAGGTCGGCGACTCGCCAATAATTACCTGGGCTCGCCGAGTTTTACAGACTTTATTTTAAAGATGTCTTGGGTCAAACAATGGTTTAGATCAGGTGCACCGACCTATTCGGCGATGCGCCGACTAGACCTTGTAGCTCGCCAACCTGCAATTTTCAAACACTCTTCACACTTTAACCTGCAAAATCAACACACCATTACTTCTAAAACAAAAATAAAGCAATAAAGGGTTTTGGGTTGCCTCCCAAATAACACCTTAATTAACGTCGTGGCACGATACAAATCACCATTCAAACCTCATTCTCGGGGTTAGCCATAGTCTTATTAGGTAACCCCTCTTTATGCTGTGAGTAGAGAGATGACAACACTTGGCATATTTGGGTGTCTTGTAGCTGAATGATCATGAAATGGGAGGTCGTCATCTGATTCAGCATTTCAACATTCTCTTTTATCTCATTTAACACTCTATCTTGTTCCTCGATTTTGTGTAGAATAAGTGAGATGACCTCTCCATTTTGTCCACCCTCATGCTGCTTCATCTTTTTACACTTGCGAGAGGGAAGGTACTTGCTCTTCTTTTTAAATCTTGCTTCCAACTTCATTACCTTGTTGGACAGATCATCCAGTTCAATCAACAATGCAACCCATTTTTGGTCCTTTTCCGCTTCTTTGTTGGCCTTAGTCATTCCATCAAGGCGTTGGGCTACTAATCTATATGGTTGTCGTATCAAACAACTTGCAAAAAGTTGATCAACAACGCTTCTATTTTCGGGACCAAAGCCTCTATAAAAACATTCTAGCAGCAATTTGTCTGTCATTCCATGATTCGGGCACTGCTGTAGCAATGCCTTAAATTTCTGCCACATATCATGGATAGTCTCACTTTCCAATTGCTGGAATGTTAGGAGGTTATCCCTAAAGTTCAATAACCTCAACATAGGGTGATCTATTTGGTTAACGTTTTCACCCTTTACACTCATTTTTCCTGTTCACGATACACAATCAAGCAAAACAAAACAAAAAATTAAGTAAGTAGAACTACAACTAATAAGAACAAAAATTTTACTAAACTAAAAATTCTCAACTAACACCACTCCCTAGCAGTGGCACTATTTTTGATAGTTTAATGACATAATCAAAGACACGACTTCCAATTTAGGTGTCAATGATTGTGTGCAGTAATATAACCCAATCGAATGTGTTGGGGTCGAGTCCCAAGTGAGTGGTTGCAAGAATTAATAAAAAAGTAAAACTATGTTCTAATCAATCATAACTATAGACATTAACGAGTAAAAACATAATAAGTTCAAGAAATGACATGAATGTCAATTATCAAATGGGGGGGTTTGTATTCAACTAATGAACAAAAACAGTAAAAAAAATATAAAGATATGAGATAGGGAGACGGGATTCTTGGGATGTGATAGGAATATGGGTTAAAATATACTATTAGGCAAACGCCATTGATAGTAAATCGCTGAATATTTGTAACTAGGCTAGACTTTAGTGGGGGTAAATTCTCCCTCGAGCAACTTACCCCGAATCAACTCGGTTTCTCTCGAACACCGAGTTGCAACATTTAAGCACAGCCTCCGCCTTAGCCCATTCACTCTCTCGAGTTGAATGTGTGGGAAAAGGTCTAAGATTCACTTCTCGAACCGACGACGACCCAATAACCACCGGCTATCAATTTAGTAGTATTAGTTTTAAAGCCTCTCTCTCGAGCAAGCCAAAAACACTAAGATGAAATCGTATTTGCAACTACAATCCCATTAAGTTCAAACACAACTACTAAACGAAATCACATTTAAACAACAAATATAGTAACAATAAGCAATACCCAATAGAAAATTTAGCCTATATTCACAAAATTACACCCCAAGAATTGGGGTTTTAACTAGACATGAAAAAGAGATAGAAATCAATACCAACAAGTGTTTCCATCAAGTGGTATGATAGAAAATGTCTTTAAACACGTCTAGGATGAAGATTCTTAGATACCCACTTCCAATTTCTTGGAGTTGAAAACCTTCAAGTTCAAGAACAATGTCTCCAAAAAAAACTCTAAGAACTAAAAACTTAAAATATTCTAAGTCTCAGTAATAATTCTCTACAACTTGATACTAAGCTACAAAATTAAATGAGTATTTATAGTTTTTGAAAATTTGTGCTGCGAAGGACCACTTGACGCAGTTAGTCGGGATCGCCGATACACTCGATGTTCCACCCTTTGGTCTGGTTCATCGCCTTTCAGCTTTTACCTTCAGCATCTTCCCGTTTTGATTCATTGGGTGACTTGGAACTGTTTCACGGAACTACTCGGCGATGTGCCGACTGCTCCTTTTCCTCGCATACTTGATCTTTTCCTTTAGGGCTCAGCACACTAGAACATTAGGGGAGATTTGAGGCCTTTCGGCGACTCACCTAATGGATTAGACGATCTTCAGGCCGTCTTTTCTTCCTTCTTTCAGCCGCTTTGTTCCTTTTTGCNGAGGCCTTTCGGCGACTCACCTAATGGATTAGGCGATCTTCAGGCCGTCTTTTCTTCCTTCTTTCAGCCGCTTTGTTTCTTTTTGCTCGATAGTGTCCATGCTTTGTCTCTCAAGTCAAATACCTGAAGCTTAAGGATTTACATCAAATATTGAGACAAAATATGCATTTGAGGACACTAATTCAATCAAAATATAGTCCTAAATGAGTCCAAATTGTGAACTCATCACTGGAGCAAAATAAATGAAAGAAAGGATTGTAATAGATAAAGATATACTCAAACTAAATGTAAAGAAATAAAGGAACTGAATCATTTAAGACTTTACAAGTGCTTACTTATTCTCTCAAGCTCAACATATTAAATGATATAGTAAAAATAAACTTTATCTCTACGTCATGAAGACATTGTCAAATTCTTTTTTATTAATTATTTGTTATTTTCTGATGGTAATGAGTTATTGATGTTAGTACACCATTTAGAAAGAAATTTAACGTGGGAAAATTTATCTAGCAAAAGAAAGTAAATATTTAATTGAAATAATGAAAGAATACTTAAGTCATGTTCACAAATGAAATGTCAATTAATTTTATAATCCTTTATACATTTATATATTTTTATTAGACAAATTTATTTTAGGGCGTTGTTGATATGTAAGAAAACATATCTTCAATTTCCCTCTATTCGATTGGTAATTTTAGAAAGTTCTTTTCTAAAAGAAAACATTAGTAGGGAAACAAGTTCCATAAACGGCGTTCCACATTGATTGTAACCAACTCCTATCCTTCAATATGTCTCATCTTCATCCCACTTCCGTAGCTCCTAACCGATGCAGCTACCCCATTCCCATATCTCATAAATTAAATACATATACATTTAGGATGATATTTTTTGATTAAATACCGAAATAGAAAATAAGTGGGAAATCTATTTATTTTTCTAAAACACATACTGAACACATCCTACTAAAACATAACATATCTAGTGAAATCCTACTAAGTGGGGGTATGGATAGAATAACGTGTACGCAACTTATCACTACTTTGAAAAAAGCTCAAGTCCATCGAACCCAGTAAAACATCCTTATTCGTGAGAGGTTATTTTAACCCGTTTGACCATAAGATATGAAATCATGAAATGAAGTTGAAGTTTTGTTTGGACATGCAATTACGATTTTTTATGTTGTATATTTTCTCATAAACATTAAAACCCTATAAGTTATAAAACTATTAAAATTGTCCCAATTCTTTATACAATCTAACCAAATAAACAAAAATATGTAAATTCGCATAATACACTTTCACAAAACTATTGTGTTTTAAAAAATACAACATTTATTGATCAAACTTAATTCAATAAAAAAATCAAAATTGAACATTGGTTGGTAAATAAATTTGAATTGATAAATGGTAAAGTAGGAATTGATTTGAATTTTGAAGTAATAATAAATTTTATGTTGGTGAATATGAGAAATAAATAATTTAAAAAATAATGATATGAATTATAAATTTTATTTAGATATAAAACAAATAATTAATAGATATAAATGTGAGTTTTTTTTTCTTTTCAAAATTCCAAATCATCATTTGAAATTCCATAATAAAATGTCCATTTCAATTTTCAATAAAAAAGAAAAGTAGTTTGACTTTATTTATTAGTGTGTGTCGGTTTGCTAGATTAGTTAATGAGAGAAAATTCCTTTTTCTTCCTTAATATTATTTTTAGATTTCTTGAAAAAATAGAAAATGAAAAATATAGAAAAAGGAACATCAAAATCCATCCATAAAACCTGTGGCTTTCAATCCTCTGTTGGTTTTTCGCGTCCCTTTTTTCATTTCACATAAAAAAATAAATAATCATTTGTAAATTGTAAGTTCCATTTTTTGGTTCTAAAAATATCTCTCACTAGCCCAAAAACATTTTATCTAAAAACCCTAATCTCCATTCAAATTTTTTCATTTCATTTTCTTCAAACTACCTGCATTTGCTTTGCATTCGACGCCAAAAATGTATGTTGATGCATCGTTTTTGTTATCTTTTCTTTGTGCTCATGGAAAATGTTGTATTTTTCTTCATCTGCATGTTCGGAATTTGGAAATTCTATGAATTTGGATATCAGTTTTGTATTGGGAATTAAGCCGATATTTTTAATCGTTGTATGTTATTTGCTGGTTAGGGTTTATAAGAGTTGGCATTTGGTTTGTTTATGTTTTTTTGTACCTTTATTTGGAAAATTTTAGATGTGTGTTGTTGAGTTTTTTGTTTATGTGTAGCAATGACTGAAATTTATTGAATGACAGGACAATGATGAGCAATGAAGAAGAGAAAAGGTGTCCTCTTTGTGCTGAAGAAATGGACTGGACCGATCAGCAATTTAAGCCTTGCAAATGCGGTTATCAGGTTTTATTTCTTTTTCTGATATATTCCTTTTATAAGTTCCTGCCATTTTCAGTCTAATTGAAAATGAAAGAATAAAGAGTTGTGCTGGGGTCTTTTTATTTTAGTATATATGTTTCCAAGTTTTGGTAGATAGTGGATTGAACACAACTTCAAATTAACCTAGAGATCAGCTGAATTTTAATTTTGGGCCTATTCAAGTTATAACCCTGGTGTCTAGTGTCCGGTGTCCGGGCCTTGGACTTATTGTATGGGGTATCTTCTACCTTCCACCAGCACAGTTATATGTTAATTCTGTCCACAAAGCTTGAACAAACGAGAAGAAATCACCAATTTTTTAATTTTAGTTCTGGTCTTATTTTTTCTTTCTTTAATTCAAACTCTTTATGTATTATGACAGTCTGCAATGTTTTGGTTTATGAAAATTTTGTGGACATGTTTTGACTGCTTTGGAAATTTGATGTTTGTTGCATGTAGTAGAACTGTATCCTTTTTTTTTTCGATGATCAATGAATAGAATGGTATCTTAAACAATTATTTATCATGGTTGGTTCTTGTCACCGTAACTTTTTAGTTGTAGTTGCTTTTTTTAGATTGTAGAGGATTAAAATAAATGCTTTATGAGCTTGTTTTGATTAAATGATTAACTAATAGATGGGATGGGGATACAGATAAATGTCAAGGAAAGTAGATTTCATCTTTTTCTAGCACATACTGCACCCCAACAGTCGTCCTTTCTTTCAAAGTTTATGCATTATAAATGTCATCCGACAACGGCCATGTACTTTCCTGTTAAAAACAAAGCCATGTACTTCCCATCCACACAACAACATCTTGGATGAGTCCGAGCAAAATAGCTTTCCGATTAGTTCTTGTGCTTCTAATACAACTTATCTGAATGGGTGAATACTCAGACTAGTGTTTTAAAAGCAAAAACGCCAAAAAATAAAAAGGGTCCATGGGCTTAAAATGAAAATGAGACATAAAGCGTGCTTTTTTTGAAGTGAAGTGCACGGAAATTTAGAACTTAAAAGTACCAAATACATATGAATTTCATTCTGCTAATACTACAATAATTAAATTACAATTAACGTAACTAATTCAGCATCTAATTTATAGTATGCTAACATTAGTCGAACTCATTGATATTCAAAGAACCGGCTGCTTCTCATTTGGATAAGTGTGCGCCTGATGTTTGAAGCGCACGGCTTCACCCCTAGCTTTGTATTGCTTCCTCTCTTTAAGCGACAAAACAATGTCTTTAACAAATTCGAACTATTGCTTTAAATACTTTCATAATGGGCTACTTACGAATTGATATGGATGGGTCAATGGACATTTATCAGAGTGGCTTTTGTGCCAGTTTGTAAAATGTCCTTCTCCATGTACTCATGTTATCCTGGTCCACAAAAGGATGGTCCTACTTACTCTGTGAGTTCTCCTTATTGTCATAAACTATAATCCTGAACTCACAAAATTGCCAGTTTTGGAAGATCTCTATTAGCAGGTAAATCAATGGTAGGTTTACTCTATAACTGAGTAGTGGATTGGAAGTTGAATTATGTGAGATCTATCTTAGTCGGCACTAGTGTGGTGGGTATCTTTTTGTGCATAGAGTCCTCTCAAATGTTTATCGAGTAAAGACTTATATTTGAAGGAGACATTTGAGCGTATAATTATGATGGGAATGAGGTTATTCTGTGTTGGGGAGTGCAGATGATGCTTTCATACTTCAATTTGATCCAGTCCAAAAGTTTTAGCTATGTAAGTGAAATTACATTTGATTATATGCTAACTAGCATAGTTCATTTGTGAATAGGATGTACTTAGTTTGTGTGTTCTTCAGGCCTCCTAGTTGATTGCCATTTTTCCAAATAGTTCTGGAGATGTCATCTTCGTTATTCAGAGAAATTTAGGAACTTAATGAGACAACCTCTTCAACTTCTTTCTTGATACTGTTATTGTTTCACTGCTTTCAGTAAAGGAACATCAAATTTAAGATGTATCAAGATTGTCAATTAATTATGCTTTTGTGGGGTTCTAACTTTTGTTCACTATAGGTGTGTGTTTGGTGTTGGCATCACATAATGGACATAGCAGAGAAAGATGTGTCAGAGGGACGATGTCCTGCATGTCGAACTAAATATGAAAAGGATAAAGTTGTGGCAATGCAAGCAAATTTTGAAAGGTAATTTCTTTGATTGACTTTTTTACTTCTCAAGGTGTTGGAGACAGAATGTAATTGACAATTAGTTAAAACAGGGCAGGGAACACAAATGTGAACCGGAAAAGTAAACCACCAAAGGCAAAGACAAAAGCTAATGAAGTCAGGAAGGATCTTACAAATGTTCGGGTCATTCAACGTAAAATGGCATATGTGACTGGGCTGCCTCTTGGAATTGCGGATGAAGATGTATGGAGCTTTTATCTTGTTATCCATTTGCTACTTTTAAATGTCACTTAATTGAATTCTTCTTTACCATTAGCTTGAAGAAGGTTTTTATATCTTAAATTTTCTTGTATTAAGAAAAAGTCTTATATTTCTTGGGCAGCTGTTACAACGGAATGAGTATTTTGGGCAATATGGGAAAATTTCTAAAGTTTCTCTATCTAGGACTGCCGGTGGTTCAATCCAGCTATTTACCAATGATACTTTTAGTGTGTAAGTTTGACATACGTCTATCATCTTGGTTTTGTGTTGTTATAACTGATGGGTTTTCTTGTGTTTGTTTATTCCTTTTGGATGATGCAACTTCCCCAGTTGTCTCAAGTGATGAAATTTCATTTGCTTGCTGTCATCTGTCTTAATATTTTTCATTTTTCATTTTTCATTTTGCTTTGTTTCTTTCCTGGTGCAAATCTTATTGCTGCAATTAGGATTTTAAAGGTTAACCTTACTTGACAGTTAACTGGCTCGAGTCTCTAGGTCCTTTTGAGAATTTTTGTTTCTTGTGTTAGTTTGATGTGATTACATTATTCTTTTAAAATCTTGAGTCCAAGTTCCAACACAGTTCTAGAGTGTGAAACCTTGCAATTGCAGGGACTTGAATTTTATGACCCAACTTCTTTGCATTTTATCTCTGGCTTAAATGGTAGATTGCAATATGGAAATTTCAAAACAGCTATGATATAAGTTGAATATATTGACTATTTGGCATATAAACTCCTTTTATGGAAAACCTGTTTCTGAAATTGAAAACCATTTTATTATAATTTCAGTGGTGATGACACATTACAACAGTGATGTTCTGGTTGATTTCCACTGGAAACACTGACTATTTAGGCTGTATTGTGCAAATCTCTAGTTTTTACCTATGAAGGCATCTAAATGAGTGGCTTTGCTCTATTACCTTAGATGAAAAAAGTGATTTTGCAGAATCATGCAGTTTGAATTTTGTTCTAGTAGGGAGTCTAAAATGTTTTACATGATAGATTGTAAGAGCTGTCAATACTTATCAAAAAAATTGATCGTAAGAGTTGTCAATAAAATATATTGCAGTGAAAACTGCATTTTGTGGACAATGGAAGGTTTGATTAGATGTATGCTTGTAGTTTGTCCAGTATTTATGGAAGTCAAAAGGGTTGAGCTGTAGGTTCTATTAGATGATGATAACCTGATAAAATCCATGTTGTCTGGACTTGTCTATTTCTAGGGTGTGCGTGATGCCGCAACCTGTGTTAAAGTTATTGTTTGGTTGTTTTTTTTCCCTTTCTGATAATTGTTATTTGCCTCTATAATTGTTTTTTTTTCTTCTGTTCTTTTCTTCCTTGCAGATATATTACATATTCTAAAGAGGAAGAGGCCATACAGTGTATTCAATCTGTACATGGTTTTGTCCTGGAAGGAATGTATTTGAGGTAAGGACTTACCCGTCATAAATTTTCGTCAAATTTATTTTTTAGTGACAAAGCGAGAATTGCAATTTAGAGAACCTCTAATTTGTCTTATCAAAGGTAATTATTTATTATTGGAAATAGCTCAAATAGAGCGAAGTTGATACAAAGGATTCATATCACTCTAGCAGGTTTCGGGTTAAGGCTAGTTGATTGATTGATTTTAATTTATTGACAATGTGAAATGGCCCTTGCAGAGCATCGTTTGGGACTGCAAAATATTGTCATGCTTGGTTGAGAAACACGGTACAGTACATGGTGCTTCTTAACCTCATTACTTTCTGTTATGCCCTTTGCCGAAGAATGTGAAAGCGACCAACGCAATAGAAATGTTGACACGGTGCTTCTTTTTTCCAGCCTTGCAATAATCTTTCCTGTCTATATTTGCATAGCCTTGGTGCCGATGAAGATAGTTTTGGTAAAGATGAGGTAGCTGCAATTCATACAAGGTATTGGTCATGCAAACATTTATTTTGCTGCCCTCCAAATTTAGACATGCTTTCTTGGTTGCATTTCTGCTTCTGATTGAAGTGCTTCTGTGATCCTCAAATTAAAGTTGACTGAGAGCGGTATATTACTGGATCCCTGTGATAAACTTTAAATTCCTACATTCTTTTTGCAAGTATGTTCTTCATGTGGGGTGAACAACACAACACATAAAAGAAACATTGCATCTCAGATTGTCTGAGTGAAATTGATCTGTCCAAATCCATCCTGCAAAATTTACATTATTATGTTTTCTAGCTGCTGATTTCGACAAGATAGATACTTCTGGTTTATCCAAATAGATATTATATTGTACAACTACATGTGAAAGATTATTCAAAGTAGGCATTTGGACATAAATTGAGCGATATTTGAAAAAAATAGTATTTGAAGTTAGTTGAAAAAGGGTATTTGAAAGTTGAAGTTGTGTTTGGACATGTGTTTCACTTGAAAAAATGTTATAAGCTTTGTCGTTTTTTTTTGTACTTGAAAAACTGGTTCATTGAAAACTTTTTTTCTTCAAGTTTGGAGTTAAAAAAATGACAAATTGTATAAACAAACAGGTTTTGATTTTTTTTCTTTTCACAAAAAGCAATACAAAGTCTGACCAAATGGCCCATCCCTGAGATGCGAGCATCCATTTCATCCCCCTGCATCATTATAGTGAGTGACATCCTCATCGATCGTCCCATTTCCGACCCAATATACTCGAAAATTCCTCTCTTTTAGATGGCTTGTGTATCAAGCCTCACTTCCACGTCAGCATCATGCGTTACGTCACTGAACTTGCACTCCAAGTATCTATCTTGGTCCTGCTCAACCTGAACCCCTTAGAACCCCTTAGATTCCAGGGTCCGTCTCCAAACCTCTAGCTTAGCATTAACTCCGCCACGAGACTCGTCGAACAGAAATGTCATCCACAAATAACATACACCATGGCACTTTACCTTGGATTTGCCTCAATTCATCCACCAGGGCTCTAAAACTGACTCCCCATTGCATTTTTGGGTTCATCCATGGAAGAATTTTACTACTTTGGAACAATAGTGAGGTCACAGTATGTATTGATCTCATTTTTCAGAATATATTGCTGTCTCGTCTTAGAAAGTTACA
This sequence comes from Solanum stenotomum, assembly GCF_019186545.1. Classification (NCBI taxonomy): domain Eukaryota; kingdom Viridiplantae; phylum Streptophyta; class Magnoliopsida; order Solanales; family Solanaceae; genus Solanum; species Solanum stenotomum. The sequence continues at coordinate 25,323,192 of NC_064283.1, forward strand.
AACTACTTTGGAACAATAGTGAGGTCACAGTATGTATTGATCTCATTTTTCAGAATATATTGCTGTCTTGTCTTAGAAAGTTACAAAGTCTCTTGCTAAATGGATGCTGTAGTAATTGGAGATCTGATCTTGCATAAATCTCTGATTGAATGTTTTTACATCATTCTTAATTGGACCCTCAGAGGTTCTGGAAGTTGAATCATATTGTTTTTTTGGGCTTTTACTTGCATAGATGAAGGATTGATTGTATACGATCTTAATTGGGTGATTAATTTCCCCATGGGTGTAGCTAACAGGTGGTTTTTCACTTTGGCGGTTATACAGGAGCAGAGTTCAACAAATTGTTGGTGCCTCTAGTAGTGCAATGAAGCGCTCAGGAAATATCTTGCCACCTCCAATTAATGAATTATCCTGTACTAGCTTTACTTCTACGGAGAGATCTACCATTCAAAGTGCAGTAAGTGTGAAAATTTTGGAATTTAATTATGCTTGTTGGTTGTAAATTCCTTTATCAAAGCATCTAAGGCAATCAGTTGCTCTAGTTTTCAGTGAAGTATGCTATATTTTTTCTCTATTACAACAGCAACAAGAAGAACAACAATACCCAGTGTGGTCTCACATATTTTTTCTCTATTAAGTTCTGATATTATGGAAGCTACAATTTCTTGATATCTGGTTGCTTGAACTGCAAACAATCTCACCAGATTTTTTTTTTGTGCGATTTTAGGGTGCAGCCAGTGATATAGTGAATCACAATAGCTATATGGCTCGTGTCATAACTTGTAGTGATAAGGATGAAGATGCTGGTGACCCCAACAGAATGTCAGCTTCTGTAGATGTTGGACTGTGTAATAGTTCTGGTGCAGAGAAAGATAGAAATTGCAGTGAGGACAGTAGAACTTTGGATTTGTATTCTAATCTATCTCCCGTAACAATTAACAAAGATAATCTTGCTCAAGAGCCATATTCTGATACATTGCTTTTTGAAGTTCCATCTTCTAACGACCTTATCAATCATCTGCCAAGGGATCAAAATTCAATAGAAATTTCAGATGAACCATTCAGGGAAGACTCTATATCTATTGACGGTCAACGATCGAAGGATTCAAATAGTATTAGCCAAAGGGCATTCCTTATGTCCTCTCATTCTGCTAAATGCACAGGGGATTCTGGTGGTCATTCGCTAATGCATAGGAGGACATGTAGTCTGAGTAATAATGGCATGGAGCATAGATCTTTACATAATGAAGTGGAAGAAGCTTCTCCACCACTTTCATGTGTAAATTCGACAATAATTGATGGATTACCTGATTTGAAATTTCAAAGTTCTGTCAAATCTGATACAATTTATAGAGGTTCTAACTCATTCTCCAATGAAGAAATAGTAGAGCACCTGCGAAGGACTAGAAATAATTGTTTGAATAATTATTATGAAAGTTCCGCATTCAGTCCTGCGAAGAACAGTATGAATTCGAACATTTTAGCTATGAACTTTGGTTCACGTGACGATTCCTTGACCTTGCGTCACAGTTTAACTGGCTTGTGTAATGAACCTAATGGGCAGCATGATTCCTGGAAATTCTTACACAGTGGTCAAGGATTCTCATTTATGAAGCAAGATGGATCTTCAAGTCAAAGGGCAGATTTGAATTCTTCTTCTAGCAATATCAGTCTGATATCTAAACAGGCATCCGTCCTTCATGACTTCAGAGAAAAGAAAGAGCAGCATATGCTTGATTCTCAGTATCAGAGTAAGTGTTAAAATAAATTTCCTTTATTTGATGACTAAAGTAGTTGATCTTTGCTGCCTCAGTTTTTCATTCATGGACCTGTCTTCCTTTTGGTTTCAAGTGGCTATGTCCTACATTGTTTACTAATCTATGATATGTTCTTCTGTACCAATTAGACAAGATTTTTACGGGGATGGGAATGGGGCTGCAATAGCGTGGACTTGCCAGCAGGGATGGGGAGTGACTTGAAGGGCTGGTCCAGGTTGAATAACTTCTTTTCCTGCAGTTGTAGAGAGGGATGGAGAACAAGTTTGGGTATACAAAATTGTAAGGCCCTGAAGGAAATATTTGGATGTAAAAATTGAACCAGGACTCAGATATTACAACTATTCTCAGGCCGTGCCTTCTCAAGTGCTTCCTCATTTGCCACTGTTGCTTGCTAAAACTCCATCTACCCTTGTTTCAAGCATACTATACACTACTCTAGACCATAAAGTTCTGTTCTTCCTTCCATGTCTAGATTGAGCCAAAAGGATCCAAGCTCAACTCAAGGAAACAGAGTTTTAAGTATTCAATACAATTAGCAAGAGGCAAAGGGGCGGGGGGGCCTAGGTGTCTTGTAGGGAATGCAAGAGGTGTGGTGGGGGGCCTGAGATTTTTTGTCAGTACAAATTGAACAGGGGAGAAGTGGCAGTTGGGGTGGGATTGGTAGAAGCAAATGCGTTGGCCTATCCCAATTGCCATGCATGGCTACATTTTTCTAAACCAGGGTTAAACTAGTTTTTTCTAACCTTACTGCTGCATATGTGTTAATCTGGCACTCAAAATTTAATTTGCTTTGGTATGTTTCTGACAAGCATTTTACCCAATGTTTGATTGTCACTTTTTTTCATTCAACAAGTTAAAACTCTTGACAGCACTACAAGGAATGTAAAAAACAATACATTGTTTTTCTGGTTCTGCTTGGTATTAGATCTCAAGGTAGGGGTCAGTACAGCAAATTGTACTCCAAGTAGGAATCACATATTACTTAATTGTGCATGTGCATTTCATGACTTCTGTGATGGAACTTAGCAACATGTTGTACCATGGTATTGCTGAGCATCTTAACAAGGAAGCATTACATCATTGATAAGTTTTGCACGCAACTAATTTTTTCAAATTGAATTTGCTGAACTGCCTTAACAGTCTCAAGACCAAAAGGTATGGCACCACCTGGTTTCTCAATATCCTCTAGGGAGCTGCCTCCTGGTTTTCCGTTGTCTGATGAAATTGGTGGATTCCCCCGTACTCTCTCTGGTAACTCACCTGTCCTGGCATTGTGTATTTTAATGCCAAGCTTTCTTCTGTTTTAAATAAAATTGATAGTAGTTTACTTCTGTTGCTTCTATCTATGCAGGAAGTCAATTAGTAAATAGTTCATCAAGTTTGATTCACCACCCCTCATCAATGAGAAGCTCTAGCAGTGCAGGTGACACTGATTTTATTGACCCTGCCATATTAAGCTCTGGTAAAGGCAAAACAACAAATGGTTTCAGTATCTCAGGTCTGGAAATTGGGTCACAGAGTAGAGCTTTGGAAGATGAGGCAAGACTCTGGCTTCTGATGCAACGAAAACATGCTGATCGAGATGGGAAATTCTCTCATGTTGTTGCTTCACAAACTCCATCTGCATATCAGGACCAGAGGTTTAATGGTGCAGATGAGCATACTAGCGCGAAGAACTTATATGGCTTTTCACCAAGGTTGGTGGATCAAAGCCAAAACTTTGACCAATCTTTGTACACACATTTCCCCCCACAGAAGTTTGGTAATGGCCCCATTTCCAACGGCTATCAGCATGACATGTTGGGAAATTTCCAATGTAGAAATGAGGTGGATGGTATGGCAGAACTTCAGAGAAATGAGAGATTAGGTTTCAACAAATACTATAATGGGTATGGAAATCAAACATTCCAGGGGTCAGGGTCAGGCGATGTATTTGCCAGGGTGTTTGGGATGTAAATTATCTTTTCTCTGAAAAATGAAACTATCCTAGTTACTTATTTGCTATGTAGTGTGGGGAAATTATAAATATGTTACTACTTAGTACTGCCTTGTTATTGGCTGTTATTGGGTTCTATTTGGGGATGGGTGGGTGGTGGTGGAGGTATGGTGCTTATATATCTTGTGTGTCAAGGGCTCCTTACTCCCTCCCGTTCTTCAAACTCTGGGTCATACTTTAAGGTTAAGTTCATAAATCGCTCTCATAGCAGATGGTCTTGGTATTTTGTCTCCATAAGAAAAGTTTTTTAGAAAAATAATTTTCATTCATTTAATGAATTTTTTTTGGACAAAATTGCCTTCTAAATTCTAACAAATTAAAGGGGCTTTAATAGTAGACAAGTTTTCTGAGATCGGATTATCACCTAGACACTTCTACTCATGATTTTCTCAATTGGACAATTAAATCCGTTGAAACTCAATCTTTTAAACTTTTTTTGCATCCGATAAATGTACAAACGAATACACATGGAATTACATGTCACTTAAAATTTTCCATTTTCCTTTTCTATTTTCTCTACTCCATTCAAAACTATTAAGAACTGATCAAGTAAACAAAGAGATTTTAAAAATATTTCAAACTAATAATAGCAGAAAAATAACTTGAAAATCTCTCTGATCAAAAAGACTATTAAAAAAATGGTGTTCTTTGATGTTCATGACATTCTTCGTTGGTAGGTAGGGTTGATTTTTTCTTATATTTTTTTCTCTTATTTTCCTTTAATTTGGCTTTTGGGTATTCTCAATTTGATGTTAATAATGTGTCAAAATAATTGATTTATTGAATGTTGAGAGTTTTTTCAAAGTAATTTATTATAATGTGTCAAAATGATGAAAGACAAATGAAATTGTTGTTTTTATAGTTTCTTCTTTGTTCAAATAATTGCTATTCATAGAAGTTTTTGATTGTTTTTTTAAAAAAAATAAATTAATAATTTACTTCAAGCCTTGGTAGTGAAAATAGAGGAAGAACAAAGAACGAGGGGGNTGGGTGGGGGAAAGAAGGGAGATAGGTGTCAGTTTTTTTATTTGTTTATTTTAATTATTTTTAGTCCAAAATTGTTTATGTACGCATATGAAACGCGTGAAGTTAATGCATTTGGTCCAACTCAACAATGAAGTTGCCACATAGGATGGGTCAACAGTCAAAGGGTTTAAAATAATGTGTTTTAGTGAGTTTAAGTGTTCACTTGACAAAGTCGTGAGTATGAGGGTTAAACTGACAAACAGAGTCAAGTGCAAGAGTCTCCTAGGTCATTCCGCCTTAATATTATATCAATCATTTCTGTTTTGATAAATAAATGAAGCTAAAAGAATATTTGTTTTTTGCTCTTTTTTGTTGTTTTCCCCTTCTTTTTCTATTTTTTCTTTCTTTATTTTAAAAGTGTTTTTTTTACCTTTTTTTTTTTCATATTTCTTTTTGTCGTTTCCTTTTTTTTTTTTTCTATTTTTCTTCTTTTTTTTTTCTTTAAAATATTTTTTTTAACCTTTTCTTTTCTTTTTTCCAATTATCTTTATTTTTTCTTTCTTGATATATATATTCGGTTTGATTTGATATTTTATGGGATATTCTATAACTTGTTTTAGAGACAATATTTAGTCCAAGGACTTTCAAAAAAAAGTTATGTCCCATGCGTAAGAGTTGATACTATTTTTTGTGTTTAGATTTATGTGATGTTCGATAACTCTTGCTTTAGAGTTTAGGGGTAAGACTTAGATCAATAACTTCAAAAAACAAGTTATGCTCCATGGAAAAAAATTGACACTATCTTATTATTTGATTTATAAGATGTTCTATAACTCTTGTCTTAGAGGCAATACTTAGCCCAACACTTTCAAATAATAAGTTACGGCCTATGGGCAAGAATTGATACTATCTTACTGTATCTTGATTTATGGAATGTTCTATATCTATTGCCTTAAAGGAAAGACTAAGATCAAAAACTTCAAAACAACAAGTTACTCCCCATGGGCAAGAGTTGAAACTATCTTCCATAAGGATTGACGAAGAGAATTACTTATTATTTGTTCATGAATTCAATCTAGCAAACACACTGCAATAATAATAATATACAAAATGAGGGGGAAATATAACAAAGGAAATTGCTTTAATTACCAAAATCAGTAAGCAACACAAGAAGAGATTTCTGAAGATTTAAAAAGACAAGGGGTGTGTGCAATTTGATGGTGCATCAGCTTGATAGGTGATAATTAACTAGTCTAGAATCAATCATAGCAATAGTAATAATTGGCTAAAAACTTTATTCAAAGTTCTCTTGATTCAATGAATATATTTATTTTGGATGCTTTTGAACCTCAAAATTATGCCATTCAAATCACTAAATATTAGCTTGAGTGGACATAGACTATCTCTAGATCAAGCCCTTAAATGAGAATTTAATCAGTTTTAGATTATCTTTAGCTCTAATCCTTTGATTAATTTCTAACTCCTCACTATTAAAGTCTTACCTAACTTTTCTTTTCTTTCTCAAGCAAAACTGAAATTAGAGATTTCAATCAATGTTTGCAACCATCAATTTTTAGATTAAACGTTGAAGAAAATAATAGATTCATGCATAATAATCAATTCTAAGATAATTTAGTCATTATCCAATCAAGTATAAACATCCATCATACACCCCCTCTCTATAAAAGAGTTTAACTTCACATCTATAATAAAAGAAATGAAAGTTATACGAAAGTAATAGCACTTTATTGCATTCATATTCAACAAAAAATTATTTCAAGTTTCATTGTATCACCAATGATGTTTCTTCTTCAATAATCAAAGTAAAAGGTAGTATTTCTCTACTACAATGTCTAATACCCTAATTAGGAAATAAGAATATAACTTGTAATTGGACACAAATTAACCTTCAAACCTTCCAAGGGATGTTCCTTTTCTCATATACGAAAATGTCCTTAACAAATCTTGTTGGCTCACTTGTGCTTGGACCTGCGTTTTGTAGGTCAAGTCTGCTACACACAGGTGCGTCTCTGGACTTGCTTAGTTGAACGTGCGGTTGCACCTGCAAAACGTAGGTGCAATTTTACTGCACTTATTTGCAAGTTCATGTTTCTTCTCCTCTCAAAATGATAAGCACTTATGTTCCTAGATGTTTAAATGATCTCCTCACAAGTGCAGGGACCTGGTCTTCTGCAGAGTATGAATACTTGTCCAGTGGTCAAAGTGTTGTACAGCTGGAAAACTATCTGCGTCAGAAAGTTGGTGAAGCTGTAGAGTACTCCACCAATCAGAAGAGACGAGGTTGCTTGTTCATTGGATAATAACTTTTCATGTCTAAATATATCCAAGGAAAAACAACAAGTTATTTATTCATTCAAAGAGAGATACTTTCAAGCTTAAAAACAGCAAGGGACTTGATAGAAGTGCTGCGATATATTTACTTTCTGTACCAGTTGTATTTTGTTTTCTTGTAATAGTGCTTAAATTGTATGATTCGTTTCGTTGTGATAAGAAACGTTTCAACCTGTTTGAATCATTGTAAGAACTAGGTTAAGGGTAACTTAGGTTCTTACTCTAAAAGTTTATATTAATCTGAATAGGATTAGTATAGTGGGTAGTGTGGTATCTACTCTAGCTCGTCTAAGTAATAGGAGGTGTTACTTAGAGTTGGGATTAGCAGGCTAATCTCGATTTGTAACTGGCTTTTACTTTTGCTTGGAGAAGATTAGTGAAAAGTAGTTCTAAAAGTCCTGGCAGGCCAGGTCGTGGTTTTACTCCCTTGAGCAAGGAGGTTTCCACATAAACTCTCTTGTCAATCTTTACTTTCAGCATTTGTTCTCTATTGTCAAATATTGTAACTGCGTTGAGGACCTGGTCCCATCGACTTAAGTGGACGCATACATTCCAACAAGTGGTATCAGAGCTTGACTTTTCATTTTGGTTAACACCTAGAAAAGAAAAGATCCAGAAGGAATGGCTGCCCAACCTAATATGGAGGAAGGTCAGTCTTCTACCAGGCCACCTCACTTTAATGGTCATTACTATAGATGGTGGAAAAATTGAATGCACGACTACACCAACGTTGAGGATATTGAGTTGTGGGACATTATCCTTGATGGACCATATATTCCTACAAAAGAGGTGAGGATGGAGAGCTCACCACTACTGCTGTCAAAACCAGAAAAGAGTACAATGAAGAAGATAGGAAGAAGATAGAAAAGAACTACAAAGCAAAGAAAATTCTGGTGTGTGGTATTGGAGCAGATGAGTACAACAAGATTTCTGCTTGTGAGACTGCCAAGGAGATATGGGACTGTCTTCAAACAGCTCACGAAGGAACTCAACGAGTGAAAGAGTCTAAGGTTGATATGCTTACCACTCAGTATGAAAATTTCATTATGAAGGAAGGGGAAACCATCTTTGAGATGAACTCAAGATTCACCTCTATCACCAACGAGCTGAGAGGTTTGGGTGAACCTATTCCTGTCCGTAAGCAAATTCGCAAGATCCTCAAGGTGCTTCCAAAATCTTGGGAAAGCAAGGTGGATGCCATAATAGAAGCCAAAGATCTAATGACGCTTCCTATGGATGAACTGATTGGGAATCTCAAACCTACGAGATGAACAAGAAACAGGGGACGACTGTGAAGGAAGGAAAAAATGAGAAGTCCATTGCATTGAAAACATCTCAAAGTGAGGTGACTGAAGAGGAGGATGAGATGGCATATGTCACTAGAAGATTTCAGAAGATCTTAAAGAAGCATGGAAGCTTCCAAAAGAAAACCCCTGCTAGCAGAATTGCTACTGCAAATGATCTTTGCCATAAGTGTGGCAAGCCTAGTCACTTCATGAGGAACTACCCCAATCAAAAGCAGGAAACTCATGACACCAGACCTCACAAGAGGGACCTGGTCCCAGACCATGCTCGAAGAAAGGCACATATTGATCAACTGGTGAGGAAAGCCTTTGCTGTGTGGGGAAATGACTCAAGTGAATCAGAAGAAGATGTAGAATGTCATGAGGATGTTTCAATGATGGTCATTGAAGATGATGAAAGCATTTTCAACTCTATTTTCTCCTTGATGGCAAATTCTGATGATGAAAAGGATTCAGACGAGGTAACTGATCTTAAAGATGATCTAGATAATCTACCTATTGAAAACCTAAGGAAACTTGTTGCCTTGCTTATTGACTGTGTTGATGAGCGAACCACTGAAAACTTAATGTTGAATAAAAAATTAAGTTTGTGTGAAGATAAGAACTCTGCTCTTATGTTTCAAGTTGCTGAAATAAGTGAAAGGATAAGTACTCTAGAGACCAGTAACATAACTCCTGAGAAGGACCCTGGCACCTCAGTAGGAGAAACGAGAAAGCTTAGCATTCTTGAGGAAGAACTGGAAGAAAAGCTAAAAATTTCTGAGTCTAAGCTAGTTGCTTCTGTTGAAACAAATTCTCAATTGAGAAAGGATCTGAGTAAGGTCAAGGAGGAGTTAAGTCACTCTCTAAAATGGACTGACTCCTCTAAGATACTCTCTAATCTGTCCAATCAAAGTTTCAATGGAAAGAAAGGGCTGGGACGCGGACCAATAGAACCCCCCTACAATCCCCATAGCAAATATGTATCTATATCTGACAACCTTTTGTGCACTCACTGTGGTCGAAATAGTCATTTGAAAGAAAAGTGTGAGAGTCTGAGAAAAGCTAAAGAAAGGCATGTGAAATTTGTTAGATCTGAAAATGAGGTTAAAAAGGGACACAAGGGACCTGGTCCCCTTTATCATTTCAATAAGAACATCCTGTCTCCCTAGATAGGAAGATTTCTTATCAAGCCTCTTGATAGGTACTGGGAACTCCGTTTTAAGTGGGTTCCGAAACCTAACAAATGATTTTTATGCAGAAAAGAGGAAGGAGTCAGTGCTGGTATATGGACAGTAGATGCTCAAGGCACATGACTGGAGACACTTCAAACTTTCTCTCTTTGAAAGCACACCAAGGTGGTGGTGTGTCGTTTGGTAGTGGAAAGAAGGGCTCTACTCTTGGTATTGGCATAATAAGGAGATCGACTGATAATTCGATAAATAATGTTCACTATGTGGAGGGTTTAAAATACAATCTTTTGAGCATTTCACAAATCTGTGATAAAGGAAATGAAGTCAAGTTCATGGCTGATAAATGTCTGGTTACAAATTGTGCAACCGAGAAAATTGTGATGTCTGCAGAAAGAGTTAAGAATATGTACATTGCTGATCTTGATTCTATTGAAGGGGACAATCTTTCATGCCTAAGTGCTCAAGCTGACGATGCAAATCTTTGGCATCGATGATTAGGTCATGTAAGTTCCTCTTTACTAAACAAGTTTGTTGCAGGGACCTGGTCCGCAAGTTACCAAAACTGAAGTTTCCAAACGATAAAATCTGTGATGTCTGTGCTAAAGGGAAACAAACTAAGTCATCTTTCAAATCCAAGAAGGGAGTCAGTACAAAGAGACCTCTAGAGCTGCTCCACATGGACCTATGTGGACCTATTAGAATCCAAAGCAGAGGAGGTAAGAGATATATTCTTGTCATTGTTGATGATTTTTCCAGGTTCACTTGGAACATGTTTCTGTGGACGAAAAATGAGACAACTGGACAACTGATCACCTTTAACAAAGCCATTCAAATGAAGATAAATTGCATGATAGCTAGTATCAGATCTGATCATGGTACAGAGTTTGAGAACTCTCAACTTAAAGGGTTTTGTGCAGAAAATGGAATCAATCACAATTTCTCAGCACCAGCAAAATGGAGTTGTTGAAAGAAAGAACAAAACTCTGGTGAAGATTGCTAGAACTATGTTGATTGACTTAGGACTTGCAATGAATTTCTGGGCTGAAGCAGTTAATACAACGTGCTATGTGACAAAAGATGCCTTATCAGATCGGTCATCAAGAAAACCCCTTATGAGCTGTTAAATGACAAAAAACCTTCAATTACGCATCGTAAACCATTTGGCTACAAATGTTTTGTCTTGAATAATGGAAAGAATGATTTAGGCAAGTTTGATGCCAGGAGTGATGAAAGTGTATTTGTTGGGTACTCTTCTATAAGCAAAACGTACAGGGTGTTCAACAAAAGAACTCTTTGTGTTGAAGAAAACATGCACACCAAGTTTGATGAATTGGGTACAATAAATGAGAACAATGAGGAATATGAGTTTGAGGAACTAATGAACAAGCAACAGAATGATCAGGGAACAAAAAGGAATGATGCAGAACACTCAGGAGGACCTGGTCCCTCTGGCTCATCACTGGAAATAGTGTCTCAAAATCTTGAAGAAGATGAAGGTGATTCTGATGCTGATAGATAAGAAGAGATTACCAGAAAGTCCGGATGGAAACATCAATCGTCACATCCACTAGACAATCTCATCTCTCCACTTGACTCAGGAATTCAAACTAGGTCTAAATCAAGAAATCTAGTTGCACATTCATCATTCATATCATCCACTGAACCCAAGAACATCAAGGAAGCTTTGAAGGATATAGACTGGGTAACTTCAATGCAAAAGAAGCTTCATCAGTTTGAGAGAAGCAAAGTGTGACACCTGGTCCCCAAACCACTCGACATAACCATTATTAGGACTAGATAGGTCTTCAGAAACAAACTTGATGAGCATGGGATCATTACTATAAATAAGTCAAGACTAGTGGTACAGGGTTACAACCAAGAAGAGGGAATTGATTATNNTCAAACTAGGTCTAAATCAAGAAATCTAGTTGCACATTCATCATTCATATCATCCACTGAACCCAAGAACATCAAGAAAGCTTTGAAGGATATAGACTGGGTAACTTCAATGCAAAAGAAGCTTCATCAGTTTGAGAGAAGCAAAGTGTGACACCTGGTCCCCAAACCACTCGACAGAACCATTATTGGGACTAGATAGGTCTTCAGAAACAAACTTGATGAGCATGGGATCATTACTAGAAATAAGTCAAGACTAGTGGTACAGGGTTACAACCAAGAAGAGGGAATTGATTATGATGAGACCTTTGCTCCTGTAGCCAAAATGGAAGCTATCGAGATCTGCCCACATGGAATTCAAATTGTTTCAAATGGATGTCAAGAGTGCTTTCTTGAATGGGAATCTGAAGGAAGAAGTATATGTCAAGCAGCTTCTAGGCTTTGAAGATGCAGACCTGCCCAATCATGTGTTGAAATTGGACAAGGCTTTGTATGGGTTAAAATAGGCTCCCAGAGCTTGGTATGAACGCCTGTCAAAGTTTCTTCTCACCAATGGGTTCAAGAGAGGTAAAATTGATAATACATTGTTCTTAAAATCCAAAGGTAAGAAATTGTTAATTGTGCAGGTATATGTGGATGATATCATATTTGGAGCAATTTCAGACTCACTCTGCAAAGAGTTTACTGATTTGATGAGTAGTGAGTTCGAAATGAGCATTATGGGGGAACTCACCTACTTTCTAGGCTTACAGATCAAACAGTCCTCTCAAGGCACTTCAATATGCCAAGAGAAGTACATCAAAGAGTTTCTCAAGAAATTCAATCTGCTCGAAGAAAATGTGCTAGATACTCCCATGAGCATAAGTGTGAAACTAGATATAGATGAAGATGGTGTGGAAGTAAATCAAACTATGTACAGGGGAATCATATGATCACTCATATACCTAACTGCAAGCAGGCCAGACATAGTGTTCAGCGTAGGGATGTGTGCAAGGTTTCAAGTAGCACCAAATGAGTCTCACTTGAAGGCAACCAAACGCATCCTGAGATACTTGAAGGGAACTCAGGACCTGGTCCTCTTCTACCTTATTGGTGACTCTTTTGATCTTAAAGGTTATGCTGATGCTGATTATGCAGGCTTTTTGGTGGATCGAAAAAGCACGTCAGGCATGGCACACTTCCTTGGATCAGCTTTGATTTCAGGGGGAACAAAGAAGCAGAATTCTGTGGCATTGTTTACGGCAGATGCAGAGTATGTGGCTGCTGCATTATGTTGTGCACAACTGCTATGGATCAAGCAACAACTGAAAAATTTTGGTGTACTTATAGACATTATTCCTCTTATTTGTGATAATACTAGTGCCATGAACATGGCCAAAAATCCGGTCCAACACAAGAGGACAAAGCACATAGATGTAAGGCATCACTTCCTAAGAGACAATGTTGAAAAGCAAAATGTGGTGATGAGGTTCTATAAAACTGAAGACCAGTTGACTGACATCTTTACAAAACCATTAAGTAAAGAATTCATCATCAAAATTAGGATAAGGCTAGGGATGCACAAAATCACCTGACCCCTCGACAGATTTGCACAAAAATCCTTCTTATTGATTATGTTAAGGAGGGCAGGTATCTATACTTGTTTTACTGTTTGTCATAAAAGAATTCACTTCTGGTACCTTAATGCAGGTATACACTCATGGTGTGTTTAGCTGAAAGGAAGGTTCAATCACACAGGCAGAGTTACAAACTGAAAGGAGGACCTGGTCCTCATGAGGTGAGTATCAATTATACTACACTGTCTAAATGTCAACATCACTGCCACGTGTCACTCTCCCCATTCATCGCGTCAGTTTCAAAATGTCTTGTCGCTTTTAATACTAAGGGTTGCCTCTTTTGGGACCCGATATCCTTTAAATTTAAATCTCTCTTGGAGGGTTACTATTTAGCTTCCCTCGCCTCTTCAAAATTAAAAATCATAAACCTTCTCCCAAAAATCTCTAAATTTCTCTCCAAGTTCTATTTTCCTCCTCTCTTCAAATATGTCTATCACTGAGTCTTCTTCAAAAACATCCATCTCCCAAGAAGTTGAAAACCCTAGTTCATTCAACTTCTCCGTTCCCCCTCCTGAAGAGTCTCCGTCCACCCCAGTCTGTGGTGTTGGAGAAATGGATGAATCCATCTCCCCGGCGGCCGACATCTTGGTCTGCCCTGCTCTTTACTCCGGGAATATGTTAGTTTGCTCTCCTACTCTGGTTCTATCTAGTGACAAATCCCCAAATTCAGAGGCACAGTCTGTGTCAAAACCTAATGAGGGTCTTCATATGGAAGAAATTGACATTGGTTCAATGGCAGTGTCATCAACCATATCTGAGAGATTGTTTGAAAGGGACTTACTTGAAGAAAAAGGTCCTGAATCTTGTATTCTAACCGCTGGTGCTGAGCTGGTGGCCGTTCAAAGCTTAGCCTCATTAAGAGGTGATGTTCAACCTACTTTTTTGGAGTATGAATTGGAGTCACCGGATCAGGTCCCTCATAGAAGTGAGCCTATCTTCGACCAAACACCAAAATCATTTGATGTTGTGAGCGAGAAAGAAGAAGAAGAAGAAAATGCTCCATTAAGATGGTGCTCAAGGGGAATGCGAGGAGGAAACCGATCTCAAGTAAATGTTCATGAGTTGGAAACAGTTAAAGGTACATCTGAGATTGACAATGTTGGTAAATCTGGTGAACAAGAAAATGAGCGACAGAGAAAGGGGAAGGGAAAGTTGGTTCTGTCTCACTCTAAAGGAGACAAAAAGAAGTATGTTACAAGGAGCGAAACACAAAAGTTTATGGGGAGTGCTATTGCGGCAAGGAAAGCCAATACTGAAAGAACTAGGAAGAGGAGAAGAGAAAGGCTTGAACCTGACCAACCTGCCTCTACTCCTCTGGTTATTGAGAATAGTGAAACTGAATCTGAGGATGCTGCTAAGTATGTGGCAAAAAAGAGGAGAGAAGCTGAAGAAAAAAGGGTTAAATCAAAGGGAAATCAAAAGGGGAGGAAGAAATCTCCTGTAAAAGGTATGAAATCTCCTGCAATGAGTGTGAAGGTTAAAAAATAGAATCCTCTTACAAAAGGAGAAAAAGAAAGAAAGCAGTCAGAGGAACAACCCGTAAAAGGACCTGGTCCTAGGGTTAAAAATCAAATCGAAGAGAAGGAATTGACTAGAGAAGAGCGGGTAGAGAAAATGGAGCAACAAAGAGTTTTAAATGGTAGAGTTTTTGACCCTGACATTTTAACAACATTTGGTATGGCCAATCTGGTTGATGCTGTTACCATTCAAGGCTGGAATCATCTGTTTGAACCACCAGTTCCATACTTGCACGAACTTGAAATGCGTGAATTCTTCTACAAAATAGAACTACTGGAAGGTGGTGGAATCATAACTATTGTCAGGAATGTGCAGATTCACCTTGATGAAGAAACTTTGGGAATCATTCTGGGAGTGCTTGTGGCAGGAGTTCGAACTATTGAGGGCTGTAAACCTACTGGTGATTTCTCAAAGCTTGCTACAAAACGAGGAGATGTCAAGCGTGCAGGGCTGCCTAAGAAGTTTATTAAGGGGGAGTATCAGTTGATGTTTGAGTTCATTAACAAAGTAGTGGTGCCCAGGACTGAGAAGAGAACAGTAGCTTCTGCTGCCGATCTTTTCCTCATGGAAAAGCTTGATGAACTTGAGGAAATCAACCTCTCTGCCATCATGCTGGAACATATGCATGGAGTAATGACATGGAAGAATGCTAAGCACGACATTCCCTATGGGTATTTACTAAACTTTGTCTTTAATCATTTTGAAGTTCCAGTGGGAAAAGGGGTACCTGGTACCACCAAGCAGATGTTCACTATGTCTACTCTACTAGAATGCGAGTGCATTGAGGGATAGGCTAAGGGAAGATCTCAAGTGGCAGATGTTCTAGAGTAGCAGGCTACTCTTAAGAGGGAGGTGACTGATCTGACCAACATTCTGAGTGGTAAGGAGTTTGAAATTACTAGGCTCAAGTCTGAATTACAGAAGACTGCTTCCAGGGGACCTGGTACCAGTAAGGGTCATGAGCTGATGATCAAAGAGTTAAGGGATGAAAACACAATGCTGCTGAAGACAAATACCTCTCTCAACGAGGAAATTAAGTCCCTAAACAAGCAACTGATACATGCCCATGAGAGTGCAAATGAGCGCATGATGTTGTTGATGCATACTTTTACTCCCTCCCCTCCTCTGTCCTAAATGTGTCTTGTTTCTCTTGTTGTCTGTCTTTTATTTTGTAGTTCCGCCTTGTCATCACATACTCTTGTGGCTTTTTGTTGGTTTGACAAACTACAGTGGTCAGTATATATGATATGAAGATCTCTTTTGTTTTGTGCCCTGTTCATGTGTGGTTTCATATTCTCTTTATACTTACATACACATGTTTTGTGTGGCCCAAGGCCCTGATTTTTTTTTTTGCCTTGCATTTAACTTGAATATGTTTACTGCTTCACCTTTTCAATGATGTCAAAAGGGAAAAGTTTTGTTGTAAAGGTTTTGTTGTAAAGGTTGGTTGTGGAGTAAGGGGTAACTGATTAAGGGGGAAGGGAATACTAATTTTATTAAATGAATGTTTGCTCACTCACGTGAGGAGTTATGCAGGTTGTTTGCCATCATCAAAAAAGGGGAAATTGATAAGCGTTTATGTTCCTAGATGTTTTGATGATCTCCTCACAAGTGTAGGGACTTGGTCCTCTGTAGAGTATGAATACTCGTCCAGTGGTCAAAGTGTTGTACAACTGGAAAGCTATCTGCGTCAGAAAGTTAGTGAAGCTGTAGAGTACTCCACCAATCAGAAGCGACAAGGTTGCTTGTTCATTGGATAATAACTTTTCATGTCTAAATATATCCAAGGAAAAATAACAAGTTGTTCATTCATTCAAAGAGAGATACTTTCAAGCTTAAAAACAAAAAGGGACTTGATAAAAGTGCTGCGATATATTTACTTTATGTACCAGCTGTATTTTTTTTGCTTGTAATAGTGCTTACATTGTAGGATTCGTTTCGTTGTGATAAGAAACGTTTCAACCTGTTTGAATCATTGTAAGAACTAGGTTAAGGGTAACTTAGGTTCTTACTCTAAAAGTCTATATTAATCTTAATAGGATTAGTATAGTGGGTAGTGTGGTATCTACTCTAGCTCATCTAAGTAATAGGAGGTGTTACTTAGAGTTGGGATTAACAGGCTAATCTCAATTTGTAATTGGCTTTTACTGTTTCTTGGAGAAGATTAGTGAAAAGTAGTTCTAAAAGTCCTGGCAGGCTAGGTTGTGGTTTTACTCCCTTGAGCAAGGAGATTTCCACGTAAACTCTCTTGTCAATCTTTACTTTCAACATTTGTTCTCTACTGTCAAATATTGTAACTGTGTTGAGGACCTGGTCCCATCGACTTAAGTGGACGCATACATTCCAACACAAAAGCATTGAACATGCAAAACGCAAGTGCAACTCTACTACACACAAATTTCTTTCCAACTTCAAATTGTTACATTCTAGCTTTAATCATTCATTCTTTTCATTTCGAAGGAATACCTACATATAAGTAAACAAGGGCCTAAATTTTTTCTTCAATTATATATCATTAAAAATGACAACAATTCATGCATAAAATCACTTTACTGACCACTCCGTAGGATCTCTGAGACATTGCATAGATCAATTAGAACTCAACTATAGGTGTAATAAAAGTAATATTGAGAATGATTCATTTGGCTATCTGAAATGATCCCACAGACTCATAATAGGCAGTAAAACTAAGAATGATCCCTCGAGCTGTCAGGAATACACATTGTAACCGATCTTATGTAAATTAATACCCAACAAATGAGGTTAGGGTCGAATCCCACAATAAACAATGTATAGACGATTGAAGAAACAAAGAATTATAAGCTACTCATTTAAATTCGAACAATTAATACAAGTACTTTTTGGAGGGTTTTCGATAACGAAATGAATATGAGAACTAAAAATAACTAGGTAGAGGATAGAATGACCAATGACCTTCTCAAGAAAAAATACCAAAGAGAGTTGAGAATGGAAAAATAATCAATCTCTATTACGATCCATTGTACATTATTTGCATAGCTTTTCAATTAACCATGTGTCATATCAAGCATGCCTTGGAATCTCAATTATTTACCTATATCTTTCAATTGTTGGTAAATATTTCTCAATTAGCTCTTTCAAACCTAGCTAAGTATCAACAAAGACAATTCAATTTTAGGCAATACTAAGATTTTACTATCACTAGCTTGAATCCATTATTTGACAAATTAATCCTCAAATTAGCACCAATAAATCTTTTCCAACTTCAATTAACTCTTTCAAGCTAAATCAAAGTAAATGGGTAAGTCCTTGATCATCCCCTTAGAAAAGTAATTATAACATGAGATTAACCTGATAATCAAAGACCCATTTGATAACTAAGAGAATATTCAACTAATTACAAATACACAAGATATAAATTAACAATCCCAAGTCATTGCTGAGCATTTGAGCTAGAATGTGGTGTTTTCTTACCTCAGAGGTCTTGAAGCGCTCTTCCATGGTTGTTGGACGTTTTTTCTTAGAAAAAATATGAAAATTTTAGCTTCATGTGCAAGATGATCTTCTAGTTGATACATCGGTTAACATTTTTTAAAGAAAAAATGGCATGACATGACAACCTATGAATTTAATTGGCAATAAATAACTCATTTTTAATTTATTTGCAAATTATTTTTTAAAAAAATATTTATTGGCATTCAATAGCTACGTTTATTTTTTAAAAAAGTGATTATTATTTTTTGAGTTATTCTCTCTATTTCCTAGACACATCCTTTTATTTCTTGAAAAGAAAAAAAATTACTTTATTGTTCCTTCTTTCTCTATATCTTCAACTGTATCTTTCTTCTTCTTTTTTTCTAAAAATACGCTTCTTCCATTAGATACCCATTACACCTCTCTTATTGGGGAAATTGATTCTCATAATTCTTCAACTATATCTTCTTCTTCTTTTTTTCTAAAAAATATTTCTATCATTAGATACCCATTACACAATGATCTCTTGTTGAGGAAATTGAATCTCATGAATAAATTGAATATTCATTCGTCGTGTTTTTCTCCAAAAAAATATAGTGTTTGGGAATTATATATCTTTCAGCCGGGAGTATCTTATTTTTATTCTATGCAATTTTTATTCTAAATTTAATGAGTAACAGAGATTATTCTAAGTATACTGTCAACAATTGAAATAATGGTTCTGATTTTGAAGATTTTACTACCAACGATTAAAAAAAATAATATTTTCAAAATTTGTTGTCATTACAATAGAGGATCTCTAAAGTGACGATACACAATGTTATGAGTATACAAATTGATAGAGGAGAACACATTTTGAATATGACACTATCACCATGAAATATGAATTCGTATAAATTGTTATGTCTTCATACTGAATGTATACGAAATATGATATTATGTATATGCAGTTGACAATATATATACCAATCTAATTGTATGTCTCAAAATATTTTGACGAAAGTAATATATCAATTAGAGGTAGATATCAACAGTTGTACAATATACTTATGTATATTGTTAATGTATACAAATAAAATATAAGTAATGTATACATATTGCATTTGCCAAATCAATGTATACAATAAAATTTATAAAATAAAATAATTATACATTAACTAAATCAATATGTTAAATAAATGTATACAAAAATAAATTGCAATTTAGTTAATGTATACATAAAAAAATTAAATTGTTACATGTAGGGGTGTTCACGATTTGGATAAAAATTGATCCAAACTAAAAAACCGAACCAAACTGATAAAATAAAACTGATTTTATTTGGGTTTGGTTTGGTTTAGTTTGATTTTAGATTTTTGAAAATCGATAGTATTTGGTATGGTTATGATTTTATTCGAAAAAACCGAAGAAATAACCGAACCGAACCGATGAATTATATACATATATTTTATTAATATACATACTGAATATATTGTTTCTATAAACAATTTTAAAGATCTTATATATGTTTTCATTAAAAAAAATTATAATTTACTTATTGAAAGCAAAAATCCCCGAGGTGAAAACATTTATCTTATTGATTTCATGTATATGAGTGTCTATGAACATTTTTTGTGGGACTGAAAACGTTATTGTCTCTTCCTTCTAGGCCAATGTAGTGAATTTTAAAGCTTTTTTGATAGTAAATTCAGTGATCGAAAGTTCAGTAATTTAAGTCACTCTAACTATTTTTCGTTTTGAATGGATTGTTGTTACTTTTTTCACATTTGAATGAATTGTTTCTTTTATTTTTGTGTATTGTTAATAACCGAACCAAACCAAACCGAAATCGATAACCACCAAACCGATAAATGTATATTATATTTGGTTTGGTTTTGATAATTTTAAAATTGATTATGTTGGTTTGGTTTTGTTTTTGACCAATAACCGATCCAAACCGCCCCATGAACACCCTAGCTACATGTATCCGTAAAATGACATTCCTAATTCATAGGAATATAAAGACAATCACTATTCTTATGAATACAAGTTACATTGGTTAAAAAGGTAAATATCAAGTATTTTTGCTTATTTTAAGGAGAGAAATAATTTTAAATAGTTTTGCCAATTTTAAGTAGAAATGGTTAGAAGTTAGTAGAGAGATAATGTTAAATATCTTTTATGATTTAAAAGATTATAATTTAAAAGGAGAGAGAAAATTCTAAATAATCGCTAGAGAAATTGTTGGAAATTACAAGAAAAATGATATTATTTTTTTTATTTTAAAAATGCCGATTTATTACTTTTGGGCTAATATGTGCCAGTTTTTTATTTGTCTATTAATTGCTAATTAATATTGGACTATATATTGCCAATTATATATAACAGTTATATATGTGTCAATTTCTAATAGTAAAAAGTAAAAAATCTTCACATATTCGAAACATAATTATGCACCAACTTGGAAAGTCTTGCAACTCCATAGTTCTATTGTTTAAAACAACTAATTGATAATTATCTTTTCAGTAATCAAAAATAAAATGGGCGAATAAACTACCACAACTATAACTAACCTTAAATCCTATAAGTAACACACTTAATCTAAACCCTACAAAAAGTCACTGAGTAATATTTCATTAGTTATATATACAAAATAACTAAGTGTTGGAGTAATATTTTGGGAGGTATATAGCGCAGTAATTTAGTGTGCTATATGGCTCTATTTAATTTAACAGTTGTTAAGTCGTGGTCCGTTAATCAATATTATATATCGTACTAAATTATAAAAGAATTCTTTTTAGTTGTTTAAATAACAAAAATCACAAATAAACGTTTATAAAATACGGATTGGAACGTCAAAAACCAAAAGAAAGAAAAAAAAAACTCACTATAATTTGCTTCAAGTAATTACATTAATTTTTTAAATTAAAATGTTGATGTAATTTAATCAGATATAGCCAAACTCCAATAGATAGCTGAACCTATGGTAGGGATTAGGGATATAGTTTGTAGTACCTAATTATAACACTTAATGGGTTTGCAAGCATTTAAAACTTTAATTGGGTACGTGTTAATATAATTATGAGAAAAGTAAATAATTCACATTCAAGAACGTTAATGTTAGTGCTATGCCGGTACTTAATGGAGAAAATTGGAGCAACAACCATCAAACACGTGTTCAGAGAGGATAGATTAGCACTACAATAAAAACAACTTTTAACGGCAATAAATAGACACATTAATAAAAAGTGTTAAAGTCTTTACCAGCATTAGTTAAATGTGATTAGATCAAATGTCGCTAAATGTTTTAGAGACATACAAAGAGTACAGTACTAATTGTCGCTAAAAATATATATTTAACGATAATTAAGCTATTACCGTTAATTAATTACCGCTGAAGATTATTTTTGTTGATGGTAGGAAAATAGACAAGGAGATCCTTTTTGGACACCACCACTTTCGGAAAGTTCCACCAATAGAAGTTACTTGGTTAGGAAAGTCAATATATGTAATATTAACGATGAAGACTAAATGGGATTTGACTCATTTTTACCTTATGGGATTTTACACTTAAATTTTAAATGTAACACACAGACCATTTTATTTTATTTTAAAAAGATACTTTTTATATTTAAAAGTAATTTAACTTGAACTTGTTACTTTATTGGTTAATGACATGATTTTATAGCTACAAAAGGTTAAATTTCTAATTTCTTTCTTAAATTTGGTATTCAATGAAATGTCTATATATATATATATATTTTTTGGTTTTCCACCTAGTGTTCGGAGCTTACATTGGAGCTCCGACTAATTAAATTCAGATCGCGCACTGCAGGGCCTATTCAGGGGTGACGCTCCCAACAAGATTCTCTCCATATCCAGGGGCTCGAATCCGAGACCTTTGGTTAAGGGTGAAGCACTCCGATCCCACTAGTGCACCACAACCCCATGTTGGTAAATGTCTATATATTATTGTGAGGAAGGAAGTATACATTATTAAGAAAAAAGGGAGGATGGCTTATTGTATTTGGCTAGCTCTTGTATTAGTTGCATTGTTTACTTATCTTATTCAAGAATTAACATGGAAGAAGAAAGTTCCTCCAGGGCCTAGAGGGCTTCCACTTATTGGTAATCTTCATATGGTAGGCAAGAATATTCACCATGATCTTCATAAAATAGCCAAAAAATATGGCCCTATAATGTTGATGCGTTTCGGTCTTGTTCCTGTCATTGTTGCTTCATCTCCTTATGCTGCACAACAATTCTTGAAGAACCATGATCTTGTTTTTGCTAGTAGACCATATAGTGAGGTTTCTCGATACATTTTCTATGATCAGAGAAATCTTGTGTCTAGCAAGTATGGATCTTATTGGCGAAACATGCGTAAATTGTGTACTCTACAATTACTTAGCTGTGCCAAGATTCATTCATTTCAGTCTATGAGGAAACAAGAGCTTGGAATTCTTGTCAATTTCCTCAAACAACATCGCGGTGTTGTGGTTGATCTTACTGATAAAATTGCATCTCTTAGTGCCAACATGTCTTGTTTGATGATATTTGGGAAGAAGTACATGGATGAGGATCTTGGTTTTAATGAATTGGTTAAAGAGACAATGTGTATAGCAGCAAGGCCAAAACTTGGTGATTATATTCCCTTTCTTGGTGTGTTTGATCTCCAAGGATTGTCTCGTCGTATGAAGGAATTAGCTAAGCCTTTTGATGAGTTTCTGGAGAGAGTTATCGACGAGCACCTTCATAAATTCAGTGACAAGAATCAAGCTAAGGATATTGTTGATACACTTATGGGCATTATGCACTCTAATGAAGCTGAGTTCGAGTTTGATCATCATCATGTCAAAGCCATTTTGCTGGTAATTCACTACTCTTTAACTGTACTACACTTTTGCTTGTGTGATTTTACAGAAAATAACTAGTAACTATTTTTGGAGAGATCATCCATAATAAGTTGAGTAATTTTATAGCGACAAAAAGTAGTTTAAAGGGTTCTGTTTAGGAGAGATTTTCTCTCAACAGTTATAATATGTAGGTCAATTGGTCAAATCATATAATAATATTATGTTTTTTAGTATAGTTTTTGTATTTCAATTTATCAACATTATGATTTGCAATTGTAAGCTCCGCATAACATCATGATTCTTCTGAACCCAACATATAGGACTTGCTGGTGGCTTCAATGGATACATCATCAACAGCAGTTGAATGGATTTTATCAGAAGTTCTAAGACACCCTGATGTAATGAAAAAACTTCAAAACGAGATGGAACGAGTAGTTGG
The DNA here is from genome assembly GCF_019186545.1 of Solanum stenotomum. Lineage (NCBI taxonomy): Eukaryota > Viridiplantae > Streptophyta > Magnoliopsida > Solanales > Solanaceae > Solanum > Solanum stenotomum. The sequence continues at coordinate 25,346,517 of NC_064283.1, forward strand.
GAGAAAGAGGATGGTGGAAGAGAGGGATTTAGAAAGTCTGGAGTACTTAGATATGGTCATAAAAGAAGGTTTTAGGCTCCATCCAGTCGCGCCACTATTAATTCCTCACGAGTCAATTGAAGATTGCAGGGTTGATGATTTTCATATACGTAAAGGATCCCGACTATTAATCAATGTTTGGGCAATTGGGAGGGATCCAAATGTTTGGCCTGAGCCAGAGAAGTTCAAACCAGAGAGGTTTTTGGAATGCAACATTGATCTTAGGGGACGGGATTTTCAACTTTTACCATTTGGATCTGGCAGAAGAAGTTGCCCCGGTATGCAGCTAGGACTCACCATTGTTCGATTGTTGGTAGCACAATTGGTTCACTGCTTTGATTGGGAGTTACCAAATGGTATGATACCAAAAGATGTTGACATGACTGAGAAATTTGGTTTAGTATTAGCTAGAGCTCAACATCTAATGGTCATTCCCAAGTCATATCGATTGAAATTTTCACAAAATAAATGTTAAAACAACAGTTGCACTGTTCTTTAACAGGAGGGGAATTTGTCTTGTGGTCATGATTTTAAATGAATAATGTACGTACCCTGGCACCTATGGTGATAGATCAATGCATACTGCAACTATTTAACTACTATTATAGTAGTATAAATTTAGCACCTACCATGTAAATTTAAAGTAAATACCTCATATACAGAGCTGACAAATTTTAAAATATCTCGTGTAATGTTAAATTTGAAAAAAAAAGGAGTGGGTAATATAATAAATTTTTACCTTTTTAATTTATTTTTTTACCTTTTAATTAGGGGTGTACAAAATCGAACCAAAAATCGAATCAAACCAAAAAAAACCCGACCAATGATTTGGTTTGACTTGGTTTGGTATTGAAAAAAAAAATCGACTTTACTTGGATTGGTTTGGTTTTAACTAAAAAAAGTTAGCCCGAAACCAAACCAACCCCACATTATACATATATAATTTATTTTATATATAAAGTATTTACTTTGATGTAATTTCTAAATATTATTAATACGTTTTCATAATTTTTATCTTTTAACATATTTATTCAATTTTTTTAGACTTAAAATTTTGAATAGTCAAATAAAGGTTATAGTCCATATATATTAGTACCTCTAATAAAGCTCAATTCAAAATCAAATCAATACTAATGCTAACAAAAAAAATAAAAATTCAATACTAAGAATGACAGTAATGTTGAATATTTGTTCTTTAGTTTTACATTGGTTTTGACATTTAAAATACATAACATAATTTTAATTTTTCTTCAATGTTTAATCATGTAATTAATACCTATTAGACTTACTTTAGCACGGGTAGTACTTTTAAATTATGATCATTTTCATTATGACTTATCAATTTGAAATATTTATTTTATACGATTTCATTGTTATTTTTTATTGAATATTTAAGTGTCATCACTCATCTCATATTTTGTGTTATTTTTTTAAGAAACACCTTAGATAGTTGTATTTTGGTTAGACTAAAGAAATATTTGGAGCACAAGTTAATTATATGTTTGTTTTAATACTTTTTCAAAAAAAATTCAAAAACTCGAAAAATTCTAGTTTTATTAGTTTAATTTGATTTAAAAATTTAAAAATTCGACACAAATGATTTGGTTTGATATTTAAAACATCCGAACCAACCCCGAAAAAGCCGAGGTTGAAAAACCTGAGTTTTATTCATTTGGTTTGGTTTATAAATTTAAAATTTGACAAAAATGATTTGATTTGATATTTGAAAAACCCAAATCAATCCGATCATGAACACCCCTACTTTTAATAGAAAATTGAAATAGTTTTTAGGTAGTTGTACTATCCTTTCTTACGTGTTTATCTATTTTGTTGCTTTAATTATAACCTGACAACTAACATGAACTCACATTATTTTTTTCATATTTACCTTTTTCGTTCCCCCTTTTATTATATTTGTTCTCACATGAAATTATTTTCATATAATTTAGACAAATACTATAAAAGATGGAGGTGAAGAGTTAAGGGAGTGGGATGGTTGAGTTGAGCGTTATGGAGGGTGGGGGTGAAGATGGGTTGTGTTTGGAGTGATGGAAAGACACAATCAATGTGAAATGTCACTAGTAGAGCTTGTTTTCCGTACTTGTTGAATGGAGAAGGCTTCACACTTACAGAGCAAAAGGACAATTGACAAATTGACTTCACAAGTGCTACCAAAAGATTGAAGGAACGCAATGAAGAACCAAGTCCTATTATAGAGTTTATGTATTAGGAGTTTTTCATTGAGTAGTCATATTGATGGAATCTTAGATTAGTGAGTTATAAACTTAATTAAAGAGTGTTGTCTTCAAGTTGAGGTAACTCGAAAACTTGGAAACACACTTGAGAGGTTTGTGTGTTGTTAGGAATTACAGTTTACAATTTCTTAGGTTACATAGGTTTGTAATCTTAAACTGTTGAGGCTCAGTGATTTGGTGAAGCGATTTGGTGAAGCTGGAGTTAAATCTTGTAGGGGTACGGATCATGATTTTCTACATCTTTTAAGCCAGGTATTTTCCACGTAAAACATTGTGTTCTTAATTTATTGTCCTTACTGTTTCGTTGGAATATGTTAGGTAACATGTTTCAGACTTTGTCGAAAAGTTAAGTAACTAAATTGTAGGTCATGAAGAATATCAAAACTAAAATCTGATCAGATCAAGGCAAATTTCTTACAGCACAAGTCCCTTCAGCATTTTCTATTTTACAAACAGAACACTTAGTCTGGTTAAGAATCACCCATGTTTAATAGCTATATTGTAGCAGGTCTTTTTAAGTTTATTCTACCATCCTATACATCATCATGTGCTAAATAATTTACACTTGGTGCTGCTTTATGTATGATGCACACAATGGAAACAGAATTCCAAGAATTTCATAGTTCAGTGACAGCCTTTATCTACTTGCCACTTGACTGAGCATGTATTCCACGATCATTAGGTGGTCGTGGCAATCCGTCTTAACTGATGTTAAGGGTCAACGGAGGGTGTTGGAAAGTTGGGTTTGTGGGGAGACTTAGTTGGTTGCTTGGCGGTAGGAGGGTATTTGTATACAGAGTGGTAGCAGTAGAGAATCCTGATGATGCTGCAGAAGAAGAAAACACTGGCACTGGAGTGACCACACCTTGGCTATGTGTTTTCCAAGCCCAATTTGGAAGTCCTGGAGACGAACTTGCTGCTTCAGCCTTCGTCATTGCTCCTTCCTGTTAAACAATACGAAATATCTCCATCATGCTTCATTCAAATAAAAAGAAGCAATAGATTCTGAAATAAATGACGATTAGCTATGTCCAGGCTAGAGCAGCCTTGAAATTTTAATTTGGCAGACGGTAAAAGACAGTCAGCATTGCCTGGTGTTACAATATAACATAAAACTCATGTACATGTCTGAGTAGAACACGATACTTACTGTACTGTGGGGAGAAAAAACAGGATACATGCCAGTCAATATGGAAAGCTTAGACGCTGTTGGTGGACCTTGTGGAACAGTAGAGGAGCTTTCAATCTGTAAGATTGACAAAGAGGAGTGAAGAAGAAAATATTAAAACCGAAAAATGAAGAGAGTGAAAAGTCGTGCTATAGAGTGAACATAGAAGTTAGAACTAATTAAAGTATGTGAAGTAGACTGGTTGATGCATCTTCAAAAGTATTTTGCAGAGTGACAAAAAGCTCAAGCCACGGAGAATGTACTAAGGAGAAAACAGATAAGCTATGAAGTCTTTTACGTATTTACATCAGAAAATACCTCAAATGTTTTGCCAATAACCATATCGCGACCTCCAAAATTGAAGTGTACATTTCTACCAATTTCACCGCCCTTTAGACCCTCCAAAGGCGGAGAAATCCAGAGGTTCAGATCAAGATTCTCACCACTACCTACATACATGTTGAGAGAACTTGTCATATTCTGCAGGTTACCAAAATGTCACAAGTTGCAAGAAAGATGTATAAGAGATAAGGTTAGATGGATGTACCACCATCTTTATTATCCTCCTTCATTTCTCGTTCATACGTGCTAGCCACAAAGTTGGTAACTGCTTCCCTTCCATTACATTTGATAGCAGCTTTTTCATACGCCCTGCACCACAAATAGGAAAGTGCAGATTTGGTTAGATGAGATTAAGAAAATGAGATATTCAGTCCCAAAAGGCTATCAATTCATGATCACAAGGACCTTCAGCTTTGACTTTGCTGTCAAATATATATGCAACCAAGCACTTTAATCTTATAGGAGCAGTACTAGAGACCCCTATCATTTCCAACGATAATCAACTACCACCATAAGTTTGTAGTTTAGACAAGAAATTTGAAAGAAAAATCAACTAAACCACCGTGTATAAAACTTCTCGCGAAATTATAAAAATATAATGCGTCTAGTAATATTTTTCAAATAGATAATTTTATGCATCCTTACTTTTTCCCAAGGAATTGACCACATTTGTGCAAGGTTGCACCTGATCTGTATTTTGAATTTCCCCTAGAAAAGCCATTACTTTGGCGACGGAGTACCTGAACAAATTCTTCTTTTGACAAGTTCTTCATCTGCAGATCAATGAACAAACAGTTGTAAATTTTAATGATATCCACAATCATTCTTCCACAAATATTAATTATTCTACCTGCTTCATATCTTCGTCGTAATCAGTTATATTGAAATTAATATCAGCATCAACTCCCCGAAATTTTATTGCAGCTCGATCATATGCCCTAAATTATTCAAAAGAAAACATTTAGATCTAGTTCAAAAGTATGAAACATAGATTGCTGCTCTTACTCTTACCTAGCAGCAGCATGAGCTGTATCAAATCCTCCTGAAAAACAACGGTATAATTCAGATTAACAACACGGAAACTCGTCTTCGATATAATTAACTTTTATGGATGCTTACCCAAATACACTTGTTTCCCACAATCCCTGCACATCGACCCAATGAACAATAATCAGCATAAAAGTAAGCATCTCGATAGATTTTTTTAAAAATATCAAATAAATACGCAGAGTAAGTTGTGAATTATTACTGCAATTGAAAATTCAAGAGAAGTACCAGATGTGTGATTCCCATCTTCCAGTTCGCCGGTAAAATGTGACGCCACGATACTGAGAGCTACGGGACCTGGGTCCACGTCGGCTTTTCTTATGCACCGGAGGTTTGTAAACGGGCACTTGTACCCCACCGGATTCCGATACAGACAAGTTGAGCCAGCACTGAGATTGACCTTGAATCTTCTTCGTCTCATCTTTCACAGGAAAAAGCTGTCTCGTGAGCATATCACCAGTAGTACTACTCTCATCTTCACGATCGCTCTTAAGTATGGAGAAATTAAGAGTTGAAAGTGAATGGTTACGAGGCTGGAAGGAGGAGCTGTTGGAATCTGATGAAGCAGTGTTGGATGTTGCAGAATCATCCTTGAAGAAAAGAGTATATGTATTCAGATCCAACATATCTCCCACTTCACTTTTTCACAGATATATATTACATGTATAAACTAACTAGTAAAATAGAAGAAGAAGAAATCAAAACTATTTGCGGAATAGACTGAGAGATCATCATCAATAGTTTGTTTATTGGAGAAGAAGATAATATTAAGATGCAATCACAATATTACAAGTTGATAAAGAGAGAGAGAGAGAAAGGTTGTGTTGTGTGTGTATGGTGATGAAAGGGCTTACAAGTGGATTGAATAGATAGAATGAAGACGAAGGGAAGGAAGTAACGTATAGTGCAGTGTGTTTGGGTAAAACTAAGGTATAGAATAAAATGCAATTTTATCCTTTTTAGGTAAGTGGTCACCAATTTATACCAAGGAATCCACAATTTTCTTATTATTCCATTATAGGAAACTCCAACATATGTAGTACTGGAGTATATTATATAAACATATTTATTTCGCTAACTAACCTCTTTTCACCATTTTCTTGGATATCAGAAAAGGCAAGGATAGGAATGGGAAAATAACTCTGTCTCAATTATTTATTTATCTGATTTTAACTTGTTATAAAGTTAAAGTGAATTTTAAATTAAAGATATATTGAATATATTTAAATATTTGTAATCTTATGATTTTAATCATGAATTGTGAGAAGTTAAAATTAAGGAAAATGTGGTTACAAAAAGAAAAATATATTTATATTAAGAAAAAAAAAACGAAAGATAATTTTTTTTATGTCAATTTTGGTTGGACTACTTCATCACCCATTTCATTAATCCAAACGGTAAGTCCATAAAACAGAGCGAGATAAAAGAAAAGAGAGAAAACTATTTCTAACAAATGAGAAAACAAAAAGGAAAAAGGAACCTAACTAAGAAAGTAAAATTAATCCACTTTGGAGCTAGATTTTTACTCTACATCATTTGTTCTTCCTCTATGTGTAATTCTGTCGATCTTGATTCTCAGATTTAGGATCTCGATTGGTACCATCAAAAATTTAAAGGTAAATTTTATAGAGTGGTGGTTAAGTCGACTTTGTTGTATGAAGTTAGTCAATAAAAAACTGTTATGTTTAGAATATTAATGTCACAAAATTGAGGATGATGAGGTAGATGTGGGGGCATACAAGGAGCGATAAAACTAGGTATGAGAATATTCGAGATAAGATGGGAATGACTTATGTGGTTGACAAGATGAGGGGGCGTGATTGAGATGGTTTGGACATGTATGAAGAGAACATGTGCATGCACCCAATGATGAGATGTGAGAGGTTGGTTGTAGTAGGTATGATGAGAGGTATATGTAGGCCGAAGAAGTATTGAAAATATGTGATTAGATAGGACATGACAACTTCAAATTACTGAAGACATGGCATTAGATAGGAAGGTGTGGAAGACGCGTATTAGGGTAGAAAGTTAGTAGGTAGTGGATGATTGTTTTGCTTTTCGAGTGTTTAGGCTTGTAGGTATGAGAGGTTAGGTATGATGACAGGTATATGTAGGCCGAGTATTGAAAAGATGTGATTAGATAAGACATGACAACTTCAGATTATTGAAGACATGACATTAGATAGGAAGGTGTGGAAGACGCGTATTAGGGTGGAAGGTTAGTAGGTAGTGGATGATTGTTTTGCTTTTCGAGTGTTTAGGCTTGTAGGTGTTTGTGGTTATACTAGTCATATTTATGTTCTTGGTTTTGATATCTATCATTGTTTGTTATTTACTGTATTTCGACTATTGTCCCGTTTTATTGTGCTTGTTGTATGTTTTATATACTATCTTTTTCTTTGTTCTTGAATTCGTTGCACTTGAGTCGAGGCACTTTCGAAACAGTCTCTCTACCTCCATTAGATAGTGGTAAGGTATGTGTATATATACTCGATCCTCCTACACCCCACTTATGTAACTTCGTTGGAAATTGTTGGGTATATAACAAGAATTAAATGGAAATGGAGGGAAGATGAAAAGAGGAATTTGAAAAGATTCTCTTATGCTTTAGTAAAAGACGTTTCTCCCTCATTAGCGGTGGAAAGAAAAGTTAGAGTGCTTAAATAGAGAAACACTTCTACTAGTTGTTAAAAGGGTTGGAAAGAGGGACCCCCTCACGCTATAGTTGTCGCTCACTCACCTTCGGCTTTGGAAAATGATTGAGAGATTATTTTCTGGCCAGGACGTTTTAATTATTTAAATAACTAGCTGAAACGACCCGAACCAACTCGGATCCGCGCGACCTTTATTTAAAACATCTTTCCCATTTTTATTTGAATTTCCCATCTTTGGAGAAGATTGTTATGAAAGGTTGTAACTTTCAGGAACAACCATGACCGTTTGAAAGGTTGCAGACTTTCATGAATGGTCGTGTGGTTTCTAAAAGGTTGCAACCTTTCGGAACTAGTGCTACTTGGCTATAAATACTTGTGAATCCTCGGACTTTTCACTTACGATTTTTCTGAACTTCTTCTTCTTCTGCACAAATTCATTATTAGTGTATGTTACTGCCTTTGAGTTGCTCGATGACACCATTGTTTTAGGTATCAATATACTGGTGAATAGAGTCGTTCTATCCTTGGTGGATATATTCCAATTCAAACTTCGGATACTAGAGGAGAATAATTTCTTTAAGGGGACATTGTGCATCCAGTGGGCTCGGTTCTCTTTCCTTTCTGTTTCATACGAATGTTACAGATTCTGGTATGTTTTACAGTAATTAGTTTCTTAATTAATTTCTGTTCTTCACTACGTGATTTAAACTTTGGAATTTATTGTTTCTGAAAAAGTTTGTAATCAGTAGTATTGATTTAGAATACAAATTGCATAACAAAAATCTTGTTGTTTAGTACACAAGCCAATATAACCCTAAAATTGAATAATAAAAACAATTATGTTGAAAAAGTATTAAGAGACAAATAAAAGTTATTTATAGAGGTACAAAAACAAAATCTTCCTTTTTTCGTTTAATTAATCTAGTTTTGTAAGAACTAACCGTAATTGAGAATAGGCGGAATAGATGCAGGACTTGTAACTTCTGCTTAAATGCTGCAAGCCTGCAACGTTGAGCAAGTCGGCTAACCTAATTATTTTAATGGCAGGTTGCCATCTATAAAATTAAAATAATTATCTTATTTAAACTAGCAAAGTGAAGTGACGTGTAAAGAAAAGACTTCAATTCTTTTACTCCTTTTCAATTATATTTTATTTTTATTTAATATGAAATTTAAAATAGTAAAAAGAAAATTGAATCATGAATTCTTAAATTTTAAAAATATGTCTTAGGACACCCGCATTGTTAACATGTTTTTTTTGAAAATTATTTAGCAGAGTAATAGAATGTCGACACAGTTAAGGAGCCTGTTTTGAAAATTCAGGACTTATGATGTTAAACAATAAGACAAATAAGTTAGAAAGGGGAGCTATATATTTTGTACTTGGAAGATTTCATTTAAAAGAAATACTACATAAATTGAACTCATTAGATAAAAGTATTTACCTAAATGGGATCCAAATCAATATATTTATCTCGATTAGACTCACGGTCCAAACTATTTATCCCATTATTCACTTGTTCTATTCACTAGATCATTATTTCTTCATTCTTGATATTATTAGAGTATATATACACTTTGATGATATCAAACAGTAATTGAATAAATTTTTTGTTCAAATATTGTATGTTTCATCTTGATGTCATTAAATAAGTAATTGATTAGCGTTTTCATTGAAACACTATTTTTTTATTTAAATGGAAGTAAGGAACAAATATAAGAGTGTTTTGAGGTTCCAAATTGGTTGAAAAGTGGAAGAGCCAAAAAGGGACAGACAGATCAGAAGAAGCTGGACAACGTTGACCGGACAGTCTATATATGGAAGGAAGTTAACTAAATTTTGAGGTTAGAACCACTGGTTCCCTTCTTAAAATAGTTAGTAGTAGTACTTACTTTCTTCCAAATATTGTATAAAAATAAATATGTGGATCCCACTGCCAATACAACCCTTTTTGGCTGAAAAACCATTACTTCAATTGGAATTGTTTATTGTGTATAGGTACAAAAATGTTTCCATCAATTTATCATACGTGCAATAAGGATAAATGCTTATCATGATTAGTTTGTAGTAGCATGTAAGTATTTTAATATTTCTATAATTTTTAAAAGAGATAAATGTTATAAACATATTTAAATTATTCTTTTTTTTTTTAGTTTTATATCTAAACTATTGAGAGTGTGAGTTTCATATCTAAATTATCACTTATTAGTTTGAGAAACACACTCCAATGATGTGTGTAATACATTTTCTCTTTTATTTGCAAAAACCTTGTCACATGACATTTTACATGGATAAATATTTCACTTTGACAAAAATTAAATAAACTATTAATATTAGTTAAAAAGCTAAAATTAAAGTATTTCTATCCTTAAAAGAAAAAGAAATAACATTAATATGAGGGATAGTAGATATGAGATAAAATAATAACAAAATAATGTCATGTATAGAAAAACTAAACTGTAAATATATATATATACCTCGGTGTGTATGACATATATATACCTTATACTTTTAAACCCGTTAAACAATTTAGGTGACATATACTAAATATATGATCAATATACTTAAAAAAAAGAAATTTGAAAATATTTTTCTCACCGCACCCAAACAAACCCCTCATCTTTTTATTTTTTAAATTTCTTTCATAAAATATTTTTAAAAAGTTCAAACCTCAATCCCTCCGCCACTTCTTCCTAAAGAAAACTGATATTATTTTTATTTTAAAAATAAAATAAAATTCTATTTCATCCCATCTAACCATCCACTCCTTTTTTTTTTTTTTTCCATTTTTCTTGCTTTGTGCTAGATCTGTACATATATTTTTAGGAAAATATCATTTTCTAATTGCATACCAAGTATAACAGAAATAAAATTTTATTATTAAAAAAGCCTTGCAACAAGTAAAAAAACTATTCTAATTTATATAACACAAAACGAGAAAAAAAAAATCTGAAAGCGGAGGATTATGTGTGGTAACTGGTAAGATAGATATTTTTTTAATAAATAAAGTTAAAACAATACCTAAATTATTATTTGAAGGGATTCTTGTGGGGGGATGGGGGGAGTACAGTTTAATGAAGTGGTGGAGTGGGGTAAGAAAAATATTTTACATTTTATTTTATATTATTTTTTTTGGGGGAGGGGGGGATAGTAATACTTTACTCTTTAACTTTACTAGTATTCGTGCCCGCGCGTTGCGCGGAAAATATTAAGTATTTATTCATAATAAGAAAATATNTCTTTAACTTTATTTTTTTTTTGGTTTTCCACTCGGTGTCCGGAGCCCACATTAGAGCTCCGACTAAATCCAGATTGCGCACTGCAGGGCCCATTCGGGGGTGGCACTCCCTACAAGATTTTCTCCATACCCAGGGCTCGAACCCGAGACCTCTGGTTAAGAGTGAAATAGTCCCACCAATGCACCACAACCCATGTTGGTTACTCTTTAACTTTAACTAATACTAATAATTTGTTTAATTTTTGTCAAGGTAGAAAGTTTTGTCCATATAGAGGGTGATGTGCCAATTTTTTTTTTAAATAAAAGAGAATGTATTACACATCATGATGAGAGTATAATAAAAGAGAGAGGTTTGTTTCTCAAATTAATAAGTGATAATTTTGGTATGGAACATTGAAACTCAGACTCTTAATAGTTTAGGTATGAAACTAAAAAAAACTAAATAGTTTAAGAGTATTTTTTACCCTTATCTCTTTTTAAAAATTTAAAGTGGGGAAAATAAGATGTAAAAAATAATCAAGACAAGAAAAATAGTCATAAATAAGGTGGATTATGAATTATTATTATTATTATTATTATTATTATTATT